>NC_079493.1:30990192-31339892 GCF_030052815.1 Hevea brasiliensis
CTAGGGCTTAAATTACCCTTTCTTCCAAACCGCAGTACTTTCTTCCACGGTGAGATTTTGAGAAATACTTGGTCACCAATTGCATACTCTATCTTTTTTCTTTTCAAGTCGGCATAAGATTTCTGTCTATCTGAGGCAACCTTCAAGTTAGCTTTAATTATCTTTACTTTTTCCTCAGTTTGTTTCACCAGGTCTGGTCCTACCTGCTTATCTTCGCCCAATTCAGTCCAACATACGGGGGTTCTACACTTCCTCCCATATAGTGCTTCATATGGGGCCATTTGAATGCTAGCTTGGTAGCTATTGTTATATGCAAATTCTGGTAGTGGGAGATATCTATCCCAACTCCCCTCAAACTCAATGACACAACTCCTCAGCATATCCTCCAGGATCTATCACATAATTCACATTATTATTATTATCATTTCATCAATTTGTAAAATTGTGAAAATTCAATTAGGTTCTAGGTTTACCTGCATTACTCATTCTGACTGTCCATCCGTCTGAGGATGAAAAGCCATGCTAAAATGGAGTTGTGTGCCCAAGGCTTCTTGTAACTTTTTCCAAAATCTTGATGTAAACCTTGGGGTCTCGGTCAGATATGATGGAAAGTGGGATTCCATGCAGTCTAACTACCTCACTGATATACAACTCTACTAGCTTCTCCAGTGAGTAGTCAGTCCTAACTGGCAGAAAATGTGCTGACTTTGTCAATCTGTCCACTATCACCCATACTGCATCATGCTTCTTCTGGGTGAGAGGTAGACCACTAACAAAATCCATAGTGACTCGGTCCCATTTCCATTCAGTTATGCTTATAGACTGTAGCAATCCTGATGGAACTTGATGTTCTGCTTTAACTTGCTGACATGTTAAACACTTAGTAACATAGTCAGCTATATCCTTTTTCATACCAGGCCACCAATAATGAGGCTTCAAATCATATACATTTTTGTGCTTCCCGGGTGCATCGCATAAATACTAGTGTGCTTCTTTCAGAATATTAGTCTTCAGTTCCCTATCATCTGGTACACACACTCTTCCTCTGTAGTACAGACACCCATCCGCTTTCATCTCATAATCAGTTTCCTTTCCCTCTAGAATTTTACCCACAATAGCCATCAATTTATCATTGGCCTTTTGCCCATCTTGTATCTGCTATAGCAGGTATGGCCTCACTTGTAACTCAGCCAAAATAGCTCCATCTTGAGCTAAGGACAGACGGGCATTTAGTGATCTTAAAGCTATGATGGATTTTCTGCTTAAGGCATCAACAACTACATTTGCCTTCCCGGGATGATAATCTATCACACAATCATAGTCCTTTAGGAACTCAATCCATCGCCTCTGTCTAAGATTGAGCTCCTTCTGGGTTGGCAAATATTTTAGACTTTTATGGTCTGTATAGATGTAGCATTTTTCACCATATAAATAATGCCTCCATATCTTCAGTGCGAAGATAATTGCTGCTAACTCCAAGTCATGAGTAGGGTAGTTCTGTTCATGTGGCCTTAACTTCCTGGAAGCATAGGCAACCACTTTCCCCTCTTGCATCAATACACACCCTAGCCCATTATGCGAGGCATCACTATAGACCACAAAGTCTTTTCCCGACACTGGCTGTGTTAACACTGGTGCTTCTGTCAACATAGCCTTCAGCCTCTCAAAACTAGCTTGGCACTTGTCATTCCAGCCAAATTTCACATTCTTGTGTAACAACTTGGTCATTGGAGCAACTATAAGAGAGAACCCCTTCACAAATCTTCTGTAATACCCAGCTAACCCCAAGAAACTTCTGACCTCAGTTGTATTTCTGGGAGGCTTCCATTCCATCACTGCTTCTATCTTTTTGGGATCCACTCTAATCCCCTCTGCTGATACTATGTGTCCAAGGAAAGAGATTTCACTCATCCAGAAGTCACACTTGGATAGCTTAGCATACAGCTTCTTTTCTCGCAGGGTTTGCAAAACAATCCTCAAATGTTCATCATGTTCTTCCCTGGTCTTGGAATACACCAGAATATCATCAATAAAGACCACTACAAACTGATCTAAATATGGATGAAAGATACAGTTCATAAGGTCCATAAATGCTGCTGGTGCATTTGTTAACCCAAACGGCATCACTAGAAATTCATAATGCCTATACCGGGTTCTGAATGCATTTTTTGACACATCTGCATCCTTTACCCTCAACTGATGATACCCTAATATGAGATCAATTTTTGAAAATGCACCGGCTCCTTTCAATTGATCAAACAGATCATCAATTCTGGGTAACAGATATTTATTCTTCACAGTTACTTTGTTCAATTGTCGGTAATTAATACACAATCTCAAGGTTCCATCCTTCTTCTTCACAAATAGCACCGGAGCTCTTCATGGTGACACACTGGGGCGTATAAACCCCTTATCAAGTAACTCTTGTAATTGAATTTTCAACTCTCTCAATTCAGTGGGTGCCATCCTATAAGGAGCAATAGAAATTGGTGCTGTACCCGGCATTACCTCAATAGCAAACTCAACTTCCCTTTATGGTGGTAAACCAGGCAATTCTTCAGGAAACACATCTGGGAAGTCTCTCACTATGGGTATATGACACAGATTCGGCTTAGCCTACCTAGTATCAACCACGTGTGCTAGGTAAGCTTTACAGCCTTTTCTCATCAATCTTCTTGCAACTGTGGCTGAGATAACACTGGACAGGAAATCTGTCCTTTCACCCACAACAGTAATCTCATTACCCTCAGAAGTTTTCAGATAAATCCTCTTCAACTTGCAATCAACTATTGCTTGATGACGTGATAACCAGTCCATTCCTAAAATCATGTCAAACTTGTGGAAGGGCAATTTAATTAGGTCTGCCGAGAATTCATACCCCTGAATCCTCAACGGGCAACCTTTATACACTTTATTCACTACCACACTGTGGCCCAGTGGATTTGTGACCAGAATGTCTTGATCACTCTCCTCTACTAGAACTCCCCTCTCTACGGGTAGTTTGATGCAGATGTATGAATGAGTGGATCCTGGATCCACCAATGCATGCACAGAAGTGTTGTAGAGAGAAAATGTATCCCTGATGACGTCTAGGGCATCTTGCTCCTCCTGAACTCTGATGGCATAGGCCCTGGCAGGTACTCTGGCCTCTGGCCTCTCAGCTGACTCGGATGCAGGCCTCAGTGATGGACCAGCTACCTCAGATTTACCGAGCTTCCTACCCCGTTGTGGTGCAGGAGCAGGTCTGTCAGCTTGTGTTGGAGCAGCTGTAGTAGTCCTCTTCGGATAATTCTTGATATGATGTTCTGTAGATCCACACTGTAAGCATGCACCCGTCACTCGCCAACGGTCCCCCTTATGCCACTTCTGGCAGTATGGACAGGCAGAAGATACTGGGGCTGGTCCCCTGAACACCGTCCCTAGAGAGCTGCCCACTGATGGTGTGGACTGGCCTCTCCTAGGTGTAAGCGTGGTGCAGGCCCCGACCGACTCGACCTTGTGGTTGTCCCGAACTCTGAGCAGGAGGACCCTTACTCTTCTTACTGGGAGCAGAAAATGAACTGGATTGACCTGGACCCCTCTTTTGCTGTCTTTCCCTTCTATTTTGCTCATTTATTCGGACTCTGTCTACTTTCGATGCAACATCTACTAATTTGGCAAAGAGTTTGATCTCCAATGCTGTTATCATGACTTTGATATTGTCATTGAGCCCTTCTTCAAACTTTCTACACCTTTCTGCCTCTGTAGGGACTATCTCCCTCCCATACCGGCTCAGTCTGACAAATTCTCGCTCATACTCTACCACTGATAGTTGCCTTTGTCTCAGACTGATAAATTCCCTTCTTCTCTCTTCTAAATACACCTTACTAACATAATTCTTCCTGAACTCTGTTAGGAAGTAATCCCAGGTAATTTGTTCTGGTTGCACCTCACTAGTTACTGTGTCCCACCACTGATATGCATCATCCTGAAGTAGGGACACAGCACCCTCCAGGTTCTGCTCGGGGGTACAATTAAGCTATTTCAGCACTCTGATTGTTTTATCCAACCAGTTTTCCACTATCATAGGATCATCCTCCTTCTTCCCAAAGAAATCCATAGCCCCATGTTTTCGCAGTTTCTCCAGATGGGACTTCTGTAGTGCTGGTGGAGGTTGTGGTTGTGGTTGTGGTGGTGGAATTGCTCCCATCATTTGCCGGTAAAACTAGGTCATTTGTTGAAATAGTGCAAACTGAGGTTGGGCAAGTGCCTCAGCTGCTGGTGGAGCAGATTCTCCCCTGGCACTAGATTCAGCCCTTGGTGGAGCATGACTCTCCACCTCTTTATCAACTGCTCTTTGAGAAGCGGGATCCATATCCTAATCAAAATAAGAAAATAAATAGATCTGCATCAGTGTCACCTCAACACTTACAAATGCAATGCAATGGTATGCACTCTATCTAGGCTCAGAAATGCCTAAACCGATGCTTTGATACCACTAAATGTGACACTCCTTACCCTTCTACAGTGTAGCCGAGCAAGATATGCCACACAGTGTGCCGGAGCACCAAATCATATTTCAATTCAATTTACCCTTTTTACTTATTTATTTATAGTTTTTTATTAAGCTGAATTTTCAGCAAATTTTATAGAAAATCCGGCAGAGTGCCAGCTGTAAATTGGAAAAACAGTTCTTCTGAATCTGTTAAAAATACTTCCAATAAAATCATCACATCATTCTCAGTCAACCACCAATATATTCTCAATAATTTCTCAAATGACTTCAGTATCTCAAAATTCAATTCATTTCATATCACATTCAATTCAATGAGAAATGCTCACATTTATTACTGAACATAGTTCACAGATAATTACATCAAAAACATAATTACATGAGTTTATAATATACATTACAGAAGTTTACAAAATATGAAATACTAAAATACCAAAAGTGGCTTAATGTCCTACCAAATGCACTGCAAATGTGAGGTAACTCTGGACTTCGTGTGCAGATTTGAAAGCTCACCCTGTATGAGGTCTGCTAGACTCCCCAGCTATGTCTCTAGTACCTGCGCGTGGCAAAAGCGACGTGCTAAGCAATTCTACTTAGTGGTGACAATATAAAATAAAATAACTAAAATAAAGTAAATATGCAGAATGTATGTTTACATTTTTAGTAGACTTAATTTCTGATATTTATTACAGTAATATTCGATTAAAATTTGGTAAGATTTATTATCATTGCCCGAGTAACCCATAGTAGTTGACTGGACTGGATAAACGAGCAAATTGGCACTGGGTACTAAGTACCTCAGACCATCACACCATCGGTCACATTGTGTCTCCCGGTGTGCAACAGAACAGCTACTAAGCTGTAATAATTATCAGGGATAAAACCCAAGTATAACAACTCAATCAACATAGCCAAAGGCTATTATGTCACAGAATGGCAAGTGAGGCCATAAAACACAAAATGGCATGAAGCCATATGCAGTACTGCTAACAGAATCTTATTGGCATGCCAACCTATCCAAACCAATCTTGCTAAGTGTACTAGGGCATATTACACTCTTAAGTTTCACAATTCTTGAAATTCAAGTTTTGGTGTTACTATTCAATTCATTAGTCAACAAAATGTTGACTTTTACATGGACAATAAGTACATTGGTTTTAATACTCCCAACATACCACATTTGCATTCTAAAATTTTTGGTATTGGTTGCCAATACCATTTCTAAGCTTAATGTTAATTGTTCAAAATTTTCAAATTTCAAGCTTTGTGTTTACTGTTCCATTAGTTATTCTTGCAGTGGGAATTTGGCAAACTGGTTAACATGAAAGTTGTTCCTTATTTTGTCTAGTTACATTTCCTTTTCTGAATCACTCCATTTAGGGTTTTGTAGCTCAAGTTATGGCCCAAAAACCTATTAGTAGTATGCCCTAGAGCATATCATTTAGTATGTATCTTGTACATATTTTTATTAATAAAAGGCATTTCCACTTTTCCATTTACATAATATATTTATGTGTAATAGAAAAGGTCCATTGATATTTTGTTAGAAATATTATTCTTAAGTGGTTAAGAATATGAGTGACAATATTTCTAGCACGAAGTATCATAAATAGGTTCACAATCGAGGATACTTCATAATAAGGACATGACTTATCCAGAAAGATTGTATTCATGTTTGTTCCCAAGTTATTTATATGAGATATAAATAAGATGGAATGGTGAGTTTCATGCCATATAACAAACATGATAGGCACTTATAAATGATAAGTAGGCCGAACTAGTGACACTGATGACAAGCACATGGAGTTTACTCTTGTCAATGTTTTGTCATAAATCATATCAGTGCATATAATCTTTAGACCTGAGATAGCACAGTTATCTTGTATATAGGTAGTTTGAGTTTGATACTGCTTTCATACTTGTTCTGTGTATGGGTATATGGGCATGTGTTGGCTCCTACTAGTTATATATGGAGGTAGGTGTTGATCAAGATGGAATTTGTTCCTCTAAGTAAATAGAGATAAAATCCTATGTTCATTTAATTGTTCTTGATGTTTCAAGTTCTGGCAGAGACAGATAGATTTATTCGAAAGAGTTTCGATGAGAAAAATCTTTTAATCAAGAACTGGAATTAAAAGAGAACATAATATTCATAGCAAATGGAGTTTGACATAAACCATGACTCGGCTTGAGTTGGGATTTTGTATGTGAGAGATTCTAGTGCATGGTAACATATGATTATAGGTTCATTTAGGTAAACCTTATTACTAATTGGGTGGCCATGGCATGCTATGCTAGGTGTTAACCATGGTCTATGAGGTTCATAAAATGATTTAGAGAAATCATTTATGGTAAGAAAGAGTTCTGATGATATTAAGAGTTGATATCATGTCTCATTGCCAATTAGTGATGAGCCTAGTAAGTCACACACATACACAAGTTATCACCTAATTAAATATGATTTAATTAATTAATTAAAGAGTTTAATTGATTAATTAAATAGGTTTGGTTTGCAATTAGTTTGCAAAGTCCCTAGCATGACTTGAAACCAAATCTAGATTATTGGATGTATAATATAAGTTAAATTTATATTTAAAGTGTTTAAATATGAATTTAATTAATGAGAAATTAATTAATAGAGATTAATTAATTAATTTATATTTGATATAAATTAATTAGAAGAAGAAAAATAATTATTTTGGCTTAAGAACTCAAAATTAAGACACAGGGGCATTTTGGTCATTTTGCAGTATGACACGTGGCACCATGAGATGGTGACACATGGCATAACACATAAGCTTGCCAAATGTTTTTTAATCATGTAAGATGATTAAAATCAAGATTACATATAGGTTTGACACTTGGCACAATGTGATTGGGTCACTTAAACCTAGAGCTAATCAAAGGGTGACATGTGGCAAGGGTTTAATGTGTTAACCTAGCTATTTAAGTGTTGTTATGAGAAAATAAAATACAACCAGCAGCCACACTCCGTGGTCACGCCATTTTGCAGCCCTCCCTCTATTCTTCTTCATCTCTCATCAATTCAAAGAGATTAGATATCAATCTCTTGAATTAAGAACACTAGAAATTGTTTCTAGTGTCCTGTTTATATCTCTAATCTCTTAAAAGGCAGACCTTGAATTTCTAATTAATAGAAAAGGCTTTAGAAGCTATTCAAGGGCTGCCATAGGTGTTCTTGGTGTGGACAAGCTAGAGGGACAACATCTGGTGTCCTGAAGATGAATCTCAAAGGCGCAGACACGCTGCAGTGCATCAAGAGGTTAGTGTAATCGTTCTTGATTTAATCTAGGGTTCTAAAATTAATCTGATTTATTTTAAAATCTTAAATGGCAAATACAGATCCAAAAACATATTAAAAGAGTTTTAATATGTTGTTTATCATTGAAATCAAATAGATAAAAATAAATCTTGCATGATGCATGTGACCCTAGGTGAAAATTTTTGAATTCAATGGTATAAACTTGTGTTTTTCACGCTTCCGTTCCTTCAATTGGTATCAGAGCCACTATATTTGCCATTTAGATTGTTTATTATATGATTTAATTGTGTGATTTGATCATGAGATGATTGATCCATTACTGGTTGGATCAAGAAGTGTGGCGGCATGCTTGATGAACTCCAACATGGTGCGCATGGCTTGGGAAGATCATGGTGCGCATGGTTGTTATTAAATTCTGCAATTGTTGCATGATGAAAGGTTCATCATATGACTAATTAAAATGTTTAATTAGGATTTTTAATCACACAATTAAATTATGATTCAAATCAGAATTTTAAAAATTATTTGAATGTGATTCAAATCTGAATTTTAAAAGTTGTTTGAATGTGATTCAAATCTGAATTTTTAAAGTTGTTTGAATCATATTTAAATCTGATTTTTTAAAATTGATTGAATAAAATTCAGATCTGATTTTTTTAAAAAATGTTTGAATGTGATTCAAATATGATATTTTAAAAAATGTTTGAATGTGATTCAAATCTGAATTTTTAAAGTTGTTTGAATGTGATTCAAATCTGAATTTTTAAATTTGTTTGAATGAGATTCAAATCTGAATTTTTAAATTTATTTGAATCATATTCAAATCTGGATTTTTAAGTTGAATATGAGATATTCAATTTAATTTAAGTATGTATGTTTTATTTAATTGTTAAATAGTGATATGCATGATGGATGATCATGGACTATAAAAGACCAATGTGATTGGATTTATTTCTTTTATGTTTCTTTGGGATTGTAAATTAATTAATTTATTTTAATTTATTTTGGGCATGTATTATTAAGTTTGTAATAATTTTCGGGTTATAATTTCATTTATTTAAGTTCTTGTAAATTCGCCTTGGTATGCCAAGGATTACTATGTAATATTGGATTGCAAGAAGTTCAAGGAGGTCAAGAGCATTGGTGGGACCAGTGGGAGGAATTCAAGATCAAGTGTTGATTATGTACTCCTTCAGCAACTCTTGTAAAATGAATGAATGAAATGCACCTAGGAATGCCCTGATTCAATTCTTGGTGGCTCAGAATTGAATCCCTTAGAAAGTCCATGATCATACCATATTTACTGCTTATCCATGAACGCATGAGATGTATGGGAATGTATGCAATTATATGATATATGCATGCTAAATGGATAATGTGCAAAGTGAGACCTTAATAGTAATTAGAATGACCATAAAATCTTCCAAACAAATGATTAAGTTGGATATGCTATAATTAAAGTAATTATAACATAGGCCCTCCATTGGGGCAATTATTTTAAGAAATTTTAAATAGTTGCATGAGATGCAATTAATTTAAGAGATTTTCTTAAGAATAATTGTTAAGCATGAGATGTTGTAAATATGTAAATGGTTTGGTGGCCAATATTGGATGTACCTGAGGACATTAAAATTATTTACATAATTACTGCTCAATGGGATCAACTTAACTAATGCAAGATAAGTCAATAATGGATGTACCTGAGATTTTGAGCATTAGGGGCTAGGTAAAGGATTGAACCTCACATGAGATGTGATGGGCAAGGAGTTGCTCACTTATAGTTTATTGTAATTCCAATAATGGATGTACCTGAGGATGATCAATAGAATTATAAGAATTCAATCATCCACTAGAAATCCATCCAACTAGGATTTCCGTTTCCTACTTTGGAAGTGTAGGATTCGCTAAGTTAGTGGGAGGACCAATTTGATTAAAAGACCATAATCATTTTGGTTAATTACATCATACATTTACTAATAAATCTGGTTATTTTCTGCAATTAATTTTCTGATAAAAATGAGCACAAAACAACCACCACCATCCAATATCCTTGCAAGCATTAGGTTGACAGGACCAAATCTGTCTGATTGGCTAAGAAATTTGAAGCTTGTCCTGAACCTTGAACATATAGGATATGTTCTAGATTCAAATGTTCCTGGTCCCTTACCTCCAGAGGCCACACAAGAGGAACATGATACTTTGGACAAGTGGAAGGAGCATGATATGAGAGCTAAGTGTTACATGCTTGCTTCCATGAGTAATGAGTTACAGAAGTAACATGAGAACATGCAGAGTGCGAGTGAGATCCTCCTTCACCTACAAGAGTTGTATGGTGAGCACAACAGGAATGCTAGGTATGAGATATCTAGACAGCTATTCCGTATGAGGATGTCTGAGGGACAGAATGTTGGGGATCATGTCCACAAGATGATTCGGCTGATTGAGCAGTTGGAACATCTTGACTTCAACATGGATTTCCAACTACAGACGGATTTGATCCTTCAGTCCCTTCCTGAGTCTTTTGGGAATTTTGTGACAAATTTCCATATGACTAAACAGGAATGCACTTTAGCTGGTTTACTTAACATGCTAGTTATTACCCAAAAGAATATGCCAGGCAATAATGGGAAAGAGGTAGCTTTGGTTGCATCTTCTTCTGCTGGAAAGTCCAACAAGAAGAAGGGTAATAAGAAAAAGAAACCTCAGATTCTTGGTCCTTCCAAGAAAATAGCTAAACAGAAAAGGAAGACTAAAGCTGATGGAGGCAAAGGAAAGTGTTTCCACTGCCAAAAGGATGGGCACTGGAAAAGGAACTGCCCAGAGTATCTTGCTTCTCTGAAGGACAAGAAGGATACACCTTCGGAAGGTATGTCCATATCTTGTTATTTAGATTCTGATGATACTCATAGTTCATCTGACTTGGGTTTTAGATATCGGTGCGGTTTCACATTTCTAATGATATGCGGGAACTAGCAAGCGATGGCGACTTGCGTTCTCAATATATTAGAGTCCGTATTGGCAATGGCTCAACTTTTGAAGCTTTAGCCATAGGATCTAAATCTTTTTACATGTTTGGACATGTTTTGTGTTTGGATAATATTTTATATGTACTGATGCTTTTAAGAACATCATTTCTATATCTAGTTTGACTAGAAATGGCTATGAATTTGATTCATTGATGATGTTTGCAATATTTATTTTGGAAATAAATATGTTGGTTAGTTATATGAATGATGGTCTTTATTATTGGGAGAATAATGACAAACACAAATTGAATGCAAGTGATCTAAAAGAATGCAATGCCATGGTGAAAACCAACTCAAGTTCAAAATATATTTGGCACTTAAGATTATGTCATATTCAGCGTAAGATAGGATTACAAAATTGGAGAAAATGGGGATTCTATCCTCATTGGGCTCTGCCTACTCCAACTTGTGAATCTTGCCTTGAGTAAAATTACTAGATCACCCTTTGTTGGACAAGGGCTAAGAGCTGAAAATATTTTGGAGCTAATACATAGTGATGTATGTGATCCATTTAAAGAAATGACTAGAGGGGGTTTTCATTATTTTATTACCTTTACTGATGATAAATCAAGGTTTGGGTATTTGTATTTGATGAAATACAAACATGAATCTTTTGAAAAGTTCAAAGAATTTAAATTTGAAGTAGAAAATCAAACAGGAAAGAATATTAAAGCTCTTCGATCAGATCGTGGAGGTGAATATTTGAGTACTGAATTTGATGAATACTTGAGAGAGCATGGCATTGTTTCTCAGGTGACTCCTCCAGGAGCGCCACAGCTAAATGGTGTATCTGAAAGGAGAAATCGTACCCTATTGGATATGGTAAGTAGTATGATGAGCTATACTGATATGCCAATCTTCTTTTGGGGATTTGCATTAGAATCAGCTTTGTATATTCTGAATAGGATTCCATCAAAATCAGTTTCTTCCACACCTTATGAGATATGGCATGGAAGAAAACCAAGTCTTAAGCATGTTAAGATTTGGGGTTGTCCAGCTTATATCAAAAAGCTGAACACTAATAAATTGGAAACCAGATCAGAAAAAGGTCGATTTGTTGGATATCCAAAAGATAGTTTTGGATATTATTTTTATTTGCCTACTTCACAAAAGGTTGTGATAAGTAGAGATGCCACATTTCTTGAACAACAGTTTGTTCAAGAAGGAGGCAAAGGAAGGCAAATAGAGTTAGAATTGGAGAATTCTGACCAACCAATGAGATCGATGGATATAGATCCATCTAGTCAACCAATACCCGTTGATGAAACATCTACAATTTGTTCCTCGTAGAACAACCGGGGTATCTCACCCACTGAGATATGGTTTTCTTCATTCAGAATAACAATAGTTGTCTACTCATGAAGAAGTAGATCAGTGTGATGATCCACTTTCCTCTGAAGTAGCTATATCTCATATAGACACTTCAAAATGGATTTATGCTATGCAATTAGAGATTGATTCCATGTATAAGAATCAAGTTTGGGATCTTGTTGACCCACCTGAAGGTATTATACCTATAGGGAACAAATGGGTTTTCAAGAAGAAAATTGGTTCTGATGGAAAGGTAGAGACCCATAAGGCAAGGCTAGTAGCGAAAGGGTTTCGCCAAAGGCAAGGAATCGGCTATGAGGAGACTTTCTCGCCTGTTGCCATGCTTAAATCAATTAGGATTTTATTAGCAACAGCTGCATACTATGATTATGAGATTTGGCAGATGGATGTCAAAACAGCTTTTCTCAATGGATACATCGAAGAAAACATTTTCATGGAACAACCTAAGGGATTTGAATCCCAAGATGGTTCCAAGGTATGCAAGCTAAAGCGATCCATTTATGGGTTGAAACAAGCTTCGAGGAGTTGGAACATCCGTTTTGATGAAGCCATTAAATCCTTTGGTTTTATCAAAAATGAGGATGAGCCATGTGTATATAAGAAGGTTAGTGACAGTGCTATCACTTTCCTTGTCTCATATGTGGATGACATACTGTTGATGGGTAATGACACAGGTATGTTGACGACTATAAAAGTATGGTTGTCAAATATATTCTCCATGAAAGACTTAGGGGAGGCAACCTATATTCTTGGAATTCGCATCTATAGAGATAGAGCGAAAAGAATAATTGGTTTATCCAAAAGTCTATACTTGGAAAAGGTGTTAAAGATGTTTAACATGCTTGATTCCAAGAGAGGATTGTTACCAGTGAGACATGGTATCCATCTTTCTAAAGAGATGTCTCCAAAGACACCTGAAGAAAGAGATAAGATGGCTAGGATTCCATATGCTTCGGCTATTGGAAGTTTAATATATGCAATGTTGTGTACTAGGCCGGATATCGCATATGCTGTTAGTTTGACTAGCAGGTATCAATCCAATCCAGGTTTAGAACACTGGATAGCTGTCAAGAATATTCTTAAGTACTTGAGAAGAACTAAGGATTTATTCTTGATTTATGGAGGTGCACACTTACAATTGGATGGTTATGCTGATTCTGATTTCCAATCAGATATCGATGATAGAAAGTTTACCTCTGGATATGTGTTCATTTGTAATGGAGGTGCAGTCAATTGGAAGAGTTCCAAGCGAGCATTGCAGATTCCACTCTGAGGTCGAGTATATTCTCGCATCGGATCTCGCAAAGGAAGTCGTTTGGATAAAGAAGTTCATGACAGAACTTATAGTAGTTCCTTCCATTGAGTCGGCGGTTCCACTACCTTTGTGACAATAATGGAGCAGTCATACAGGCTAAGGAACCAAGGTCTCACCAGAAATCCAAACACATAGAAAGGCGCTACCACATTATCAGAGAAATAGTTGGGCGAGGCGATGTAGCCATGAAGAAAATAGCATCAGCTGAAAAATCCAGCTGATCCATTCACTAAGCCTATGTCACAGACTTAGTTAGACCGACATCTTGAGAAGATAGGTCTAAGATATTGTAATGAATGGCTCTAGTGCTAGCGGGAGATTGTTAGCAGTATGCCCTAGAGCATATCATTTAGTATGTATCTTATACATATTTTTATTAATAAAAGGCATTTTCACTTTTCCGTTTACATAATATATTTATGTGTAATAGAAAAGGTCCATTGATATTTTGTTAGAAATATTATTCTTAAGTGGTTAAGAATATGAGTGACAATATTTCTAGCACGAAGTATCATAAATAGGTTCACAATCGAGGATACTTCATAATAAGGACATGACTTATCCAGAAAGATTGTATTCATGTTTGTTCCCAAGTTATTTATATGAGATATAAATAAGATGGAATGGTGAGTCTCATGCCATATAACAAACATGATAGGCACTTATAAATGATAAGTAGGCCGAACTAGTGACACTTATGACAAGCACATGGAGTTTACTCTTGTTAATGTTTTGTCATAAATCATATCAGTGCATATAATCTTTAGACCTGAGATAGCACAGTTATATTGTATATAGGTAGTTTGAGTTTGATACTGCTTTCATACTTGTACTGTGTATGGGTATATGGGCATGTGTTGGCTCCTACTAGTTATATATGGAGGTAGGTGTTGATCAAGATGGAATCTGTTCCTCTAAGTAAATAGAGATAAAATCCTATGTTCATTTAATTGTTCTTGATGTTTCAAGTTCCTGGCCAGGATAGATAGATTTATTCAGAAAAGAGTTTCTGATGAGAAAAATCTTTTTAATCAAGAACTGGAATTAAAAGAGAAAATAATATTCATAGCAAATGGAGTTTGACATAAACCATGACTCCAGCTTGAGTTGGGATTTTGTAACAGAGAGATTCTAGTGCATGGTAACCTATGATTATAGGTTCATTTAGGGTAAACCTTATTACTAATTGGGTGGCCATAGCATGCTATGCTAGGTGTTAACCATGGTCTATGAGGTTCATAAAATGATTTAGAGAAATCATTTATGGTAAGAAAGAGTTCTGATGATATTAAGAGTTGATATCATGTCTTATTGCCAATTAGTGATGAGCCTAGTAAGTCACACACATACACAAGTTATCACCTAATTAAATATGATTTAATTAATTAATTAAAAAATTTAATTGATTAATTAAATAGGTTTGGTTTGCAATTAGTTTGCAAAGTCCCTAGCATGACTTGAAACCAAATCTAGATTATTGGATGTATAATATAAGTTAAATTTATATTTAAAGTGTTTAAATATGAATTTAATTAATGAGAAATTAATTAATAGAGATTAATTAATTAATTTATATTTGATATAAATTAATTAGAAGAAGAAAAATAATTATTTTGGGTTAAGAACTCAAAATTAAGACACAGGGGCATTTTGGTCATTTTGCAATGTGACACGTGGCCCCATGAGATGGTGACACATGGCATAACACATAAGCTTGCCAAATGTTTTTTAATCATGTAAGATGATTAAAATCAAGATTACATATAGGTTTGACACTTGGCACAATGTGATTGGGTCACTTAAACCTAGAGCTAATCAAAGGGTGACATGTGGCAAGGGTTTAATGTGTTAACCTAGCTATTTAAGTGTTGTTATGAGAAAATAAAATACAACCAGCAGCCACACTCCTTGGTCACGCCATTTTGCAGCCCTCCCTCTATTCTTCTTCATCTCTCATCAATTCAAAGAGATTAGATATCAATCTCTTGAATTAAGAACACTAGAAATTGTTTCTAGTGTCCTGTTTATATCTCTAATCTCTTAAAATGCAGAACTTGAATTTCTAATTAATAGAAAAGGCTTTAGAAGCTATTCAAGGGCTGCCATAGGTGTTCTTGGTGTGGACAAGCTAGAGGGACAACATCTGGTGTCCTCAAGACAAATCTCAAAGGCGCAGACACGCTGCAGTGCATCAAGAGGTTAGTGTAATCGTTCTTGATTTAATCTAGGGTTCTAAAATTAATCTGATTAATTTTAAAATCTTAAATAGCAAATACAGATCCAAAAACATATTAAAAGAGTTTTAATATGTTGTTTATCATTGAAATCAAATAGATAAAAATAAATCTTGCATGATGCATGTGACCCTAAGTGAAAAATTTTGAATTCAATGGTATAAACTTGTGTTTTTCACGCTTCCGTTCCTTCAAAACCACAACTGCCCGGATTATAAATTTTCTAGATTTTCTGGACTGACTAAATCTATAGTATTTTGAGTAGTGACTGCAGGTCACTTTTGGAATATGTTATGGTCATAATTTGGGTTAGGTTTCTTCATGAAAGTTGTAGGTCTATATCTCAGCTTGTTTCTGGTGAAATTTCAGGTCAATTGGACCTCTCTACACTGAGTTATGGCCAAATGACTAAACACTGTTCATTTGGTCATTTTGCCTCGGCAGAATGCAGGTCACCTGGATTAGGGCAATCTTTAGGTCAACTTGGTTTGGTTTTCTGAGCATAGTTTCTCACCAAAGTTGTGCCATTATGTGTCTAGTTTCATGTCCAATTGGCCTTGCACCAATTGAACCTCTACAACTCCAGTTATTGCTGCCCAAACTTACTGGACTCATGCCCAGTCCTGCAGGTCACCAAGGGCAGCCACACTAACCTCAATTCTCACTATACAAACCGCTTCATTTCTTGTTTACACATAACCAAATGGTCACTAATTGACCATTAAAACTTACTTTCACCATTACATGATCAAAGGCTCCATTTCATACCGAAACCCTAACCCTAACATCTCAAATTATGCATTTAACTTACATTTCACCATTTCACTTAAGAGACCAATGTTAAGGCAGCCATACTACCATTTCTAGTTCCATGAAATCATCAAAACATTACCACATCCAAGGCTGCCAAAAATTTGGGATGGGCATACACATGTTATTTATTAAATTTTTTTGTAATTTTACACTCAATCATACTCCTTTAACATGAATTTAAAGAGAAAAACAAGTTTAAGTCATTAACCTTTAATGGAGCTATTCTCAAGCTTGTAAGAACTCTTCTTTTACTCCCAAAAGCTTCACTAAGCTGAAATATCAAAGTTTTATGTTGACACTTAGGGTTTTTGTTGAAAGAAAGCTAGGGAAAATGAAGGTTTGTGAGCTTGTTAATGGAGGAGTGAGGGAGGAGAGCTTAAGTGACGTTTTGAAGAAGGGAGAGGCTGCTGGTTTGTTCCAGATTTTCTGCCCTCTTTTTTCTATTTTTAATGTATTATAATTGTCTTGCTTTAATTTGATTGGCCATAGCATTTTTAATTACCTCATGCTTATATAAGCATGAAGTAATAAATCCCATAATTTTCATTTTCTTTTCTTTCATTGCATATTCATTTTTAAATAATTTTCATCAATATTTGTTTATATTTTATGTCATGTAATTCACTTAAATAAATGGACAAATTGCTCAAAAATAATCTCTGAAAATGAAATGACCAAAATGCCCTCCGTTTGGCTTAACGAGCCAAAATTGTGTGTACCGATTGATTAAATTTTTCTTGTGTTTTCTTAACATTTTATTGTCATTAGAACCAATAATCCTTCCTTGACGTCCCAAAAATTATTTCATGAAGTTTTCCCCTGGTCTCGGGTTGCTAACGGCCTTCACCATCACTTCCCTTTCGGGTTACTCATCCCTGGGGTTTCGGCTCGTTTAACCTTAGTGTATTTCTTTCCTTTAAATTTTTCCTTGATTTTTATGAGCATTATTTTGTTTCTTTATAACTCCTCACTTTAGTTTAATTATAATTTCAAGCATTCTAACTGTCCGGACTGACATTGGTCACCGAAACAGTAGACTGTACGGACTAGCTAAAGTGAGGATGTTACACTTATCTCCTTGTATTGATTATGCTATATGAATGAAAGAAGTAGCTTGTTCATTGAATGTTCTTGCTTTGTTGTTTGATTTGCTTGTTATGCTTGTGATGCTTGGCTATATGAGATGTTTGTTATGTGTTCCTAATTGGCTTGCTAAGGCCCCATGCTAATATAATACTCATTTTGATCCATAGATTATTGTGAGATTCTTCTAGCTGACTTGTCTTAAAAGAGTTCAAGCTAAGTGTCATAAGTCCTAAGTGAGTGCTTTTAGTAGTAGAAATTTAATTGAAAGCTCCAGAATAGCCACCATATTTCCACCTGAGGGAATAAAACTCATTATAGATAATGCATTTTTTTCTTCCAAGTTTCAAAGAAATTTTTTAAGTTTCAAAGATATCCATCGAAATGGATACCATATTTAGACACTAAATGAAATGAATATCAAATATCTTTGTATCACTACAAATATCTTAGGTAAGAAATATGTATTAAAAAAACTACCCATTATGTCTTTTGGCTTGTACTGTACAAAAATAAGTACAATTGAAACACATTCTATTAAAAACTAGAGTTTTAATAATCCAAACATTTTTATACTTTGGCATAATCGATTGGGCCATCCTGGATCTGTAATAATGAGAAGAATAATTTAAATTCATATGGCCATCCTTTAAAGAACCAAAAGATTCTTATAACTAATGACCTTTCTTGTGCTGCTTGTTATCAAGGAAAATTGATTATTAAACTGTCATCAACAAAGGTTGGAATTGAATCTCTTGCATTTTTAGAATGTATCCATGGGGATATATGTGGACCTATACACCCACTTAATGGACAGTTCAAATATTTTATGGTCCTAATAGATGCATTTTCAAGATGGACACGTGTATATATTATCAACTTACGACTTGGCATTTGCAAAATTGCTTACACAGATAATTCAATTAAGGGCACAATTTCCAGATTATCTAATTAAATCTATTCACCTTGATAATGCTGCGAAGTTCTCATCCTGAGCTTTTAATGAATATTGTTTATCAATTGGAACAACTGTTAAACATCCTGTAGCTTATGTTCATACACAAAATGGCCTAATAGAGTCATTTATTAAATGTCTCCAGTTGATAGCAAGACCACTACTTATGAAAACAAAATGACCCATTTCTGTTTAGGGTACTGCTATTCTTCATGCATCAGCACTTGCTCATCTTAGGCCAACAAATTATCATAAATTCTTCTTATTACAATTGGCTTTTGGTTATGAACTAAATATTTCTCATCTAATAATTTTTGAATATGTTGTATATGTGCCAGTAGCACCACCACAACGCACCAAGATGAGTCCTCAGAGAAGGTTAGGCATATATGTTGGGTATGAATCACCTCCATTATTCGCTACCTTGAACCATTGACAGGAGATTTATTTACAACTCATTTTTCTGACCGTCAATTCGATGAAACAATTTTTTTCAAAGTTAGGTTCAGAATTTGGGGGCGAGAGGAAGGAAATTAAAAGAGAAATTGAATGGAAGGCTTCATTATTACATCATCTTGATACTCGTGTAACCATATGTGAACAAGAAGTTCAAAAGATTATTTATTTACAAAGAATAACAAATCAAATGCTAGACACATTTGCAGATTCAAAAGGAATAACCAAATCACATATACCATCTACAAATATTCTAGTTTGGATTAATGTCCCCATAGGACCATCGATTAGTCTATTGCTAATGACTCAAAAGTACACCTGAAGCATCATAGACCATTGAGTTTTAAAGATAAAAATCATAGAAGGAAGAAAACAACAAATAGCACCATTGAAGAATCAAATGAAATTCCTATATAAATAATTCCTGAAGATATTTGTATACCCGAACCTTAAGAAAATGAGGAGAAATCAATAAGTTTTGTTAATGCAAGGAGAAATTTAAATTTTTTTCCTATACTGTTACACTTGATATTATAAAAGATAGTGAGGAACTTGATATTATAAAAGATAGTGTTGTAAGTACATTATTAACAGGCATAATTTCTGTTATAAACCCACTTCAAAAATGAGGACCTGCAGCCAAATTAAAACCAAAAAAATCACTTTCTAAATCTATCCAAAGATGAGTTTTCATTCCTTCAATTAGTTTCTTGAAAATTCAAATTATCTTAAAATGGTTAATTTAATCCCTCAATTAACATGGAAAAGAAATAAACTACTATTGACATTTTCACTTTTCTAAAAATCATTTTCAACAAAGAAATTCAGCCACCTTGCAACTTTAAACTAGTGGGGAAAATAAAAGATTTGTGGTTGTTGATAGTTCGGCATCTAATAGCTGCTTAATGTCAATATCGAATAGTTAGCCTCCAGCCACCAAATGGGTAAACAAAATTTTAATTTATCCTTGATCAATTAATTAACACCTCCTTGATAAAAAAATGAAGAAAATGCCATCACCAAAAGAGGATAGGAACAAGAAAATCAAGAAACACAATTTTATGGTCATACCTTTATTGCAAAAAAGGAGTCTTCATTGAATACTTGCGGGAAATAATGTATGCTCCGTTGAATACTGACGGGAAATAATATATGCCATTTTCATCAGAAATCAAGTTAAGCTTTAAAATAGAATGTTAGACTCAGAGCCATAAAGTAATTCAATGAAAAAGAAAATGACTTGATTTAAGGTTTTTCTTTGACTGAAATAATGAGGTTGAAATAAATATCTTACATTATTGAAAAGATTTATCGCTAAAATGCTATAGAATCTAAGCAAGTGAAACAACTTTTATGTGTAGAGATAATATTATTTACCCAAGAATTGATAAACAAAAATCTAATGCTGACCCATTAATAAAGTGATTTGCAAAGAATCAACTAGTATAGGTTTAATGTTAAACAAAACAACAAAGAGTATTAAAATGCCTACCAAGTTAGTGGATTCAAAGAATGTTGGTAAAAAGAGTGACATCAAGCCTATTGATATAGCATATTCAACTGCAATAGGTGAGTGTGTGTGCATTAATAAAACTTTATTTAAATAAGTCTTTCACACAATGATATATCTTAATAATTGTTATTATAATGTTCTATTACATAAAAACACGAAGAAGAGGATTTTGAGATTGGGAGGAATTATACTAAAAATGAAATTGTGGAGAAAAAAACTGAGTTTTTTAAAAATTCGAGATGTTGAGAAAACTTCTCTATACAATTTTGATATAAAAATAAGTTTGTTTTGGTTTATTACATGTGTGCAAAATTGTAAGCTTATTGAAAGGAATCAGATTTGAAGTTTAAACAAACCGTGGTAATACATTTTAAATATAAACTTATTATTCTATCATGTGATCATAAATAATGAAACCTAGATTTTATGACATTTAATTAGTCACTCAATTTGAATATCTTAATTTCCTTGCCTTGTAAGATTAAAATCATGTGTCCTGATGATCTTATTAATTAACATAGGACTATAGTTTGATTTTTGAAATTGAATTAGTTCACTAGATGATTTAATGATATTTGGATCTAATTGGACCATAAAATCAACAAATTCCTCCGAACATGATATTTTGTAAGAATTTATATTTTTTTTAGCAAAATAGTGAAAAATAATAATATAAAACTAAACCCAAATTATTATAAACCATTGAATTGTCCCCAACAACTAATCCTAAAATGATAATCTATTTTAATGTCATAAATACCTATAATGTATGACTGTTCTACTGTTAGATAGTCCGTACGTTTTACTGTTCCAGTGACCAATGTATGACTGGACAGCTAGAATGTCTGGAACTATATTTAGACTAGAGTGAGGAGTCATAAATAAATCAAATCATGATAAGAAAAATTAAGGAAAAATTGTAAAAATAAAATACAAAAAAATTAAATGAGCCGGTGCCTCGGTGATGGGTGACCCTGACGGGAAGTTGCTGTTTTCACTGCTAGAAGCCCTAAACCCGGGGACAAATTCGTGAAATAATTTTTAGAATTCCTAAGAAGATTCATTGAGGTTTTGATGGTATTAAAATGCCAAGAAAATACTTCTGGAATTTTATCAATCGGTACAGATGATTTGTCACCTTAAGCAAAATGAATGGCATTTTGGTCATTTCGTCTTCAGAGATAATTTTTGATCGAATTGTCCAGTTAAGTAAATAAATTATATGACATAAAATATGAATAAAAAGTGATGAAAATTAAATTAAAAATGAGTAGAGGAGAAAAGAAAAGAAAAGAAAATGAATTAAAATGGACTTATGACATCACTATGATGTCATTAAAAACTCTCCACCCAATCACAACTTGACAAACTAATTAAAAGGGATAAAAATTAAATAAAAAGAGACAAAAATTGAAAAAACAAATATGCACTCCCATCTTCAACCAGCAGGCCAACATAGGAAGAGAGAGAGAGAGAAGAGAGAAAACCCCATTGATACTTGTTTACAAGCTTGAGTTCACCCACCAAACCACCATAAAACCTCATCTTGTCTCACAAAAATTGACCCTTACCACTAGAGCAAGACTTGGACGGCAAAAAGAATTAGAAATAAAGAAGTTTTGAAAGTTGGAAATTGCTCACAAAGAGGTTAGTGCCATATTTCTTGCCTTTATTCCCTTTTAAGCATGAATTCAAGTTAAGTTAGGTTAGAAATTGATGAAAAATGAAGTAAATATGCATGCTTAGGTTTCATGGAATTTTGGCCAGCCTTATGGAAGTGAGAGTTTGAGGGTTTTAATGGATTTGAATGGTTTAGAAATGGTGTTTGATGTGCAGACATAAATTAGAAATTAATTAGTATGCTTAATGTGATATGTGTTGTGTAAATCTTGAATTGGAGCTAGGGTTTGATATAAAAATTAGGAATTTAATGATATATTGATAAATTGTTGATGTTAAGACCAATTATAGACCAGTTGAAGTGCATGGAATGTGATTTGTGGATGGTAGCAGTGTGGAAAGGTGGTATTGGAAGTGTTGTTTTTGTGCAGAGAATTCTGGACCTATGAGTCCAGTGTGTTTAAATGAACATAAGTAGAGCTAGACAGCTCCAATTGGTGTGAGGCTAATTGGAGATGAAATTTAAGACCTTAACCCACATTTTTGGTGAGGAAACCATGCCCAAAAAACTAACTTAAGTTGCTCTACAAATTGACCTAATCTGGGTAATACACATACTGCCCTGGAAAATTGACCAAATGAACAGTGTTTGTTCATTTGGCTATAAATCATTGTAGATGTAACAGCCCTCACTCGTCTACAGAATAGCCGAGCAAGGCGTGCTACACGACGTGCCGGAACACCTAGTCTGTGATTATTTCATTTCTTGAGCTCAATTTGATTGTAAGAAGTCTTTTATGTAATATTCATATCATGCTGATACTATTTTTATACTTTGATAAAATCAGTGTTTCAAGATTGGTAATAAAAATTTAGCAAGGTGCCATCTATATTTCGGACAAACTGTCCTTCCAAACCTGTTGAAAACAGTTTAATATGATAATATCAAAATCTCAAATATTTCATAGTCTCTATTTCTTAGTAAAGTCAATAGACTTTTACAGTCATTAAACAGTTCCATAATACAGTCCCTAATAATTTAAATATATCCAGAAAATCTCCATGTTATTTAATATGTAAAAGATATTACAAACTTTAGGGCTTTCATAACATTACCAAATACAAGGCCGAATTTCAAAAATACAACAAAAGTATAAAATACAAGATATCCTAAGTCCTACCATGTATGCAATGCAGTGCAGATGACTCTGGACTCTTGTGTAGATCTGATGTCTCACCCGGTCGTAGGTCTGCTGGGCTCCTCCCCAGCTGTGTCTCCAATACCTACGCGTTACAAAAGCAACGCGCTAAGTAATTTTGCTTAGTGGTGCCAAATATAAAAAAATATACACTAAAATAAAGTAAATGAGTTTATGACATCGGTATTCTTTACAATTATTAATTCTACCTTTATTTGCTAACATTTCAATATTTGCTAATTTTAGTAGTACTGTATGTCAGAAGACTAGATTTAGCTATTTGAATTTAATAGTACTTGAATTACTACCCGTGTAGCCTATATACTGACCAGACTGGATAAACGGATATACTGGCACTGGGTACCTAGTACCTCGGGCCATCACACCATCGGTCACAAAGTGTCTCCCAGTGTGCAAATAGCATGGCTAAAAAGCCATATAGTCAATTTGGCAATAAGCCAAAAATAAATACACAATATGTATAGCCATAGGCTATTAAAGTCACAGTGTGGCATAATAAGCTGTAAAAATATAGTATGGCATGAAGACATTTACAGAGTAGCTATCAGAATCCTATTGGCATGCCAACCTATCCAAACTAGTCAACTAGGCAAACTAGGGCACATTATAAATTAATTGTTTAATTCTTCAATTTTTAGAGTTTACTAACTATTATGTAATTCATAAGTCAATGCATATATTGACCTTTTTAGGTACTATGGATAAGTGGTTTCTAGCATCAACATGTCACATATTGTAATTCAATATGCTGTCAATATAGTGCAATTTACTATTTTTACAAGTTGGCATTCATTGCCAAAGTGCTTCAAGCATCATTGTATGTAAATGTCAAATTCTCAATTTTTAGTGTGCTAGATTGATCTAGCTTAAAGTCCTATTTCTCTTGGTTTTTAGCTTCTGGTCAAAGAAGCAAAATTCTAGCTCTATGTCTTATTGCACGCGGGGCAAAATTTCAGGTCATTCTGAGTTGTACAGACAAAGATATGGTCAGTTTACTAAAGCTGGACAGATTGCACCTTTAGTGCAAAATTTGGTCAATTTTAGGTCACTTTTAGTTCTGGCAGTTTTGGTATCCGAACTTATGCAAGCTATTTGACTTGGTTTTGGTCATTTCTGGGCTTTGGTGTCTTCATAAGAAATGTAGCTCTATATCTAAGCTATCCATGGTAAAAATTTCAGGTCAATTGGACCTGTTTTGAGTGAGTTATGGTCATCCTAATGATTACTGTTCATATGGTCAAAAATCTGGGTTGCAAGGTTGCTATTCCGGATTTAGTCATTTTTAAGGTCAGTTTCTAGGTAGAATTTTGGCAACATTTCTATATGAAAGTTGGCCTATTTAGTGTCTAGTTTCACCCCCCATTGGCCTCATACAAATTGGGTTTACAGTTTAACACTTATGACCTAATTTAAGTACTGCCATCAATACACAATCTACATAAAGCACACACTTCCAATTTGATATTCCTTCTCCTCCTCATTACTTCAATATTCAATTAATGATACTTTCATATATATATATATATATATATATATATATATATTGTACACAATTCCAGCAAACAATTTTGGTTAGAACATTCAAGTGCTCAATGCACACAATTCACCATTAAGTTCAACATTCACTTCCACCAAAATTCAACATATCTCAATGTCAATATTACACATATACTTCAACATACTCATACTTCAATATCACTTACACATGCTACCCACAATCTAACACTATCATATTTCATTAATAAACTTCATAGTCACACACAAATTCATGCTATTATGGGCTGCCAAACATGGTAGTTTACTCAAAGCATTAAGGTTCCATTTCACACCCTTAATTCAAGCACTACATGCACATACTTAGATTTTAACTTACTACATCTTCCATTTGAGTTAATCAACCTTAATTTCCATTCATTAGAGGTAGGAAAAAGTCAAATACAACACATACTCATGCCTGCAGAAAATGGACCATTTCATTTCTCACTATTCTCTTCATTTCTCTTCACCAAATTGCTCACCTCAACCTAAACACAAAGTTTACTAAAGCAAGGGAGAGGTTTTGGACACTTACCACTTTTGAAGCTTATCAAAACTTCACCAAATCTTGTTTTTCTTGTTACCAATATCTTCCCCAAGGTGAGTAGGCAAGCTTTAATGAAGGAATCAAGTGGAAAGGATGGCTTGATCAATGGTGCATGGTGATGGAGGGAGTTTGGCCATGGTGGACTTCCATGGAGGTTCAATTTGGCCAAAGCTTTAAAGGTTGAAGATGAAGATGATAATGAGTGTAATCTGCTATCCCAAAGCTTATTTTAGTGTCCCAATATTCAAGTTAGTGGAGCACTAAGTTCATTTTAATGTTTAATTAGTTAAAGTTTCCTTATTTGCTCATTTAGCTCTATTCTTTTACTATTTATACATTGTATCCTATTTTAATTTTTCATGACATTTCCTAAGTGTAATATCATTTATTCTTAATGGACATTGAGGTCAAAAGGCAACTCTTGGTGTTAAATGACCAAAAGTGCCCCACTTTGGGTTTTATTCCCAATTTTTCGATAACATTGATTTTTGTCTGTTTCTCGATTTTTCATTTTTCTTTGTACAAATTTATTAATTTTTCTTTGATATTTTTAGTGTTAATTACATTTCGATAAACCTTTATTTATGTCTCAAAATTAAATTTTGAGGGTTCCCCGCGGTTTTGGAGTCGGCAACGGCCTTCTCGGTGCAGTCACTCATCACTGCGGTGCCGGCTCATTTAACTTAGCTTCATTTTCTCTCTTTCACTTTTCTTTGATATTTTTTGTATTTTATTTTTATTTATTTCATCATTATATGTCTGTTCACTATCACCGAAGTGTAGTTCCAGACATCCTGACTTACTTGAACTGATATTTGGCTACAGGAGCAACAGAACGTACAGAACACGTACAATGGGGATGTTACAACTCTTCCCCTTTAAATAAAAATTTCGTCCTTGAAATTTACCTGATGTGAAGAGTTGAGGGAACTGTTGTCTCATTGTCTCCTTGCTTTCCCATGTTGCCTCTTCTGTGTTGTGGTGTCTCCATAGGATTTTCACTAGTGGAATTGTCTTGTTTCTGAGCTCTTTTACCTCTCGTGCCAAGATTTTAATTGGTTCTTCTTCATATGTCAGGTCAGGTCACATTATGTATCTTGTCCAGCTCAGGTGGTAAGGCTAATCGGTAGGCTACTGGTCCCACACGTTCAATAACTTCATATGGGCCAATAAACCTAGGGCTTAATTTTCCCTTTTTCCCGAATCTCAATACTTTCTTCCACTGTGATACTTTGAGAAAATTCCTTCTCACCAACTTCATACTCAATGTCTTTTCTTTTCAAGTCAGCATAAGATTTCTGTCTGTCTGAGGCAACTTTCAAATTGGCCTTTATCAGTTTCACCTTTTCCTCTGTCTGTTTTATCAGGTCTGGCCCCACTAGCTTATCTTCACTCAATTCAGTCCAACATACAGTTGTTCTGTATTTTCTCCCATACAGTGCTTCATAAGGTGCCATTTGTATGCTAGCTTGATAGCTATTATTGTATGCAAATTCTGCCAGTGGAAGGTATCTGTCCCAGCTTCCTTCAAACTTAATAACACAACTTCTCAGCATATCCTCGATGACCTATCACATATGTTCGGTTATTATTATCATTATCAATTCAATTATTGTTTACAATAACTCAATGAGTTTCAGAATTTATCTGGATTATTCTTTTTGACTGTCCATCCGTCTGAGGATGAAAAGCCATACTAAAATAGAGTTGTGTGCCCAAGGACTCTTGTAATTTATTCCAAAATCTAGATGTAAACCTCGGGTCTCTATCAGATATAATGGAAAGCGGAATTCCATGTAGTCTAACTATCTCACTGATATACAATTCTGCTAGCTTTTCCAGTGAGTAGTCAGTTCTGACTGGCAGAAAATATGCTGATTTGGTCAACCTATCCACAATCACCCATACTGCATCATGTTTTTTCTGAGTGAGAGGTAGACCACTGACAAAGTCCATAGTGACTCGGTCCCATTTCCATTCAGGTATGTTTATGGGCTGTAACAAACCTGATGGAACTTGATGTTCTGCTTTGACTTGCTGACATGCCAAGCATCTAGTTACATAGTCAACTATGTCCTTCTTCATACCTGGCCACCAGTATCGGAGTTTCAGGTCATGGTATATTTTTGTGCTTCCTGGGTGCATAGCATAAACACTGTTATGTGCTTCTCTCAGAATACTGGTTTTCAATTCTTTATCATCTGGAACACACACTCTTTCTTTATAGTATAGGCACCCATTTTCTTTCACTTCATATTTAATTTCCTTTCCTTCAGTGATTTTGCCCATAACAGCCATTAATTTCTCATTAGTCTTCTGCCCATCCCGTATCTGTTGTAACAGATTCGGCTTCACTTTAGATAGTCCATACATTATACTGTTCTAGTGACCAATGTATGACTAGACAGCTAAAATGTCTAGAACTATATTTAGACTAGAGTGAGGAGTTATAAATAAATCAAATCATGGTAAGAAAAATAAAGGAAAAATTGTAGAAATGAAATATAACAAAGTTAAATAAGCCGGTGCTCCGGTGATGGGTGATCTTAACGGAAAATTACTGTTTTCACAGTTAGAAGCCCTAAACCCAGGGAAAAATTTTTGAAATAATTTTGAGACTCCTGAGAAGAGTTATTGAGGTTTCAATGGCATTAGAATGCCAAGAAAATACTTCTGAAATTTTATCAATCGGTACAGACGATTTTGGCTCCTTAAGTAAAACGAAGGGCATTTTGGTCATTTCGTCTTTAGAGATGATCTTTGACCGACTTGTACGGTTAAGCAAATAAATTATATGGCATAAAATATGAATAAAAAGTGATGAAAATTAAATTAAAAATGAGTAGAGGAGAAAAGAAAAGAAAATGGACTTATGACATCACTATGATGTCATTAAAAACTCTTCACCCAATCACAACTTAACAAACTAATTAAAAGGGATAAAAATTAAATAAAAAGAGACAAAAATTGAAAAACAAATTTGCACTCCCATCTTGAACCAGCTGGCCAATCACCATAAAACCTCATATTGTTTTCACAAAAATTGACCCTTACCACTAGAGCAAGACTTGGACAGCAAAAAGATTTGGAAATCAAGAAGTTTTGAAAGTTGGGAATTGCTCACAAAGAGGTTAGTGTCATATTTGTTTGATGTATAGACATCAATTAGAAATTGATTAGTATGCCTAATATGATATGTGTTGTATAAATCTTGAATTGGAGCTAGGGTTTGACATAAAAATTAGGAATTTAATGATATGTTGATAAATTATTGATGTTGAGACCAATTATGGACTAATTGAAGTGCATGGAATGTGATTTGTGGATGGTAGTAGTGTGGGAAGGTGGTATTGAAAGTGTTGTTTTTGTGCAGGGAATTCTAGACCTATGAGTCCAGTGTGTTTAAATGAACATAAGTAGAGCTAGAAAGCTCCAGTTGGTGTGAGGCCAATTGGAGATGAAATTTAAGACCTTAAGACATTTTTTATGAAGAAATCATACCCAGAAAACAAATCTAAGTTGCTTTAAAAATTGACCTAATCTGGGTAACACACATACTGCCCTAGAAAATTGACCAAATGAATTTGTTCATTTGGCCATAACTCAGTGTAAAAATTTCTAATTGACCTGAATTTTATATCAATGGAAAGATTAGACAATTTAGAACAACTTGCATGAGGAACACAAACTCAAATTCTGAATCTAACCAATTCAAATTGCTAGTCCAAGTTAGGACACAAAATCTAGTAGAACTAAATTTGCCCAGAAAATATGGGTAAGGACCAATCCAGCTAGTTATGGTAAACTGACCATAACTTAAGCTACAAAACTCCAAATGGAGTGATTCAAAAAAGAAATTAAAGAAGACACATAAAGGAACAACTTTGATGAAGAAAATGTTGTCAAATTTCTACTGTAACTGTCGCAAGGAGTTTTGCGGTCGCCTGGACGAACACTCACCGAAGTGGGAAAGAGTGAGGAGTCGCCACTTTAATTTTGAGGGAAATTAAAGAAAACCATTTGCGAAAATAAATTAAAATAAAACCACTTCAAAAACAGAGATTCTAGGTTCGGGGTCCGTGAACGGGTGGGGAAGGTGTTAGGCACCCCACCTCGTCCCTCAATGAGGGTAAGCAGATTTATCTTCAAGCTCTTTATAAACTAGAATTGATAGTTAGGAGGTTCGAACGGAAATGTTAATCCTCTTGGTAAAAGGGAATATTTGATTTTTCACCAATTCGGGTTACCCAGATACATAAATAAATGAGTCGACCCTTAGTGAGTTACTGTTGCATATCAGTTTTGTTTAAGGGGTCATTTTTAGAATTCGATTTGAGAATCGGATAAGAACTCTTCTCCGATCTCTTTTAAATTAAAATTTCGATTGAAGATCGGATAAGAACTCTCCTCCGATCTCTTTTAAATATTTATGAAAATTTTGGGTTTGAGAATCGGATAAGAACTCTCCTCCGATCTCTTTAGATATTTATTAAATTTTTAGGTTTGAGAATCGGATAAGAACTCTCCTCCGATCTCTTTTAGATATTTATTAAAATTTTTAGGCTTGAGAATCGGATAAGAACTCTCCTCCGATCTCTTTTAGATATTTATTAAAATTTTTAGGCTTGAGAATCGGATAAGAACTCTCCTCCGATCTCTTTTAGATATTTATTAAAATTTTTAGGCTTGAGAATCGGATAAGAACTCTCCTCCGATCTCTTTTAAATATTTGTTAAAATTTTAGGTGAGAATCGGATAAGGACTCTCCTCCGATCTCTTTTAAATATTTGTTAAAATTTTAGGTGAGAATCGGATGACGATTCTTCTCCGATCTCTTTTATTTTTAATAGGAGTCGGATAAGGACTTTTCCGACCTCTTCGAAATTTGATTACAGCTACACATCACAGGAGCCTAAAACTAAGGGTTCTGGCATCCAACAATGCCAGGGACCCGAATGAGGCTTCTTTTAACTCATTGGTACCCCATGACCGAACAGGGGGTACAGACCGAGTTTTATTGACCTCCTATGTAGTCGCCTTGACAGCACCTTTTGGCAAGCAATACCCGATCTGTCCCATTTGCTTATCTAAGGTTCGGTTTTACTCAGCCTTGTGACGTCTTGCCCAATCGTCTTTTGTGTTATTCTAGTGATTCGACCTTACTATTTTTCTGACTTATTATTCAGACCTTTTGTTATTTTAAAGAGACTCTCTAGATACAGTTACCTACATTTTATCCAACCACTTATACGCTACTCGGGACTAGAACTCTTGCATTTAGAAGTAACAAAGATTAACAAAAGAATGGACTGATTAACAAAGAAATAAACTCAAGAATGACCTTCTTCATGTTTTTTAACACAGTATAAACTTGGTGAAAATTACAAACATAAAAATAAAGGAAATACGTAAAATAAAACGAGCACTTGATAAAGCAGTGATATGAACACTCACCTGTAGGGAGCCGAATCTATTAAACTAACTACAGAATCACAAAACGTAATAAGACTACGGGCTGATAGCCTGAGAGCTAAGGTTCGCCTTGAAATGAAGGATGCTTCTCTAAAATGCGGTCAGGTCAAAATAATCGAGTTTGAATGAATTTGAGCTCGGACAATGAGAGTGGAAATAAAGATAACTAAGAACTGAAAGTGAGAGTGTCACAGGATAATGAACGGACTGAAAAATGGAGAGTTTCAGTATTCAAGAACCCCTTTGCAAGAAAACACTTCAGAAAACTGGTTTCAAAAGTTTTTCTTATGAAAGCTTAAGAATAGCAGAGTAATGAACTGAATTAAATTTCAGAGTTTTTCCGCTATAGTCACCACCCTTTTTTTTTTCTTTTTTTTGAACAGTTTTCATGCAGGTATTTATAGGAACCGGGTGCTCTCCATGAAGGGTCAGGATTTATTTTGAGGGAGATGGAAGGTTAGGCTTTTAAAGGACATGATCTGAGGCTCGGGAATTAAAGAGAATCAGAATGAACGGCTGAGATCCCTTTCAGAATATTTGTCCTTACTCTCTTCCAATCTGACGGCCCAAAATTTTCTTGTCAAGGGCTATCCAAGGGCTGGGAGTGAAAGGCGCTGGTCTTGTCGTCTTCTATTTCGATCCAAGGGCTCCGGGCTCATCCTTACAAGTAAGATCAATGGTGGAAATTGGGATGTACAGCACTGTCATGACATACTCTGGCACATGTCAGTAATGCCGGTGATTCTGGGGCGTGCGGTGGAGATTTCTTCTGTGACGCTTTAACTACCTCGGCTCTGATTATGACGACAGCAGCAGGCGTCTTATTCTCTTTGTTTTCCGATCTCCCCTCCCTTCTGATCTTTCCAACATGTTCCTTTTCCGATCCCTCATGCTGTGCTCCCCTCTTCCGACCTCTCATAGTCCGGTCTTTTCCCAGTCAGAGTATTTATTCCCTCGATTTCCGAGGCATCCGCTTCGTTTTCTGCTTAGCAATAAATGCTCGGACCATCCTCTATATATACCTTCAACAGGAAACGCTTCCTCACTTGATTTTCTCCTCTTTCCTTCTCACTTTTCTTGTTCTAGCTGCTCCGACAACAATTCCGGCTATGGTGGCCACTTTTGATCTTTTCCCGATCGTCCTCTTTGTCCTTCGTCTGAAAGTTTACGATCCCAGTGACCGGAGAATCATGATAACCCTATCTGATGACAGTGAGAGAACCGGACTAATTAACCGATCTGGATCAAGGACCTCGATCTAGTTGATCTCGAGTCGTTCGACCGATATAATCGGCTAACCGATTTCGAGCGAGAAGACTGCTAATATTCCCCTTAACATCGGTGACTGCCCCTTAAAGTTCATTTGGCTCCTCACCACATTGGGCGTCCCGACTACAGCTTGGTTCTGGTCGACGACAGTGGAGATAACTCTCCATCCTCATGAGAGTCATAATCACCCCATCTGAGCTGTACATCTATCCGACGTCAATGGCCGGTCTCCTGATCAAACACTTCTTTTGATTCAGCCACGAGACTGGGCTTTGACATAGGCCTTTATTAGATGGAATGTACTGCCGATCTCTAGAGATCGCCCAAATGATGTAATCCGACCTTTTCGGAAATAAAATTTTATTTTGACAACTATCATTTTTATTATTATTACATTCATTATTTTTCGATCTCTGATGTGTTTATCCGATCCGGTTCCTAACTGAACAACCCTTAACCGATTCGCCTCGATCTGTAACTAGCCGATCTCTTTTGTTATGAAATTTCTAGAATATTCGTGAGACGTGTCAGAAAAGGGGTGGCGAATCCCGTTAACCGATGCACCGCCTAGAACACTGTGAGCATTAAATGCTCAGACGGGTATAAATAGGGGACGGGTCAGCCAGTTGCTTTCTTATGTCATTTTCAGCATCCCGCGAGCGATTCCAAAATCCTCTCGATTTTTCAAGTTTTCCGACACCGATCAAGCTCCGGTAAGGGTTTTGATCCTTCCTTTAGTTTAAATTTTCTATTTCCCTTGAAAATGAGCGGCGTTGAGGGTCAGAGAGCGGCAAGCCCCCCTTCCGTTCAGGTCTCATGGTCGTCCGATGAGGTAGAGGTGGTCGGGCTAAGCGGGCGACCTGAACCTCCTAGGACCTCCGTTTCAGCCCATAGTCAAGCGGCACCTTCGAGGCAACCCCTTTCTTTGGGGAGAGAAAGCCTCCCCATGGATGAGCTACCATCCATTCTTCAAGAAATCGACCTACAGTCGTTCAGCCAAGAATACAACATTCATCCTAATTCATTCGAACTCATTAAGTGTCACGACAATCTTCGAGCCGATCACTTCTTTGAGGAGAACGATATGATCATGGTGTACGAAGAGCAGTTAAAAGCCGGGCTGCGGTTCCCTCTAGACGACTTCTTCAAAGAAGTTTTCAAATTTCACCAAGTGTGCATCGCCCAGTTCACCTGAACTCGTGGCAGATCCTAGTAGCCTTCCGAGGCCTATGCTGAGCTAAGGGACTCAGCCCTACAGCTAAAGTGTTCGCCGAACTGCATAGGCTAACTCGTCGAAAGGATGACGAGTATTGGTTCTTCCAGGCGAAACCCCACTGTGGGCTTTTTACCGATCTGCCCTCCTCCCTGAAGAATTGGAAGAACCGCTTCTTTATTCTGAGAAGCAAAATTCCAAACGGCTTTGAGGGTTTCCCTCGCAGCTGGCTACACCAGGGCCCCTTACTTTTGAAACACCTCGCCTTGAATAGGGAAGAGGGCCTGATGGTGATGGAGCTGAAAGATCAGGCGGCCAGAGAGAAGTTCTCTTGTTTAGACGCAGTGACTGCCGAACTGCATCATTGGACTATGCAGCTGCTCACTGGCCAAGATCGGGGGCTTCAGCTCTCTGACCTCGGCCTCGGTACTTTCTATATCTCTGATCTTTGAGCCTTAACGATCTCACTGACCTCTTCTTTGTGCAGGTATGGCAAGAGGCGAAGCTTCCAAGGAGAGCCGAAAGCGAAAGAGAGAGATCTCCCGGAAAGTGCGGGAGATGAAGCAATCCAGTGCTCGGGCCTTGATCATGAAGCCGAGGAAATGCAAGGGGGCTCATCTCAACCCTCGGGGCACCCGATCCCTGACGTAGAAGTGATCCGATCTCCTCCTCGCCAAGAAGAGCCGCCACCACCCCTTCCAGTTGCCTCGAGCGCGGAAATGGGCCCTTCCCAACCTACCGTGAGGACCCTCTCCCGCGGCGCTCAAGTGCTGATCCATTCCTTGGAGAAGAACCGAACTGTTTGGGAGAATCCGAGTTTGGCTAAGGTTCTGGGGGCTTCTATCTGCCTTCGGGAGGATCGGGACAGGCTGTCCCTAGACAATCTTGATGACATCCTGACCCGATCTATGAGCCTGAACGTGGAGTGCTTGGTGAACCAGCACTTTATCCGGGAGAAGGCTCACCACCTGGGTATGGAGGTCGAGAAGATGGGTCATGAAGTGGCTTCCCTCTGATCCCAACTCTCATCCGCTCAGAACTACATATCTGAAATTGAGGGGCGGATGAAGTTTTACAAGGATAAGCTGGCCGAGCAAGCTCATGTTCTGGCCGAGCAAACTCGTGTTCTTGAAGAAGTTCAGGCGCTCCGAGCCGATGAAGTTGCTCACCTCACTGAGGAGCTCAAAGCGAAAGAAGAAGAGATGGTGACAAGAGAGGCCGGCGCTTATGTGAATGCTCACAAGGATCTTTTGGCCGAGCTCAAGAAGCGTTATCCCGAGGAGGACTTCTCCTGGATGGTCGACCTGGCTCCCTAGGACAAAGGTGAGGATAGTGAGGAGGAGGCTGAGGGTGAGGGAGGGAGCGAACAAAATGTAAATCAGGCTGGGAGTGATCATCAAGCCGAATGACTTGTATAAATTCTGATATGAAATGAAATGAGATGCCCTTTTTGTTCAATGAATGGATAGGATCAGAAAGTATCTGAATTGCCTAAGCACTTATCTGAACATATTAGAACCATAACTAAAAGTGATTTTTAATCCAAGTATAAGAGGTCAGAAAACAGAATAAGCATGAGATCGGATGAGAACCAACGTTAAACGGGACTTGATTAAAATTGGAAATTTGACTTGAACACTTAAGATCGGGATCATCATTAAATCGGATCGAAACCTTGATTATTCCTAAACTTTTAAAAAAAAAAAAAAGAGATCGGCAATAAAACTGGTGACATAAAGATCTAGTGTTGGTTCAATTTCGTTTGACAAGAGAGATCGGGAATGTAATTGACTGGTCAGGGGATTTGACAATTAGTTTGGGAGATCGGTGAGGCTTTAGATGATACGGGAACTTAGTATTGATTAGATTCCTTTTGAGGAGAGATCGGAAATGTGGTTATTTGGCAAAGGGAGACTCAATGTTAGGGATCGGTTTCAAAGTTTATTGATTTCGGGGATCGGCCAAAATATGGTGTCGACAGTAACAATGACCAATAGAACAGTAAATTTAAGGTATGAAATCTAAAAATTTTGAATAACATAAAATAAGCTTTGAAATGGTATTGACAATCAATGCCAACAAAAATAAAATGTAAAATGTGGTATCTTGGTGAACTTTGGCTTAATAAATCTATTATGAATTAAAAAGTCAACTTTTGTATAGGAATGGCCAAGTGAATAGTAACAACCAAAATTAATGGAATGAAAGGTACCTTACTTAAATGATTTAATGAATGTTTAAATTATGTAAATGTGTAGAGGAGGTTTGTATTCTCATCACAAATAGAACTTAGGAGACATTGTTAATATATTTTGAAATGTAGTTTGGAAATCAATATAAATGAAAATGTTGAACCTATGGACATGTAAAATGATGTAATAAATTAGATAAGGAATTAGAAAGGAAAAATAGATGATTTAATTGATAAATTGTGAATTATATAAATGATATTCATGAATATATTCATTAGATGAAAATGAGTCTTGATATTGTACTTCCACTAGGAAATAAAATTTAGAATGTTACACCAAATATATATAATGGAATATATAATGAAATAATTGTTATAAATTGTGATCATATGAATGATATAATGAATGAATAAATAAATCATGTTAATATATGAATGAGACATTAGTTCTCATTATTGTAGAAAGGAAAAGTACTTTGAGTACAATGGTATATGAGAACCATTATTGTGAATTGTGATCGACACAAATGATATAATGAATAAATATATGAATTATGATGAAGGTAAAATTTATATAGAAATGTATTTTAAAAATTTATACTCCTGTTAGGAATAGAATTGAAATGTTATAAATTATAATTAAAATTTATCATGAAATAATAAAGTCATAAAACACAATATATTAACATTTAATGATACTAATGTGCCCATGTATTGTATAGACACGTATGTCAGATTGGATAAATGGGCATGCCAATAGGGTATTATTTTAATAGTACTGCGAAAGGCTTTATGCTTGCACTCATGGCTTTTATGCTCGATTATATGTTATCATGGCTTTTTAGCTATACTGACTGTATACGTGGTTGACGTTCCGCGTCCCAAGGTATGACGGCCTGAGGCACCGCAGTGTCCAGTGTTAACGACCCGTTATCCAGTTTAGTCAGCCTGTCATAGGTTACTTGGGCAATGAAATTTGTTAAGAATAATGTGAATTAAATGAATGAATAAAAAGAAACTATAATTATTTTTAAAATTTTATTTACTATGAAATATCCAAATACCTAGGAAATGTTGAGTGAAAGGATAAAAAGATTAGCAAAATAGATATCATTTAAATAAATAATTACAATTGCATCTTCTGAAATAACATGAATAGAAATATAAGATACTAATATATTTTGTTTATTCTATATCACTACAGTAAATTTAAGAAACAAGCAATTCTAAAGAACAATATAATATGACAAAAGATAATTAATATTAGGAATTCCATATAAAATGAAAATAATTCTTGATTACGCAAATTAGATTTTATTTCCATATGTATTTTGTACATATTATTTTCTTTGTTATATTATTGCACCAATAAGCAGCAATGCTTAGCGCGATGGATTTGGTTTCTCGCGCAGGTACTGAAGGTAAAGCCCAGCAAATACTAAATAGAGATTTTGGAGTTCTGATCTGTAGAGTGTTCAAGGTTGTCACCTTCTCAACAATGCATTTAGATAGGGCCCTTATAGATCATAATTTGTATGTTGTATAAAATGCTTTGTTATAGTATTGTAATGTAAATTATGAAAATGTAATTAACAGGTATGTGATGTAAATTAATTAATCGATTAATTCATATGTGATTAAATTGTATATCATATAAATTAATGAAGATTGAAAATTTTCATATATAAGTTGAGCATGAATGGGAATGTATCCTATTGGATATGAATGAAATTGTATGGATTTGAATACGGAATTGAAATATATAGATGATGCATGAAATGATAAGATGATTATGAGAATTGATGATGAGATTTTTATTGTAAAATATTATTGAAAATTTCAAGCAGGTGAATAGTGAATCACGTCAAAAGTAAATAAAATAGGGGAAACTCCATTAGTTTCTCCATAAAATATGAATTATTTTAAAATATAACGAGTTCAAAATTATTAAAGAAAGATAAGTTAGAGTGCTCCGACACCGAATGTAACATGTCTTGATCAGTTACACTGTAGACGGGTGAGGGGTGTCACATATAAAATAAAAAAAATATCACTTTGTACCATATCATATAATTTTCCTTAACCATCAACAATATCAATATTTTTAATCTAATTGCCATGGGAATTGCGGGGGTACAATTTTACCAATGATTTTTAAAATTCCTTTGCAAAAGAAATATATAAAAATATGACAAGAAAATAAATAGTAGATGAACAACATAAACTTATTAGCAACTGTCATATTGATATAAATAATTTTTTAAATTCATATTTAATATGTTTCCTCCATCATCTAGTTTTCCTTTAGAATTTTGGTAGATGCATGAGTGCTAACTTTTGAAATCTAATTTTATCTACTCTAAAATCACTAAACATCTATAAACTAATATTCTTCTGACTGTATACTCAACTAAAATTTTGTATATTAATCGTTGATAGTGCTTAGTAGTGATATAAGACAAATCTAACTTGCTACAAATAATCTTTTTATTTACGAATTGACCCTTTTCAAGCACCATCCTTGATATGCAAGCTTGATAAACTTTACAATAAGTGTTTGTTCTATAGACGCAATACTCAAAACAACATTATCTTTTCTAAAAGAAAGTTGAAAAGAGAATTAGTACTCTAATTGATAATGCAACTACACATACCATATTTAAAAATCTAAAATGCTTTTCTTATTTGCTTATAAAAAATGCAAATGTTTACACAATATTTAGTAATGAAAATTTAATTAATGGCTCTAGAAGAGCCACCATATTTCCATTTGGGGGAACAAAACTCATTATAAATAATGTGTTGTTTTCTTCCAAGTTTCAAAGAAATTTAGTAAGTTTCAAAGATATCCGTCAAAATTAATACCATATTGAGACACTAAATGAAATGAATGTCAAATATCTTTGTATTATTGGTAATATCTTAAGTAAGAAATGTATATTAGAAAAATTATCCACTTTATCTTCTAACTTGAACTATACAAAAATAAGTACATTTGTGAAATTGCATGCACAGATAATTTGAATAAGGGCACGATTTTCAAATTATCTAATTAAATCTATTTACCTTGATAATACTGTAGAGTTCTTATCCTGTGCTTTTAATGAATATTGTTTATCAGTTGGAATAACTGTTGAACATCCTATAGCTTAAATTATCTAATTAAATCTATTTGTCTTGATAATACTGTAGAGTTCTTATCTTGTGCTTTTAATGAATATTGTTTATCAGTTGGAATAACTGTTGAACATCCTATAACTTATGTTCATCACAAATTGGCCTAGTAGAGTCATTTATTAAACATCTTCAGTTGATAGCAAGTCCACTACTTATGAGAACAAAATTACCCATTTCTATTTGGGGTCATGCTATTCTTCATATAACAACACTTGTTCATCTTAAGCCAACAAATAATCATAAATTCTCCTAATTACAATTGGCTTTTGGTCATGAACCAAATATTTCTTATCTAAGAATTTTTGGATGTATTGTATATGTGCCAATAGCACTACCACAAAGAAGGTTAGGCATATATATTGGGTATGAATCACCCTTCATTATTCGCTGCCTTGAACCACTGACAGGGAAGATTTATTTACAGCTTATTTTGCTAGCTGTCAATTTGATGAACAATTTTTTTCCAGAATTAGGTGGAGAGAGGAAGAAAATAAAAAGAGAATTGGATGGAAGGCTCCATCATTATATCATCTTGACCTTCGTGCAGCTATATGTGAACAAGATGTTAAAAATATTATTCATTTGCAAAGAATAACAAATCAAATGCCAGACACATTTATCAATTCAAAAAGAATAACCAAATCATATATATTAGTTGTAAAAATTCCAGTTCAGATTAATGTCTTCATAAGACCATCTATTAGTACTATTGCTAATGAGTCTAAAGTACACCTAAAGTGTAGTAGACCATTAGGTTCTAAAGATAAAAATCCTAGAAGGAAGAAAATAACAAATAGCACTATTGAAGAATCAAATGAAAAGGATCAAGATATTATCAATCATGAAATTCCTGTAGAAATAATTCCTGAAGAAATTCATATACATGAACCTCAAGAAAATGAGGAGAAATCAATAAGTTTTATCAATGAAGTGAGAAATTTAAATCAAACAGTTGCAGTAATTGATGATATTTTTGCCTTTATTATTACACTAGACATGTAACACCCCTTATCCAATCTAGAGTGAACTGAGCAAATGAATGTCACATTCTGTGCACGGAGCACCTAAACTTGTATTTGAATAATTTTCTTTCTTAATGTTTACTTTTTAATTTTAATCATAAATTTTAAATGAAAAAACTACAAGAGTTTCCCCTAAACCTTTAATATCCACCTGTTAATAATAATATTTATAATTGCCAAATCAACAATATTGACAATCAATTCTCAATATATTTGTATTCAACTTCATTCCTTCATCATATGCAAATATTAACATATATATATTCAGACATAAATTTATAAATATAACAAAATATGTTTATACTTAAATTACAGTCATCCAAAACAAATTTACATTATGTGTTTTTAATACATGGCAATGGGCATACAAAAATAAGAGACAAAATACATCTATTGTTGATAGTGCATCTACCACAAAGTCCAAGTATGAGGTGACTTTGGACATTCTTACAGATCCACTCTCTCCTCTCTTGTCTATGTCTACCTACTCCTTACCCGATCTATAGTGAATCGGGCAAAGAAATGCCACATTCCGTGCACAGAGTACCTAAACTTGTATTTGAATAATTTTTTTTTCTTAATGTTTACTTTTTAATTTTAATCATAAATTTCAAATGAAAAAACTGTAAGAGCTTCCCCTAAACCTTTAATACCTACCTATTAGAAATAATATTTATAATTTCCAAGTAAACAATATTTACAATCAATTCTCAACATATTTGTATTCAACTTTATTCTTTCATCATATGCAAATATTAACATAACATATATTCAAACATAAACTTATAAATGCAACAAAATATGTTTATACTTAAATTACAGTCATCTAAAATAAATTTACATCATGTGTTTTTAGTATATGACAATGGGCATACAAAAATGAGTGACAAAAATACATCTATTGTTGGCAGTGCATCTGCCACAAAGTCCAAGTACGATGTGACTTCGGACTTTCCTGCAGATCTACTTTCTCCTCTCTTGTCTCTGTCTACCTACTCTTTACCTTTTGTACCTGCACGAGAAAAAACCTATGCTCTAAGCTTCACAGCTTAGTGGTGCACTAATAATTAAAACAAAATAAAAGCAAAACTTGCATACATACTGTAAGAGATTTAAAAAAACAAATTAATGTTAAAAAATAAAGAAATTCTAAATATCAAATTTATGACCATTTCCAAACACAAACATATTGAATCAATTAAATGATACAAGGATTATATGAAATCTTTGAAGTTCAAACTTTAACATGATTCTCATTGTATTTTTGTACATTCTCTTAATTAAATCACATTTTGAGATATATTATGTGCTCATAGTAACCTATGACAGAACTGTATGGACTGGATATGGGACTCCCAGTACTGATCACTCGGTGTCTCTGACCGGTTTAATGATGGGCACTCAGTGCCTCTATATAACTTTCTAGATATGGGGCTCTCGATACTGAACACTCGGTGTCTCTTACTAGTTTAACGATGGGCATTCGGTGCCTCTATATAACTGTCTAGGTTTATCCGGACTTAATAAGGTAATTATCATTTTTATTTTCACATGATGTAATCAATAATACTTATATGCACAAAAACTTTTGCCATTACCATATTTTCATATTGCATGCATGTAAATTTCCTAACATAATAACAAGTTTATTTAGGCATTTTATCAAACACTTGGCATGCAAAATTCACATGCCAAAATAAACTAGTTTCCTTTGTTTTCGGACCCCCAGAAAATACCTTTGTATTTTCCATCAAAAGCTCTTTAATCCTGAAATTAGAACCAACCAAAAAACATTCATTCAATACCAATGTAATTCACCAAAGTGGCTGCCCCAAAAGAACAACCACACACATAATTAAAATTTTCAGTCAATTCAGGTAAACATGGCAGCAAAGTTAAAATTCCACCAAAAATTCTAGCAATAAGGGTTTCATGGCATCTTATCCAGAATTGAACTTTCATATGTCCATTTCAATCTTCAATTTGAATAATTTCAAAATTAGGACTATAAGTCAAGTTATGAATAAAAATATGCAAATTATTCCAGACTCTAGTCATAGTCAGAACAATAACAGGAAATGCAAGAATTCATCATGCAGCCAACAAAATCAATTTTTGGTCATAACTATAAAGTTTTAGGGTATTCATTTAGCTTCCAATGGTTTAAGAATCACACTATTTCAAGTTCTAAAGCACAAGTTATGAAATTTCAAAGTTGGGTGTCCTATTTTTGGAAACCATCAGGTCAGTTCTCCAGATTTGAGCAGTGAAAAGTTTTGCTCTCAAACACCATTTTAACTAGGGAATTAGGTCTAGCACAAAATTACAAAGTTTTAGAGCATTCATCAAGGTTTTCATAGACATAAAGATTACCGAAATTCAACTTTCCTAGCTCAAGTTATGAATTTTTAAAATTGACTGATCTTGCTGCCCCACTAACAGTTTCAGATTTTCAGCTCACTTACAAGTCCCTAATGCTTCTTGTTTATTAAGTTTAAGAAATCTCTATCTTAATATGGTAAAAGAGGAAAGATATACCACTAACCTTAAGGGAAAACCAGCTGTTATCCCCTTCTCTCGAACCTTCTACCAGATTAGAACACTCAAAGAAATTAGATTCTTCAAGCTTAATTTGCTAGTTTTTCTTGCTCCCTTTGCTTGGCTTGTAAAAATTGGCAGGATCTAGGGTTTTAGCTGGAAATTTTCTCTTAAAATTTGAGAGAAATGGCTGTTGGAATCATGAAAAGAGAAGAGGAGAAGGTTGAATAAAGATGGCCGGCTAGTTTAAGGGATGATTTATGTAGAACCTTCTTGGTTTTTACCCAATGGTCCATCATCCTTTACTCATAGGTCCATATGATGTTTTCTCTGATTTATAATCTTTCCCCTCAATTTTGTAATCAATTCAAGTTAGTCCTTTAATCTTTTATTTGGCCCTTAACTTATTGATTAACTCACTTTAGTCCTCTAACTCTTAGTGGCCAACTTCCTAGCTATAAAAAGAAATAAGTGCACACCCACCTAGTTTACCATTTATGTGAACACTTTTACTTCTTTTGATTTTTTTGACTTATTAATTTATAATTATACCTTAATTAAGTCTTAATTAAGAGTTTTACAAGGTTATGCACGAATTGATGTAGTAAACGGATTCAAAATACTGATTTTTAGCCACTTCCTAAGGGAGTTACTCATCGCCGGGACTTGTGCACATTTAATTGATTTCTAATCCGTTTCTGTTATTTTCCTTCAACCTTACTTGATCTTTATTAAATTAAATTATAACTCCTTACTTTAATTTAAGGGTGGTTTTAGAAATTTCAGCCGTCCAAACAGACGTTAGTCACCCCAACAATAGAATGTATGAAACTACCTAAAGTGAGGGCATTACAATTCTTCCCCTCTTAATATAAATTTCATCCTTGAAATTTACCTAGTTCAAATAACTGTGGATGTTGTTGTCTCATAATCTCTTCGCTCTCCCACATCGTTTCCTCCACTTTGTGGTTTCTCCAAAGCACTTTTAGCAATGGAATTCTTTTATTTCTCAGTTTCTTGATTTCTCATACTAAAATCTGTACTGGTTCCTCGTCATATGTCAAATCAGGTTGTATATCAATGGTCTCCGCCGATAAGATATGTGAGAGATCTGATCTATATCTCCTTAACATTGAGACATGAAATATATTGTGAATCTTATCCAGCTCTGGTAGTAATGCTAGCCTATAGTCTATCAGACCTACACGTTCGATAATCTCGTATGGACCAATAAAACTAGGGCTCACCTTCTTCCCAAATCTGAGCACTTTCTTCCATGGTGACTGTAACACCCCTCACCCATCTAAAGTGTAGCTGAGCAAGGTGTGTTATATTCGGTGTCGGAGCACCCTATCCTATCTTGTCGGGTGCAATATTATTTTACTTTCTATTTAATCATATTATCTTACGTGTAGAAAATTTTTTTTATCACATCTTATTTTTTTAGAGACCCAGACAAAGTCTTCTCTGTTTTATTAGTGCATGGCGGGTTTCCTTATTTACCTATTAAAAATAATTTATATTCAGTTCATATATCATCTCATAGCAATTTCTCATACATCATATCATACCATTGCTCATAAAATCTTTTTTAGAAAACCTATTTCATTTCATTCATATAAATTTTATACACAATAATTTACAATTTATATACAATCCAATGATTTACAGTGTTTATTTACATACAATACCAAAATGTAAAATCTAACTATACATGAGCCCTACCAAAATGACTGATGAGGTGATAATCTACACTATAGCAGATCTGCTCAAGTCCTGTCTAGGCTCTACTGCTGCTACTGTGGGTCTCCTGTATCTATGCAATGGAAAAACCAACGCACTAAACATAATGCTTAGTGGTGCATAAATAAGGAAAAATAACTAAACAATTTAAAATAATTATTTTAAGTATAACCTTATAAAGTAACATACAATTATATGAATTTACAGTCTTTTTACTTATTTATCAAATTTTGGAAGCAATTAAATTAATCGGGATCTTTTTATTCATGTAATTTATATTCGGTCTTATATAATTTATATTAATGGTTCTCTCATGTACTTGTTTGAATTTAAAATTTAATTTCTCATAACTATGCCCAAGTAACCTATGATAGACTATAAAGACTGGATATATGGGAGTATACTAGTTAGATATCCGTATGTCTACCTAGTATACAACGGTCATGTCAGGCACAATACCAGCAGGTAGGCATAAGCCAGTAATAATGAAAATTGGCACTATAGCCATCGAACAGGCATAAAGCTAGTAGAACAATCATCTTAGACATATGTTGTCTGTTAATGATTATCCCTATGGGCAGTACTGCAATCTGTAGTCCCTAATTGGTATACCAATATATCCAAGCTATATAAATGAGTCTAGGTGTACTCTGGACAAAATAATGTCATTTAATACTCATAGTTTTATTGATTCATGTCATTTTCATGCTTAGCAAGTTATTGTAATTTATTTCATCTCATATGCCAATTCATATTAGGAACCTTTCTCAAGGTCCAGGTTTAGTATCTTAGATTCACCTAGCAAATTGGCCAAGATGTGGCCCTTATTTGGCTACACTTCCTTCATGGAAGTTGTTCCTCTATGTCTTGTCTTTGTTTTTCCTTTTGAATCATGTCATTTGAAGTTTTAGAACTCAAGTTATGGTCAAATAACCATAACTGGTTCACTGTCTCTTTCTGGGTCAAGAATTAGGCAGATTCTGGAGTTTGTCTTGATTTAATTAATTGGATATGTTACAATCATTTTTAGGCCTAATGTTCTTCATAAAAGTTATTACCCTACGTCTTATGGTCCCTTAGAAATTTTAATTATAATTTTCCAAATTTTGTAGAATTAGTTATGGCCAAATCACTGGCCTAGACTCAGGCACCCTGTGTCTTCAGGGTCCAAGTTCAGGTCAGTAACTTTGATCTCCATTTTAGGGTTCTTATGTTCATAGTTTGAAGACCATGTCTAAAACAAAGTTGGATCCCTATTTCTTAGGGTTCCAGATCAGTATGGTTCAACCTAATTGGAGTTTTCTAGTGGGAGATATGGCTAAATGAGTGTTTTGGGCTCAAATGGTCTCTTAGGAAATTTCCAGAATTCACACACTGACTTAACCTAGTCAATTGACATAGTTCCCTAGGTTTTTGGGTTTTGGTCGAATCATCAATGTTGTAGATCTATGTCTTGTGAAAATTGAGCCACTGGTTTCATTGTATTTGGATTTGGATTTTTATAGGCCAAGTTATGGCCATTTTGCTAAAATTGGTCGGGTGAGCTTTAGTCCAGAAAATTCTAGGTAGAATGGTTCTGGTCAGTTTGGTGACCTCACTTGGGCCAGCAATTTCATTTGGTTAGGAGCATTTTTGGGCTGGGTGTCTTCAATGAAAGTCGTAGTTCTATGTTTAAGCTTTCCAACGATATAAAATTCAGGTTATTTGGACCTATCTAGAGGGAGTTATGGCCAAATGAACATGTACTATTTATTTGGTCATTTTTCTAAGTTCAGTGTATAGATATCCGGATTTGGACAGTAAATTGGTCAAGATTTGGATAGAATTTAGACATGGTTTCTTCAGAAAAAATGGGGTATTTTGAGTCTAATTTCACCTTCAATTGGCCTCATACCAATTGGAGTTACACAATTTCAGTTATAGCTCAAACAAGACACTAGACTCATAGGTCTGAATTTCCTACAAAGAACATGCACTCCTTATATTCATTCCTCCTTACTCCCAAACTACAATTTGTCATTCATAGTACTTCAATTAGGCAACAATAGTCTCAACAACATCAATTACAAGCTAAATCACAAAACCCCCAATTCAAGATCAAAACCTAATTTCAAAATTTCCCAAATCACACATACACTTATGTAAATAGATTCTAACACTTTTAACATTGTTAATCCACTTCCCTAACCAATTTAAAACCAACAAAACCATTTATTTCATACTTCATCTAGGGCTGCTAAAATTCAAGGGTTTCCTTCCTCAAGGTTTTCTTTTTAACTTCATGAAATTTATACTTAGCTAAATATGCTTTTTATGTTTAATAAAGGGAGAGATATGGATTAGTGCACTAACCTCACTTAGTGACTTGACAACTTCACTTCTACCCCTTCTTTTTACTATCAATGACTTCCTTATGATTTGGAGAGAAATTTTAGTGAAGGCCAATTAGGGTTTTAAGGTGAGAAAAGCTTAAGAAAATAAGCTTAAAAGAAAAGAAAAATGGTGGATTTGGTTAAGGAAGCTATGGCCATGGAGTGTAGAAGACGAAGAAGCGTTATTTTTATTTCATTTTAAGTCTTTTTAAATACATAATTATCTCCTCTTGTTTGTTTGTTGAATTTCCATTGGCTACAAATTTTAAATGATGTCATATGACATCATAAATATAAAGTAATAATTTTTTTTATCTCTTTTCTTTTCTTTTATGATTTTCTTTTTTTTTTTTCAAAATTTATCATTTAAATTTATTTTTGGTATTTTTAATCTATTTTATTTTAAATTGACATTTAGGTCAAATTTTAACTATAGGGTTAAAATGACCAAAATACCCTCCGTTGTGCTTATCGGTCATTTTTGGTTTGCATCGATAAATAAATTCCCCTGAATATTCTTTGACATTTTTAATGTCATTTTTACCTTAGTCACCCTTAAATTAAGTACTGAAAATTATCTCTCGGGATTCTTCATGGGTCTGGGGTTGGTAACTGCCTTTGCCGTTACTTCCCCGTACGATCACCCATCGCTGCGATTCCGGCTCATTTAACCTAATTGTATTTCATTTCTTTTATTTTTCTTTAATTTTTCTTAGTCTTTATTCAGTCAATTTATGCCTCCTCACTCTAGTTTGAGTGTAGTTCCAAACATCCTGACTGTCCGAACTGATGTTAGTCGTCGGAACAGTAGAATGTACGAACTACCTAAAGTGAGGGCGTTACAGTGACACCTTCAAGAAGACTTTATTGCTAACCTCGTAGTTAATATCTTTCCTCTTTAAATCTGAAAAAGACTTTTATCTATCTAAGGTGGCTTTTAAATTATCCTTGATGACCTTTACTTTCTCAGTTTGTCTTACTAAGTCTGGTCCTATTAACTTATCTTCACTAAGCTCAATCCAACATAGAGGCATTCTACATTTTCTTTCATACAAAGCCTCATATGGTGCCATCTTTATGCTTGATTGGTAACTATTATTGTATGCAAATTCCATCAATGGGAGGTACCTATCCCAGCTCCCTCCAAAATCAATAATGCAACTTTTAAACATATCCTCAATTACTTGGATCACTCTTTCTGGCTGACCACCCATTTGCGAGTCGAAAGCTGTGCTAAAATTCAACTTGGTATTTAAGGCTTCATGTAACTTTTTTCGAAACCTCGATGTGAACCTCAGGTCTTTATCAGATATAATGGATGCAGGCACTCCATGTAATCGAACTATCTCATTTATGTATAGCCCTACTAACTTCTCTAATGAGTAGTAAGTTCTGATAGGTAAAAAGTAAGCAGACTTGGTTAACTTGTCAACTATCACTCACACTACATCACGCTTCTTCCGTGTAAGAGGTAGACCAATGATAAAGTCTATTGTGATTGGTTATAACAAACCCGATAGAACTTGATATTCGGCCTTGACTTATTGACATGTCAGGCATTTTGTCACATAATTGGCAATATCTTTCTTTATACCAAGCCACCAATAATGAGTCTTCAAGTCTATGTATATCCTGGTGCTTCCTGGATGTATGGCATAAAAGCTTCTATGTGCCTCTTTAAGAATGCTCCTCTTAAGTTCTTCATCATTTGGAACATATATCCTCCCTTTATAATATAAGTGACCATCTCTTCTGATCTCATACTCACTCTCCTTCCCTTCTTGGGTTTGCCTAACAATAGTTACTAATTTCTCATCCAGCTTTTGAGCTTCTTCAATTTGTTGCAATAAACTTGGCTTTACTTTCAACTTAGCTGCAACAGTTCCATCTGGTGCTAAAGTCAGGCGAGCATTCATGGCTCTCAAAGCTGCCAGAGATTTCTTGTTTAAAGCATCAATTATTAGATTTGCCTTCCCAGGGTAGTAATTAATTATGCAATCATAATCTTTCAAGAATTCAATCCATCTTCGTTGCCTCAAATTGAGGTCCTTCTGAGTTGGTAAGTATTTGAGACTTTTGTGATATGTATAGAACACTTTTCCCCATATAGATAATGCCTCCATATCTTTAATGCAAACACAATTGCTGCAAGTTCTAAATCGTGAGTTGGGTAATTTTTTTCATGTTGCTTAAGTTACCTGAAAGCATAAGTAACTACTTTTCCTTCTTACATTAGCACACACCCTAGTCCATTGTATGAGGCATCACTATAAATCACAAAGTCTTTTCTCGAAACTAGTTGTGTAAGAATGGGTGCTTCTATAAGCATTACCTTTAACTTCTTAAAGCTTGCTTAACATTTATCATTCCATTCAAACTTGACATTCTTATATAATAATCTGGTCAATGGAGTTGCAATGAGTGAGAACCCCTTCACAAATCTCCTGTAGTAACTTGCCAACCCTAAGAAGCTTTTAACTTCTATCGCATTCTTAGGTAGCTTCCACTCCATGATGGCTTTTTATCTTTTTGGGATTAACCCTAATCCCATCAGTTGACACTATATGCCTAAGGAAAGGGATCTCATTCAACCAGAACTCACACTTGGACAACTTGGCATATAGCTTTTTCTCCCTCAATGTCTGCAGTACAATCCTTAGATGTTCATCATGATCCTCCCGGTTCTTAGAATACACCAAAATGTCATCAATGAAGACCACTACAAATCGATCCAAGTAAGAATGGAAGATGCGGTTCATAAGATCCATAAAAGCCGCTGGTGTATTAGTTAGCCCAAATGGCATCCCTAGGAACTCATAATGCCCATAGTGGATTCTGAAGGCTATCATAGGCACATAAACTCCTTTACTTTCACCTGATAATACTTAGATCTAAGATCAATCTTAGAAAAGATGCTTGCTCCCTTCAGCCAATCAAACAAATCATCTATCCTGGGTAAGGGATATTTATTCTTCATAGTCACCTTATTTATTTGTCTATAATTAATACATAATCTGAGTATCCCATCCTTCTTCTTCATAAATAACACCGGTGCTCCCCGGGGTAACAAATTAGGGCATATAAACCCTTTATCAAGCAACTCCTGCAACTGTATTTTCAACTCCTTCAACTCAGTGGGTGCCATCCTATAAAATGTCACACCTTACCCCTCTGTAAGGCATAACATGATCCCGTAGAATACCTAATGAATTACCGAACTTCACCTACCGATAACTCATTAAGTGCCCTACAAAGGATTTTAAATTAATTTTCTTACTTTTGTTAAGTGGTGAGCATTATCTAAAGGCATTTAAAACATTTAGTTAAAATTAAAACTAGTTAATATATATTTGGTCCATTTTAGTTTTCCGCAAATTCTATAAAACTTTTGACAGAGTTTCCTCTGTATTTTGAGAAAACCGTTCTTTAAATACCTGTAAAAAGCACTTCTAAAAGTTTTTCTCAACCACTACTTCGGTTTCACAATCAAACTCAATCAATTTCACAATCATTTCAATAAATTTCTCAAGTCAAAATTCAATAGTCCTCAATGTATAGTCAATCAATTTTATACATTCATCATACAAAAATTTACATTAAGAAAATCCAAACTAAAATTTATTACAAATTTTACATAGATTTTGTACAAGCTGTTCAAAACCCATCTTCACATGTCCATACATTTAAGTGCAGTATATACATCAAAGGAATATTTACAGTTAGGGTATAAATTATACCCGAAGACTTCAAGCCGATGGTTCCTCACACCTCAACAGCTCAGTCTGCTGCTCCTCTATGCTCTGTATCTGCGACAGCAATAGAAGCTATCGCTGAGTACTAGGACTCAGTGGTACACAACATACTGAAATAATCTTTATGCAAAACTTAAATCACATTTATTCAAAATTTTGGCTAAACATGCGCATTAAACACAAAACATAAATCATGAGATTTTAATACGAACCAAGTTCATTTCAAAGTATCAAAACACATTTCATAAAACCCACAGTTAGATCATGCCATTCGAAACAAATAGAATCTCAATAGCCAGAGGCTAAAGAGAAATCACATGAATCTCGATAGCCAAAGGCTAAAGAGAAATCACATCACAAGGCTAGCTAGCTCAAATATATGGATATCCATTCACATCCTCTTCTACTGGCACACCTCAACACTTCTTCAGAGAAGGAATCAAAATTCGAAACTAATTACCCCCACTAGTCGTGCTAGTGAGGTGTTCAAATATATGGTCATGACACTGTGGTTTCAAAACTTATCTTAATAATTTGCTAAACATTGCCATTTTAAATATACACAATAACTTTCACAATTTAAATCAAACATCCTGAATAAGATCACAATAAACTTTCAACAATTCAAAGCAAGAGTAAAAATGCATATTTCATTCACTTTATCAATAAATTTTAAGGCATAGTAGTGTTGTGCACAGACCTCAAATGAGTCGCCTATTTGCCTTGACTCGACTCCTCAGGTTCTGTCCCGGTATTCTTTTCCACTGAAACACACAATTTTATAGTGTTTCAGTACCATAATTTAACATAAATCCAAAAATAAATTTAACTTCGCTTTTACCTAGTTCTAACGTGCTAAATTCGACGTTCTTGAAACTTTGTGTTTCGGGTTACTATTCACTGTACTATTCAAGTCAAATAGTTGACTTTCTAAGGCTTAATAGGTATGGGAACTCCAACTTCACCCACATACCACATTTTGGTCATTAAACTTGTTGGTTTTGGTCGTTTTCTCAAAGCTTAGGTCATTTTGGCAAAATTGCCAATTTTCGGTTTTGGAGTTCTAAGTTGCACTATTCCATTGGTCAATCTACTGTTGGAATTTGGCAAAACTTCCTTCATAGAAAATGTTCCTTATTGTCTTAAGTGTATTCTCATTTTTGGATCACCCCAATTGGAGTTTTGTAGCTCAAGTTATAGCCAAAATAAGATTACTGTTCACGTGCACTGTTCATGCTGAGATTTTGGGTTCTGGCAGATTTTGATCCAATTTTGTTCAGTAATTTGATCAAGTTAAGTCCATAATTTGGTCTAACTTTCTTCATATGAAATGTTCTACTATGTCTTATGTTTCCATCGGTTCAAGAATCACCTAAATCCGAGTTTTGTAGAGAGAGTTATAACCCTTCAAACATTACTGCTCAATATAAATTCTACAGAGTTGCAGGTTTGGTAACTCAACTTTGCTCAATAATTTGAATGGGTTAGTGGCATAATTTGGGGTGGTGTTCTTCATAACAGTTTTAGATCTATACCTTATCTAATTTTTGGTAAAATTTCAGGTCAATTTGACCTTCCTAACTCGAGTTATGACCAAATGAACAGTTACTGTTCATTTGGTCAGTTTAGTGCAGTGGCAGCCTGCTCTCATTTCACTTTGGTCAATTTGTTCACCCAGTTTTGGTCAGTTTTTGGGCAGGGTTCCTTAATGAAAATTGTGCTCTTTTATGTCTATTTTCATCCCCAATTTGTGGCATATCAATTGGACTTGTAAAATTTGAGTTTGGTCCTTCAAAGTGGGTTTGGTCATGCTGCTGGCATTGACCTACGAATTTGGTTTAATTTCCTACCATTCCCACACAACTTATTTGGTCATAATTGACCATTATTTCATTTCACAATAGGTTAAACATGCCATTTATGCATTTCTCTAAATTTTGGTTCATAAACCCTAGCATTGAAACCCTAATCTCACTAACTCTTGCATTTAACTACTTCTAATGATTTTAATGTTAATCATTTAACTAAGTAAGGTTTCTAAACTCACTCAATTGCATCATATTCATGCAAACCACACTCCTCTCAAGCTGCCCGAAATTTTAGTTTAATTCTTCCCCCATATTTGTTTCATTTAAATCAAGTTCTTAGCTCACTTAATTACCTAAACATGCATTTGAATGGAAAAATAGTAAGTTAGCATACTAACCTCAACTATTTTGCCAATTCTCCAATTTCTCTCCTTCTTTCTTCTTTCTTTCTTGTGCCTAGGTTGAGTTTGCAAGGTCTAACAAGGTTTTTATGGGATTTATGAAGATTAAGTGGAGCAAATTAAGCTTAAGTGTAAGCTTAAAGGAAGAGCTTTCATGGGAGATGAGAGGGAAGAAAGTGGGCAGCAACTTGGAAGGAAGAAGAAGGCAAATCTAATTTTTTTTTTTGTTTTATTTTCCTTAGTCTTATCCCTTTTTGAAGACCAAATTTCCCTAATTAATAAAATAATTAAATTAAATCTTTATGACATCATACATGATGTCATCCCTTTGACTTTTCCAACCTCTTTCCTTTTCTTTTTTTTTTCTATTTATTATTATTTTTTTCTATTATTTCTTTAATTTAATTCTCGATTCCGAAATTTTCTTTTCTCCGATTTTATTTGACAGTTAGGTCAGGAGTCAGCTCTCGGGGTCAATTGACCAAATTGCCCCTCGCCGGTTCATCCCGGTTTGCAAATAATCCAATATTTCTTCCGGCTCCCTGACCTAATTATTTGACTAGCTTAACAGTTCTTTTTTGTGATTTTCTCTTTTCCACTGTGTCCATAAGGGTCCTAAGGACCGCAGCGTCACTTTTTACGGTTCGAAATTTGAGTTTAAAACGACTTCGCAGTCGTTCCCGAGAAGGTCACTCATCGCTGTGACTCTCGGCTCGTTTAACTTCTTATGTTCTGTTTTTCTTATTTATAGTTAACTAATTAAACATTACTAATTATTTGTGTTTATGGATTCTCAAGTTGTCTTAAATGTGAATCTAATCTCCTTAATTGTCCGGACCGACACCGGTCACCGGAATAGTAAAATCTACCAAGCTATGCAAACGGGGTGTTACATAAAAAGCAATGGATATTGGTGCTGTACCAAGCATCACATCAATGGTGAATTCCACCTCTCTCTCTAGTGGCAAACTAGGCAATTCCTCAGGAAATCCATTCGAAAAGTCACACAATGTGGGTATGTCACAAATACTAGGCCCTGCCTTCTTAGTATTAACCACACTAGCTAAGTAAGATTCACAACCCTTCCTTATCAATTTCCTTGCTGTAATGGCTGATATGAAATTAGAGAGAAAATCTATTCTCTCACCCCCAACTGTCACTTGTAACACCCTTATATTCATGAGTTCCGTACATTTTACTATTTCGGTGACTAGTATCGGTCCGGATAGTCATGGGGTTTAGAACCATAATTAAGTTATCTAGAAAAGCCATAGACAAAAATTAAGAGCAACTATATGAAGGTGAAATGAAACTGAAGAAAATAAAGTATAATGGGTTAAATGAGCCGAAGCCACAGTGATGGGCGACTGAACTGAGAAGTGACTGTGAACTTAGTTGCTACCCTGATTTCGTGTTGGACCTTATAACACCCCAAGCCTAAGGATTATTGCGAAGCTAACGGTAATATGAAAATCATAGCAAAGAATAGAGAACCAGCTCAAATAATTGAATCAAAGTTCCGGGAGTAATTTAGTGCTATTGGAAAACTGGATCAGTGATGGTTGCCGATTCCACCAAAAATTAACTGAAATTGCCAGTAATGAAATATTTTCTGAATGAATGTAATAAGTGGTAATCCAGGTCGAACCCTAGAGACTAAGTTACTAAATTTCATGCAAGTGTGTAACAGAAAAAGAAATAAAGGTGGGGGCAGGGGTTGTAACACTAAATCAAAAGCAATCAAGTTCAGAAATTAAAGAACTAAATTTAGGTATAAAACTCTCAATTTAAACAAACTTCAGTTTAAGGTAATTCACATTCTAATTTATGACTCGATCATAGACAAAAGAAATACAATTATCTCTTATTGAATACTTAACATAGATTTACCAAATAATGAGGTAAAACTCCTAACTTCCCTATACTCATTAATTCGAGCCCAGCACTCTTATTGACTCTAATTATTACCTGAATTGGTATTAAGCAATCCTCATCAATTTAATAACTGCTTTAAGAACAGAAAGTAGTTAAGCTTGAACAACGATTTATAAGGCATAAATTATTTAATTCACCCTATTGTTTCCTTAGGTTATTATCAAAAACTTGGATCATAATCAATAAAACCTAATGGTTACTCACATTCAATCTTATACAACAATTATGGGTTATGAATATGAACTAGCAATTAATCACATCAAATAATTAACTAATAGGCCTTTTTAGCAAATCATTCAATAGATAAAAAACAATGAAATCGAGAAACAATAGATATTCAAAAAAGCATAATTTAAATTAAGAACCTAGTCTCACAAATCATGCATAAAAGCTAGAATCCCTTGAACTGAATTTAGAAACTTAGCCGCTCATGTTCATGGCTTACAAAAAAAAAAAAATAATGAAGAAATCTAAAACTATGAACGTGAATGGAGAATGAAGGTGTTGAAGGTGTCGAAGGTATTGAAGGGTGTCTCTCCACTGCTGTCAAAGATGAGCTTTATAATAAAAAACCTAATCCACAGATATGAACCAAACTTGGAAAATTTTTGAAATTCAAAAAGATAGATTCTCTATTTTGCAATCATGGCCAACTTTCAGCCACTTTCCTTTCGATTCTGTCTCTAACTTCTTCGGGAAAGTTGTAGTCCTACTTCTTAGCTTTCCAACGAGTACTCATTTTCCCAAATCGGAGGTCTACAGCCCAAGTTATGAGCCAAAAACCGAAACTAATTCTGACAGAGTATCCAGCCCATAAATTTGACTTCACTGCCGTTTTTAACCACCAAAACGATGTAGTCTTGTCTTTAACCCTTCATAGAAATTGTAGAGGTGGTTCTTAAGGTTCAATTGCGCCTAGGTTTGCTTCATTTGGACATGTAGATCTCCAGATATAAAATAAATCCCAAAACTGGTCATAACACGCCAAGTGTGGGCTTTTGTAATAGACTCATAGCTAATTTTGACAACCTTGGAGACTGATTTGGGCTTTGGTCCCTCTTTGTCATTTGTAGTATTCTGACTTAGCTTTTCAATGAATTAAACAACATTAGATTTGGAGATCCACAACTTTAGAAATACTTAAAAAATATAGCAAATATCAAATTAATGCAAATGCTGAAAATTCTCAATTTAATAGAATTATTCCAATAACTTTTTAAAAATATGCCTAATTGATAATTATACTTTAATCAACTGAATTAGGCATAAAAATACACTAGAAACACTAAATGTGATGGGAGTAAAAATATTAATTATGCACTTATCAAAATTCTCCCATACTTAGATTTTTGCACGTCCTCGAGCAACACCAAGCTAAACTAATCTAAAAATTCCAATGAAACACAGAATTTATACTCTATAAAACAAATGATAAGAAATCAAGATGCATAACATATCATGAATCGAAAGTATCTTAACAAACTCAAGCTGAAATTAACAAAAATTATCTTTCAAAAAGTAGCTCACTAAAAATGGTGCACTCACATGACACTCAAATCACTCAAGTGTTTCGGAGGGTTTAAAACATGCACTAAAATTCAATTCATGGAATGAAACTACCATATGCTTGCTTATTCATCCAATCTCCGTCACTTATTTCATATGCATAACATAAATCAAAAGGTCTTTAAATATGGTTGTAATGGGGCTAAGGTAAAGGTCTAGAAATAAGGATAAATGAAGCTAAAGAAAGAAATAATAGAATATTGAAACAATCTTTATGTCTTCTATTCTTTCCCTTCACATATATGTCAATAAAGTCCAAAGAATCCCAAAAATTTTTTTTTTTTCAAAAAACCAATAACAACTCACATATTTCACCCCATACAATATTGTCAAAACCCAATTTATTGCATTTCAAATACTTTATTAGTTCTCAGGTTATAAAAAAGATAAAAAGAATAAGGTTTAGGTTCATATTCCAAGTTTTAATAAAGAAAAGGTATAATTTAAGCTCAAAGGGGCTCACTAAAGTCAATACATAAGGTTGGCTTTTTAAAGTAAAAATGATTAAATGCTAATTTGCCTTTATCATTTTTACATGTGCATATAATCATGTGACCTCAATTGGATTAAAAGTAAGTTCTAGAGTAACAAATCACTCACAAAAAAATTAAGATTGACATATAAGAAGTTAATTTAAATCAAGGCTAAAAAAAACTCACACAAGAAGTATTTCATCATCCACCAATTTTAGCTTATCAACTAATCAAAATCAAAACTCAAGTTAATTACAAGCCTGAATATGCAAGTTCATTGATTCAATCATGTTATGTATCTCTCAAACTTCATTAATTTTTTTTATAGTATAAGAACTCTGTAAACCATTGAAAATATGAAAACCTTTCAAAACCTTCCCCCACACTTAAAACTTACATTGTCCCCAATGTAAAGCCCAAATGCAAAAGAAAAAAAAAATCCTAGAAAATAAAATAAGATAAGGGAAAGAAAACAAATCTGATTGTAGCTAACAAACCACCCATGGGTTGCCTCCCAAGTAGCGCCTTTGTTTAACGTCATTAGCTCGACATGGCAAAGCTCCTTAATCCAAATAAATTGGGTTACTCAATTTGAGCTCCTCCAATGAATGCTCCTGAAACCCCTCATAAAATAGCTTGAGTCTATGACCGTTGACCTTGAATACCTTGTTAGTTCCTAAACTTTGAATTTCAACTGCACCATAAGGAAACACATTAGTAACAATAAAGGGGCCAATCTAACGAGAACGCAACTTACCTGGCATCAGCTTCAATATGGAATTATGCAATAAAACTTTTTACCCAATCACAAACTGCTTCCTTGGAATTAGTTTGTCATGGAATGCCTTGGTATTTTCTTTATAGATCCTAGAATTCTCATAAGCCTCAAGTCGAATTTCTTCTAATTCATGCAATTGTAATTTTCTTTCTAACTCATCCTCCATACTTAACTAAAAAACAACCTGCACAAATGTATCAACAACATCAATAGAAAAGACAAAATGATCATCAGCAGGATACTTCATGGCATCAAAGATATTAAATTTGACAGTCTCTCCATCAAACTCCATAGTTAAGATACCATCATCCACATTAATTTTTGTCCTAGTAGTTTTTAGGAAAAGTCTTCCGAACAAAATCAAAGCTGAGTTTGATGAGGGAGCACTATCTTCCATATCCAAAATGTAGAAATTTGCAGGAAAAATAAACTCTCCAACTTACACCAAAACATCCTCAACTACTCCCAATGGGTAAGCATTAGAACAATCAGCTAACTGAATAATGACACTGGTTTCTTTCAATGGACCCAAATTTAAAGTTTGAAAAACTGAATATGACATAATATTAATAGATGCTCCTAAATCTGCCATTGCACGTTCAAAGCTAAAATCACCTATTTTGCAGGGAACTTGGATCCTTACACTTAGGAGGTAATTTCTGCTGAATTAATGCTGACATATTTTCTCCAACACTGATCTTCTTATTATTCCTCAACTTGCGCCTTATAGTGCATAATTCCTTAAGGAATTTAGCATGCCTGGGGACTTGTTTGATTGCATCAAGTAAAGGTATACTAACCTCTACCTTTCTGAAAGTCTCTAAAATCTCTTTCTTTTGTTCTTCTCTCTTAGTCTTGGCCAACCTGCTAGGGAATGGAGGGAGAACAGAATTATTAGCCTTATTCAGTTCAAGTTCAATATTTACCTCAACTTCAGGAACTTCAAACTCTTTTGCTCCTTGCTTCTTCTTTTTCATTGACTCATGTGGAGTCTAATTATCAACTTCTTTCCCACTCCGCAACACTATAGCACTTGCATTTTCTCTAGGATTCATAATTGTTTATGATGGAAGCTTTCCAGAACCTTGAGCTTCAAGCTTACTCACAGACGAAGCTAACTGACCAATTTGCTTCTCTATGTTTTGAATGCTATTTCTGATCTCCTGTTGAAACTATTATGTATTGCTAGCCAAAGCCTTAACAATTTCATCAAGTGACATACTTTGATTTGAGGGAGGTGGAGGTGGTTGATTCACTTGTGGTCTTTGCTGCTGATATCAGTTTTGTACTAGTTGATTCCTGTAACTCAAATTGGGATGATCTCGCCATCCCATATTATAAGTAATAGAAAAGAGGTCATACGTGCATTGTGGTTGTCCATAATTTCCTACTGCATTAGCACGTTGCATTGATTCCTCTTGTAATGTAGGACACATGTCAGTAGCATGACCCAAACCTGAATAAATTCCACATACCTTAACTGTTTGCATGTTCCCTATAGCCAATTGCCTCACCAAAAAAGTTAAATCAGAAATCTGTTTCTCAAGGTTAGATGTACTTACCTCATTAACCTTCTTAGGTGTGTGATCCATTCTCATTCCAAACTATTGAGAGTTTGCTGCCATGTTAGTAATCAGCCTCCTTGCTTCTTTTGTTGTCTTATCAACCAAAGCTCCTCCACTAGATGCATCTATCATACTGCGGTCCATTGGTAGAAGTCCCTCATAGAAATACTAAATTAAAAGCTGCTTACTTATTTGATGATGGGGACAACTTGCACACAGCTTCTTAAATCGCTCCCAATACTCATACAAACTCTCTCTATTGTACTGCCGGGTGCTACAAATTTCTTTTCTTATGTTAGCAGCATTGGAAGCAGGAAAATACTTCTCCAAAAATATCAGCTTCATTTCATTCCATGAGTTGACAGATCCAGAAGGAAGGTAATACAACCAATCCTTAGCTGTGCCTTCCAGTGAGAAAGGGAAAGCTCGAAGCTTAATCTGGTCCTCTGAAACTCCTTGAGGTTTCATGCTGGAACACACAATATGAAATTCCTTTAAATGCTTATGTGGATCCTCACCTGAAAGACCATGAAACTTAGGCAACAAATGGATTAGTCCAGACTTTAACTCAAAAGTAACATTTAAAGCAGGGAATTGAATACACAAAAGCTGTTGGTTTAGATCAGGAGCATCCAACTCTTTCAAAGTCCTAGCAGCTATGGTTTCATTTTTAGATTCTGAATCCGAACTTAATTCCCTTGGAGATTGGACTCCTTCAGATGTACAAGAATCTGCTTAGCTTACTTAGCCAATTTTCTCAACTGTTTAGCTATTTTTTCTACTTCTAGATCAAAGAGCAACTCACCAGATTAAGAAGTTCTTATCATAAATAAAAAAATCAAACTAAAAAAACAGAAAAATGCCTCAAAACCCTAGAAAACGATGGAATGTGGCCTCAATAGGATGGGGCAAAAAAATCCTTTAGATTTATTGGTTTTGTTCAGAATGTCGATTCCTCCAAAACATATATAGAACGCCCTCTTAGTTCAACCAAAATTCTGATGATGAATAGTAACATCGTAATTTTCGCCGAAAACCTAAAAACAACAACACTTCACAAACAGAGGTAATAACAGAATATCCTAACACTAAAAACACGAAATCCAATAAACTTTTAGTCCCCGGCAACAGCACCAAAATTTTGTTGATTGCCGATTCTACCAAATATTAACTTAAATTACTAGTAATGAAATATTTTCTGAGTGAATGCAATAAGTAGTAATCTAGGTTGAACCCTAGAGACTGAGTTGCTAAATTTCGTGCAAGTGTGTAATAGAAAAAGAAACAAAGGTGGGGGAGGGGGGTTGTTTTAACACTAAATAAGAAGAAATCAAGTTCAGAAATTAAAGAACTAAATTTGGGTATAAAACTCTTAGTTTAAATAAACTTCAGTCCAAGGTAATTTGTATTCCAATGCATGATTCGATCATAGACAAAAGAAATACAATTATCTCTTATTGAATACTTGACGTAGATTTATCAAACAGCGAGGTAAAACCCCTAACTTCCCTATACTCGTCAATTCGAGCCCGGCACTCTTGTTGACTTTAATTATTAACTGAATTGGTATTAAGCAATCTCATCAATTTAATAACTGCTTTAAGAACAGGAAATAGTTAAGCTTGAACAACGATTTATAAAGCATAAATCATTTAATTCACCCTATTGTTTCTTTAGGTTATTATTGAAAACTTAGATCATAATCAATAAAACTTAATGGCTACTCACATTCAATCTTACACAATAATTACAGGTTATGAAGATGAACTAGCAATTAATCACATCAAACAATTAACTAATAGGCCTTTTTAGCAAATCATTCAATAGATGAAAAACAATGAAATCGAGAAACAATAGATATTCAAAATGGCATAATTTAAATTAAGAACCTGATCTCACAAATCATGCATAAGAACTAGAATCCCTTGAACTAAATTTAGAAACTTAGCCGCTCATATTCATGGCTTACAAAAGAAAAAAAATAATGAAGAAATCTAAAACTATGAATGTGAATGGAGAATGAAGGTGTTGAAGGTATTAAAGAGTGTCTCTCCGCTGCTACCAAAGATGAGCTTTATAATAAAAAACCTAATCCACAGATAAGAACCAAACTTGGAAAATATTTTAAATTCAAAAAGACAGATTCTCTACCTGCAATCGTGGCCAAATTTTAGCCACTTTCCTTCCGATTCTGTCTTTGACTTCTTCTAGAAAGTTATAGCCCTACTTCTTATCTTTCTAACGAGTACTCATTTGCCAAAATCGGAGGTCTATAACCTAAGTTATGGGCCAAAAATTGAAACTGGTTCTAACAGAGTATCCAGCTCATAAATTTGACTTCATTGCCATTTTTAACCACTAAAACGATGTAGTCTTATCTTTAACCCTTCATAGAAATTGTAGAGGTGGTTCTTAAGGTTCAATTGGGCCTAAGTTTGCTTCATTTGGACATCTGGAGCTCCAGATATAAAATAAATCCAAAATTGATCATGACACGCCATGTGTGGGCTTTTGTAATAGACTCATAGCTAATTTTGACAACCTTGGAGACTGATTTGGGCTTTGGTCCCTATTTGTCATTTGTAGTGCTCTAACTTAGCTTTTCAATGAATTAAACAACATTGGATTTGGAGACCCACAACTTTAGAAATACCTAAAAAATACAGTAAAGGTCAAATTAATATAAATGCTAAAAATTTCTCAATTTAACACAATTATTCCAATAACTCTCTAAAAATATGCCTAATTGATAATTATATTTTAATCAACTGAATTAAGTATAAAAATATACTAGAAACACTAAATGTGATGAGAGTAAAAATATTAATTATGCACTTATCAATCAAATCGATAAGGGGCAAAATGGTCAATTCACCCTTAGAGGTGACTCTTGGCCTAAATGTCCATTAAAAAGTAGGAAATCAAAATTATGAAAAATGGATTAAAAGTGGAGAGGTGAATGGAAGAAAGGAAAAAGGAAAAGAAAAGAAAATGTAAATAAAGTGAATTATTATATCATCATTGTGTAAGCATGACATAATAAATATTATAATTTAATTTAGTTATTTTTTTTGATAAGTATATAAAGTATTAAATAGAAATTAAAAAGCAAAATTATGGTATTCTTCTTCCCAATATTGTCGCCCCCCTCTCTCTTATTTTCTCTCACACTTCCACCATTAACACCCAATTTCAACCTTCCAAAGCTTGATTTCACCTCATAAACCTTAACAAAAACCTATAGAAAACTCTTAATTGACCCTAGAAGGGAAGAATTGAAGGCAGAAATTTGAAGAAATTAGAGAAAGATTGAGGATTCAAGAGTACCATAGAGGTAAGTCTCTTTCTCCTAAGTTAAATTGATTAGTACTTATGGAAATAATGTGAGTAAGTAGAAATTAACTTAAAAATTGAAAAATTATGCTTATTGGGGGAGAGGTCAAAATTTGGCCAGCTTGTGAGAGTGAAGAATTTGATGAGATAATTTGAATTAAACACATTTTATGATAGTTTATGAGGTGTTAGACATGATTAGTGTAGTGAATTTGATATGAATTAAGCAATTGGAAATTAGGGTTCTTGGTGATTAGGTTTTTGCGAGAAATTAGAGATTTTGATGAATTGATGACCAATTGACATTGTTTATGCTTAATTGATCAATTGGTGTGCTTATAAGTGCAATTGAATGATTGGAATTGAATTTAAGTGTGAATGTGGTAGGGTTAGAATCTGACAGCTTGACCTTTGTCCACTTAAATGGCTATAAATTTAATTCTATTGTTCCAATTGGTGTGAGGCTAATTGGAGATAAAAATAGGGTCATAATGTAACAATTTTCATGTAGAAACCTTGCTCTAAAATTGACCCCAAGTAGACCTAAAATCTGCTTGAATCTGGATTTGGTACCCTATTGCTGAACAGAATTGACCATATGAACAATATTTGTTCAAATGTTCATAACTTGGGGTAGAAAGATCCAAATGACCTGATTCTTAAGTCAATGGAAAGCTTAGACATAGTAGAACAACTTTCATGGAGAATAGAAACCCAAATTCTAGCCATAACCTAGTCAAATTGCTAACCAAAATTAGGTCATCAAATTTGCTAGAACCCTAATTTGCCCAGAATGTCTGGATTTTGACCAATCTAGTTAGCCTTAGTAAAAATGGCATAACTTGAGTAACAAAACTCAAAATGGAGTGATTTAAAAGGGGAATTAAACTAGACATATTAAGGAACAACTTTGATAAAGGAAGTTTAGCCAAATTTCCACTGTAGAAAGGTCCAATAGAATAGTAAACTTAGGAGATAAAAACTGAAATTGTAGAATTTCTTCCAATGAGCTTTGAATTTCAATTGGCAACCAATGCCAAAACAATTGTAACCCAAAATGTGGTATTGTAGTGTATTTAGAAGTGGTATATTTATTAATTATGAAAAAAAAAACATTTTACCTTAATAGTCAAATAAATAGTAACCACCATAACCAAAAACACAAAGAACTTGACTTATGAAGCCTTATAAGTGAAATTAAAGTGCAAAATTCAATTGTTGGGCTTATTATTAGGAATGATTTGGATAGGTATTGAAACACTTTAATTTTGTGTTTCATTAGGAAAAAAGCCTTCTGAGGAAGGAAGTAGACGGGAGTGAATTAAGGAAAAGCAAAAGAGGTTTGTGCACAATAATTTTTGAATTGTTTTCTAATTGAAAATTTATTTGAATGCATATTATGAACAATTTGTGTTATTTATGGCTTTGAGAAATTTTGTATTGTCTACCTTATAAATGAAAATTTGGAATGAAAAATGCTTAGTGCTTTGTATGAGATATTTGAACAATATGATTTTGAATTTGATTTCGGATTCACAACTGGCATGGCAGTATCATTGTGTTCCTCCTCTATTTATAGGGTTGAGATTGGTTATGTTCCTCCCTCTCTGGCTTGCTAGTTTGAGGTTGAGATTGGATGAGTACTCATTTAGCTAGCTAGCCACCTCCCTCATTAATTTCGATTAGTGGGGTTGAGATTGCTTTATCGTGGTGTACAACACGGCATTGATTAGAAATTTTGTATCATAATCTAAGTTGTGTTATTAATTGGCAACACTATAATTTATAATTTATTTTGATAAAATGGTATAATAAATGTTGACATCGATTTTGTGAATTGTGATGGTGAAAAGTTTTAAATTATTATTTATCAATGAATGCCATTATTTTCAGCAACTTTAAATTTTTATTGTGCACCACTGAGTAAAATTACTCAGTGATGGGTTTTTATTGATGTCGCAGATAGGAGAAAGAATAAAGTAGTAGAGTGAGCTGCTATAGTGGCAGGGAAGCACCTTTTGAGGATCTTTTACGGGTATACTATTTTATACCCTTGTAATTTCTTTTGATGTAAATTTTTGTTCATATTTATCTTAAAAATTAATGAGCAATTGTACAATAAAGTCCGTAATGATATTATTTTTGGTTTTCTTTTTTGTAATTTGAGACTTTTGTATGTAAATTTTGGATATTAAATAATATTGCGATTTATTGAAATTATGTTTCAATTATGTTAAAATTGTGTTGATTGAGTTTGGGGTGTTGAGATTAATTGGAGTTGTGGTTGAGAAATTTATTGGAAGTGTTTTTAACAGGTTTTTGAAGAACTATTTTCTCAAATTATAGTCGGCATTCTGCCAAAATTTTTATAAAATTTTCGAAAAGTCAAATTAATTAAAGTTTTAACTCATAACCTGAACTCTAATTAAAGACTTTTTAATAATGGGTCAACACTACTTTACACTTTGAAGCAGATTAAATTTGTTTAAAATCCCTTGTAGTATATTTAATGGGTTATCGGTAGGTGAAGTTCGGTAATTCATTAGGTATACTACGGGATCATGTTATGCCTTACGGAGGGGTAAGGTATGACACACCTCTTTATTATCAAAAGTTCTCAATGTGATTCCTTTTAGGCAACAATCCATAAAAACTTGGTGTTTTGACAACTAATTGATTGCATCAAATTATATAAATATTTAAGGTTAACATTCATTGCATTTTGTTAGTATTTAGTCTCCTTTTATGTTTATTTTTATATGTTTTTATTATTATTTTAGAAAACATGTCAATCCAACTCAATTCATTGATTTTTATATTTTATTAGGTGTTTTTATGTGGTTCTAGAACTAAAGACGAGTTTGGAAGAGATCCGGAAGTCAAAACGTGAAAAATACAAGGCCCAAAGCATTGCACGGTCCGTGTAACCCACCCCGTGTAACTTTCTGGAATTGGTACAACCTTCTGGACAAAGAAAACTTGAAAAAAAAAGTGGCAGAAAGTTACATGGGGCCTGTATCACTACACGGCCCGTGTAAAGTGCCCTGTCAGCAATTCTGATGCGACTTTTCTTCTTTCCAACTCGATCTAGACAGACTTTTAACGCTATTAGGACTCTGAAATTAGGATTTTTACATCAGATATAAATATAACAAGTCAAGAATTGAAAGAAGAGGGCCGATTTACATTCAAGGATACACATCAACTTCAAAGGAGGCAAGGGAGAAATAAGATCTGCAAGATTGCTAGAAGAGATTTTCAGCTGAAGTTCCAAAAGTCCAAGGCTGCAACTCTTTTTCTGAGTTCTTTCACTCTATTTTTTTTCTCATGTCTTCTCTTTATCTTTTTATAAACTTGATTGTAAAACTCACCATTGGTGAGTAGGTTCTTTATTCTAAGGTTAAGGTATAGCACTCAATTTCAATATGGATCTGGTTTGATTTTATTTAATACATTGGGTATTTTATTCTTTGATTCAATCTCTTGTGATCTTAGTGCATGCTATGTGTTAGTACCCACTTAGTATTGATTACAGATATTAATTAAAGGACTGAAAGGTGAAGATTGGTATTAGAAAATTGAGATTTTGAACCTAGGAAATCTGACCTAGAGATAGACTGATAACCTTTGTGAAGTTCCAAAATTAATCATAGATCTTAAAGGGTTTTGATTATGACTAATTACTAATGAAAGTAGAGTTTGGCTCTAATTGAAATACACTGTAGAGACCTTGAGAGAGGATCTAGGATACTTTAGGATTAATTTCCATCAAAGTAATAATCTCTCATTTATTGAATGAATTAGATTAATTCTATAATTGATTAAAGTGTGAACTCCAAGCTCTAGAATGCCTTTGTCCATTGGTATTTTAGTTTACTTAATTATTTAGATTTTATCTCTTTTAATTTAGATCTAATTATTATTTCTCTGCAATTCGATCGTCTAGATAATTAAAATCACTATAGTTTGGTACTCAACACGGTACTCATGGGAACGATACTCTACTCATTACTTTATTACTTGTTAGCGATCTGTGTACTTGCGGTGGTTGTAAAACCAGCAAATAAGTTTTTGGCACTGTTGCCAGGGACCAGTGCTTGATATCAAAAAATTAGTGATTTGATTACTCTAGACATTCTTATTTATTTTATAGTTTATGTTTTTACTTTTTTTTCTTGTGAGGTACATTGAGATATTTCATCAATAAATCTTCACAAGTTTTATTCAACAACACAATGAGCCTTTTTATAATGCTTCAAAAAGGTTTAATGAATTGGTAGAGTAATTTGCCAATCATAGTCTTTCAAATTATGAACTCACTCTAAATTTCTATAATGGTTTAGATGAAGTGACAAGGAATTGGGTAGATTATGGAGCTTAGGCTACCGGTGATGATGTTCTTCAAAGAAACCATGAGGATGCCATTCACTTATTGAATGACATGGCAGATTTTGATTACCATTAGCATTGGGATCCTTCACTGTAGGGTTGGAGTCACCAATATCCTTTAGACACCTATCAACCTAATATTTCTCACCAACCATTTGAGCTACAATTAAGAAGAGGCAATAGCTCTATTGGAAAATTTTAACAAACTAATGGTGAACAATGAACTATCACTTTATGAAGAGGAATTAAATGAACAAAGTTGAGAGAATGAAGAAGCTTTATGGGAATTTGAACCTATAGAAGAAGTTGAGCCTTAAGAACAAAATTCCTTTGAGGATGACTTACCAGTAGAATTCCCACAAGAACAGGAGTTACTTAAAGAGCAAGTGAAACCTAGTGCTGAAGGAAACAACTCCTTTATAGTTGGGGAATCATTGGAAGAGTGTTTCCATGAAGACAAATCAGAGATGAAGGTGGTAAATAAAGAAATAGATAAAACAATCAATATGAGTTCATTAATGATGCTTACACATATACCACTAGAAGACCCTTTTCTATCATGGACACCTCTTACACCATTATACATACCCCATGAGCCAAAGCAGTCCTCATCCTAAGCACATCATTCTAAATCATGTTTTGATTGTGCTATGTGCAATCCTATTTCCAATCTTGCCAATCTTGAGGGCATCACAAATCAAAACCCATATGTGGTGTTGTGTGACAACTACTATGGGCGGAAGCCACTTTTTGATTAGCAATTCTGAAAGGGGTCAAGCTAATGACCTTAAATTAGTGCTTCTTGGGAGGCAACCCAAGTTTTAATTTTAATCTTTGCATTTATCTATTTCTTTTGTTTTATCACCCTCCCAAACTTGATTTCGATGTTTGTTCACTTTGTAGGTTTAAGAAGCACTTGAAAGGAGCAATTGCGATCAAACTCACAAATCTTCAAGGGAAGGCACGCTTCAAGGGGGAGTATTCTATATCCATTAGCTTTTCCTTGTTAGTACATTTATGATGTTGCTCTTGACCTGATTGTGATATCTTGATGACATTGAGGACAATGTGAAATTTGAGTTTGGGGGTGCATTTCATGCATTACATTCATAGATTGCATTTCATCACCTTATTTTATCTATATTATATTTGTGTATCAATAATCTAAAAAATTTTTGCAAATTTTGAAAATTATGGACTTTTGGACTTTTTCAAAAAGCTTTTAACTTAGAATTATAACTAAAACCTTAATGAGCTAAAGATTAGACTCTCTGGGAAAGAGGAATGAAGGTAATTTGATGGGCAAAAAGGCTTCAATATATTGTTTATGAAAAACTAAATCACCTAAGTGGAGTTAAACTAGTTAAATCCCTTCATAGCTATTAATCTGTCACATTGAACTTGCAAAATTAGGAGAAAATTTTTAAAATACAAGTAAACCTAAAAATGCCTCATCAGATCTAGAACATATCTCTTGGACTTATCAAGGCGAAATCCTAGCATATGCTTGATGAAGAGATGATTAAGACATTCTTTGATATAGCCCCACTAAGCTTTAGCCACCCCTAATGAAAATATGTATCACTTATAGCCAATTTAAAGCCTATATTTATCCCTTAGAATTTATTACTTTCTCACATTATTTACCTAGCCCCCAACCTAAACACCTACCCTACCCTTTTGAGGAAGTTAAATGCATAAGTAAAAGGTATATTAGGTGCAATATATATATATATATATATATATATAGTGTGTAGAACTAAAGAAAGAATGCAAGTGTGCAATTAAAATAAAAAAAAAAATTTACCTTTCCAACCTAGCAAAAGTAATGAGTTTGGGGGAGAGGACAAAAGGGACCAAAAAAAAAAAAAAAGAGAGAAGAAGAAGAAGAAGTCCTAAGATAAGTATCATGGAAGAATGCTTGGCACTAGAAAAAACTAAAAGCCCCTCGTCTCTATACAAAATCAACAGAACATTTTATGTATAAATGTTATCCTCATATTTACATTCCCTAAAAAATCTTCCATTGGCAACCAAGTCATTATCCCTTTAGCCCTATTACAACTATTTTAAAGACCTTTTGATCTTTTGAAAAGTGTATGGTACATTGGTGGAGATAAAAAAATTGAGATATGCCTATGGAGTTGGAATTGAGTTACTTCATCACAATTATCCTCAATAGAGGCAAATTTGGGGGAGTAAGTATTTCTCAAGTCTATCCTGATAAAACAGGTTATTTGTGACTTATTAATGGCCTTGCATAGAGGAATAATTAGTTAAAGTACCATGAAGGCTGTGAGGTTCTAGTGGGCAATTGTTGAGGTCCCTATGCCTTGAAAGTGGGAATTTGTATGAAGGTTGAAGAGTATCTAACTATGTGCAAGTTAAGTTTTTAGTTATATTTCTAAGTACCCTAATGAGTTTTTATAAAGTTTTATTTTGCTTAAGGATAAGCAAATGTTTAAGTTTGGGGGCATTTGATTACATCAAATTGTATAGACATTTAAGGTTAACATTCATTGCATTTTATTAGCATTTAGTCTCCTTTTATGTTTATTTTTATGTATTTTTATTATTATTTTAGAAAACATGTTAATCCAACTCAATTCATTGATTTTTATATTTTATTAGGTATTTTTATGTGGTTTTAAAACTAAAGACGAGTTTGAAAGAGATTCGAAAGTCAAAACGTGAAGAATACAAGGCCCAAAACATTACATGGTCTGTGTAACCCACCCCGTGTAACTTCCTGGAACCCGTGCAACCTTATGGACAAAGAAAACTTGAAAAACAAAAGTGGCATAAAGTTACACGGGGCGTGTATCACTATACGGCCCGTTTAAAGTGCCCTATTAGCAATTCTGATGCGACTTTTCTTCGTTCCAACTTGACCCAGATAGACTTCTAACGCTATTAGGACTCTGAAATTAGGGTTTTTATACCAGAGATATATATATAACACGTCAGGAATTGAAAGAAGAGAGCTGATTTACATTCAAGGATGCACATTAACTTCAAGGGAGGTAAGGGAGAAACAAGATCTACAAGATTGCTAGAAGGGATTTTCAGCTGAAGTTCTAAAAGTCCAAGGCTGCAACTCTTTTTCTAAGTTCTTTCACTCTATTTTTTTCTCATGTTTTATCTTTATCTTTTTATAAACTTGATTGTAAAACTCACCATGGGTGAGTAGGTTCTTTATTCTAGGGTTAAGATGTAGCACTCAATTTCAATGTGGATCTGGTTTGATTTTATTTAATACATTGGGTATTTTATTCTTTGATTCAATCTCTTGTGATCTTAATGCATGCTATGTGTTAATACCCACTTAGTATTGATTACAGATATTAATTGAAGGACTAAAAGGTGAAGATTGGTATTAGAAAATTGAGATTTTGAACCTAGGAAATTTGACCTAGAGATAGGCTGATAACCTTTGTGGAGTTCCAAAATTAATCATAGATCTTAAAGGGTTTTGATTAGGACTAATTACCAATGAAAGTAGAGTTTGGCTCTAATTGAAATACACCTTAGATACCTTGAGAGAGGATCTAGGATACTTTAGGATTAATTTCCATCAAAGTTATAATCTCCCATTTATTGAATGAATTAGATTAATTCTATAATTGATTAAAGTGTGAACCCCTAGCTCTAAAATGCCTTTGTCCATTGGTATTTTAGTTTAGTTAATTATTTAGATTTTATTTCTTTTAATTTAGATCTAATTATTATTTCTCTACAATTCGATCGTCTATATAATTAAAATCACTATAGTTTGGTACTCAACACGGTCCTCGTGGGAATTATACTCTACTCATCACTTTATTACTTGTTAGCGATCCATGCACTTGCGGTGGTTGTAAAACCAACAAACACCAATTCATCCCCAAAATCACATCAAACTCATGAAAAGGTAATGCTATCAAATCAGTGAGAAATTTATGTTCTTGAATTCTCAAAGGACAATCCCTATAGACCTTGTTCACTGTCACACTATAGCCTAAAGGGTTTGTGACTAGAATATCTTGCTCAATTATACCTTCTTGTAAATCCCACTCTTCTGGTATAGTGGTGCAAATATATGAATGTGTAGAACTTAGATCTATCAATACATGTACTGAGGAGTCAAAGAGAGTAAATATACCAATAATCACATCTGGTACGTCCTTCTCCTCACAGGTTTTGATGGCATAGGCACGTACTGGTGTCCAAGTGTCAGGTCTCTCTACTGTCTCAGATGCAGTTCTTTGAGTACCCACAGCTACCTCAGATTTGCCAAGTCTCCTATGCCTCTGTGCTGTAGGAATGGACCTCTTTGTCAGTGGTGTAGAGGTAGTCCTCCTTCTGGGGCAATCTCTCTGAAAATGATCAGTGACACCACATCTGTAAAGGCTCCAATTAGTAGCCAACACTCACCTCTATGCCTCTTCCCGCAATGGCCACATGTAGTTGGGGCTAGTCCCCTCATTGCGGACCCTGGAGCACTAGCCACTGAAGCTGCTAGTTGACACCTCCTAAATGTAGACCCCTGTCCCTATCTCTGGGACTGTGCCTATCTTTGTGGTCCCTTAGGTCTTTTACTAGCTGTATAGGTGGAACTAGACTGCCCAAGACCTCTTTTTTGCTGCTCACTAGTCCTCCTATTCTGCTTATTATCTCTAACCTGCTCGACATTCATAGTTGTAGTAACTAGCTGAGTGAAGTCCTTAATCTGTAGTGCTATGATGTGGAGCTTAATGCTATCATTAAGACCCTCCATAAATCTCCTGCATCTGTCAGTCTCTGTAGGCACAATCTCCCTAACATATCTGCTCAGCCAAACAAACTCCCTCTCATTCTTTACTATAGTGAGATGTCTCTGCCTCAAGTTAATGAATTCTCTCCTCCTATCCTCAAGATAGATACAACTGACATTTTTCTTTCTGAACTCAGCTAGAAAGAACTTCTAGGTCAACTCAGCAAGCTGGACCACATGTGATATTATGTCTGTAATACCCTTTACCCAATCTACAGTGTATTAGAGCAAGGAACACCACATTCTTTGTCGGAGCACCTTATCTTATCTTGCTTTATTTATTAGTAATTTTAATTCAATTATTAATTATATCATAATATTTAAATGGAGAAATCGCCAGAGTTTCTCCTGTTTTATTAACATTTGACCGGTTAAAATCAATTACCTATTTAAATAAATCCACATGAATCTCAATTTCCATCGTCAATTTTCAATAATTTCAAATCATGTATCATCTTCATCCATAACATTTCCATCTTATTCCGTATCAAATTTGCAAACTAATTTCATATATGGAATTTATAAAATTTATTAATTTACATAATGTACAAAATTATTATGCAAATTCAGAATTTACATTACAAACTTAATAATTAAGTACAATATACAATGACAAAATTTCCTGTAGCTCATGGGCCCTACCAAAATTTAGTAATGAGGTGACACAACATTTTTGCAGATCAGATCTCCACTCTCAGTCCAATGCCTCTACTGGACTTTATCTCCAGTACCTACGTGAGGGAAAATCTATCGCGCTAAGCATATTGCTTAGTGGTGCAATAATAAAATGAAAAAAAAAAACTAAATAAATGAAAGTACATGTTTCATGTGTGTAGTGTAATGAAAGAAATGCATTTTCATTAGTTATGAGTCATTACACATTTTTGTTGATCTTTAGGAACAATTTAGTTTATTGGGATTTTTTCCATTCATTTGTTGGACATCCCATCTTCTTATTTCATTACAATGCCCAAGTAACCTATAACAGACTGTTAAGACTGGATACACGGGAGTATACTAGTTAAACACCCCATATGCCGATCAAGTATACATCTATAAGGCATAAAGCTAGCGGCAGGCATAAAAGCCAGTAAAATATGTCAGGCATAAAGCCAGTGGGCAGGCATAAAGCTAAAAGAATAACCATATCAGACATACATTGTCTATCAATGATCATCCATGAAGTAGGCTCGAAAGCCATAGGCAGCACTGCATCTGTGGTCCCTAATTGGCTTGCCAATCAATTTAACCCATACACTAATGTCTAGGCATACATGGGCAAATTAGAATCATTATACTCATTAATTCATTTCATGTGTTATTCATGCTCATAGCATTTTCATTCCATTCATGATGGGAACATAAGTCCCAATTACATATTCATATGATATATGTGTTCATCAAACCATTTATGTTAAGTACATATCACATTTCAAGTCATTTTGTGAAAGTTTAATGAATTACAAAATTGATGCTTTAACTTTCCCTAGCAATTTGGCTAAGATGTAGAATCAGTTTGGCCTCACTTTCTTCATGAAAGTTGTTCCCCAATGTTTTAACTTTAATTCCCTTTTTAAATCATTCAATTTGAAGTTTTGGGGCTCTAGTTATAGTCAAATTACTAAGTATTATTCTAGGGCACTAAATCGTACTCTTTCCTTATTTTCCAGAATTTCACCAAAAATTTCAACTAATATTCGAGCACTTTAGGCTCAGAATTGGCTTCAAGTTGGTGAAACAAAGTTTTAGGCCTTTGTCTTAGGTCTTCAAAACTTTTTGAATCACTTTGATTGGTTTTTTTTAGAGAATGTTATGGCCTATTAACCATTCAGAGGTCATAAGGCAAAATGCTTCAGGTGTAGGAATTCCAGATTTGGCATTCCTGACTTATCCCAATAATTTCCCTATTTTGCTCTAAGAATTGGGTTCTGGTCCGAAGAGAAAAGTTTTAGTTCTATGTATTATGAGCATTTTGGCTTTAGAATTACAACATTTACAGTTTTTTAGCTTAAGTTATGACAATTTTGCTAAAATTAGTCAAATGACTAATTACTCACATTTTCCATGTCACACCCTACCCCTCTGTAAGGCATGACATGATCCCGTAGTATACCTAATGAATTATCAACTCCGTCTACTGATAACCCATTAAATACACTACAAGGGATTTTAAAAACTGTTCTTACTTCTTTTACAGTGGTGAGCACTATTTACAGGTGTTAAAAACTTTTGTGAACTGAAGTGATAGAACTAACACATTTGACTTATTTGGAATTTCTGTAAAAATTTTGGCAGAGTGCCATCTGTATTTTGGATAAAACAGTTCTTCAGAAAACCTGTAAAAAGCACTTCAATATTTTTCCAAATATCAACTCCAACAAAATTCAACACAATATTTTTCTCAACTCAATCCACAACAATTTTTCAGTATTTTCAAAGGATGAGATAAAAGAAATATAATACAAATTTTACAAGTCAAAATAACTCATAATTCACTTTACAACTTCAATGTACAATTTTAATTTACAACACTCAAATAATTTACATACATATTATTACATGCATACATCAGACCTATGTACATGGGTATACCTATAATATACCTGGAGCTGATCTGAAAGTGTCTTCAAAGAAACTTACTCACTGCTCTATGCTCTTCTTACCTGCGACAGCATACAAAGCTATCGCTGAGTGGTGAACTCAGTGGTGCACAACTATAATTTAAAACATAGTACAATATACATTGACAAAATTTAAAGTAAATAATTTGGAAATTTGAATACTCATCAAATTCCAAAACTCAAAATATTCATTGCCAATAATGTAAATCATTTGTATAAATGACTTTGATCACAAAATTCAATTTATCAAATCATGACTAACCATTTAAGTAATTCCAACAAAATCAATTATACATAAACCATAATTGAAATCACAATTCTTTACCATTCAAAAGCCATTCTGTATCTCAAAAATCATTATGTATCTCAAAAATCAATCTTTATCTTAAAACCATGTTGTATCTCAAAAACCACGCTGTAGCTCAAAAACCATGCTGTATTTCACAAATCATTCTTTATCTCACTAACTATGCAAGACTAATTCGATAGGGCCATCTTCGATGTGATTCTAACTCCCTATGGTCGGGGAGGTCGAATTAGATTCTAACTCCCTATGGTCGGGGAGGTCGAATCATCATGCACAGTACCATCACAATAATGAATCTTCTGCAAGGGCCATAACGATAAAATAAACTTAGATCTAACCTCAAATCAGAGGAAAATCTAAGCCTGTGCACGTACCATGGTAATCAAAACACAACTAACTCCATTGTCTTCTCAATAAATGAGAGAGACGGGTAATAACCTAGTCAAGCATCTATAGTGAGATATAAAACAATATCACAATCCTTTTAGTGAGCATAAATCACAATATAATTCGATTCAAAGTCAATTCCAATATCTAATAATTTTTATGCTCAACACAAATCAAATCATAAATTTGCATTTTTCCATAAAAATTACCATCACAATTCAAAACATGTTCTATCACAATTTTCCAAAACATAATTTATTCAATCCATAACAATGCTTAATACTTGTGGAAATACCATTTCACAAAGCTAAATTCATACATACTATAACAATTTCAATAATTATTGAATTAAATCCAATGCTTGTTAAACATAATACATAAGAAAAATATGTCATTTAATCATATGAAATATTCAAAACAAAATCAGTTAAAAACTAGTTATGCACAAACCTCGATGACTTGTCTCACAGTGCGGACTCAGTGTTTCCTTCCCTTTCCCTGAGTCTTTACTAACTGAGAAACACAATTTAAAGTGTTTCAGTACTAAATTAAATTGTTTCTATCGATAATGCTTGATAAGTAGTTCACTGAAAGCTATTATTTGCTTAATCACCTAATATATCGACCCTCGATGTGTTCTAGGTAAATTAGGTTTTAACGTTACTAATATGTCACATTCGATAGGGTTTTAGGGTTGGTACGTTTTACCAAACTCATTTCCTTGTTTAGTGCATTTTAATGCAACTTGCTGGATTTCGGTATACTAGTTTGACCTAGCCGGACGACCTAGTTCCCTCGGTTTTCGGGTTTCGGTCAAAACTACAAACTTGTAGATCTATGTCTTACCGAACGCGGGGCAAAATTTTAGGTCAATCCGAGTTATGTAGACCAAGTCATGGTCATTTTACTGTTGCTGGTTAAATGGCATCAAATTTGGTCATTTTAGGTCAATTTGGTCAACTTTGGTTCGGCCAGTTTTTGGACCCGAATTTGTGCAAGCTGTTTGACTTGCTTATGGTCATTTCTGGGTTTTGGTGTCTTCATAAGACTTGTAGGTATGGGTCTTAACTATTCATGGTTAAAATTTCAGGTCAATTGGACTTGTTTTGAAAGAGTTATGGCCTAAACACTAACTGCTGCCCAAATGGTCAGTTTTCAGGTTTCACTTGCACTTAATCCGAATTGGTCATTTTTTTATGCCACCTTGCAAGCAGAATTTTGGTATGCTTTCTCAATGAAAGTTGGCACATTTTGTGCCTAGTTTCACCTCCAATTGGTCTCATACCAATTGGAGTCACAACTTTACACTTATAACCTAATTTATACACTGCATTCATCAATCACACAACCTGCACACAATTTGCACTTCCAATTTGGCAATCCTCCTTCTTCCAAACTCCAAATAAGCATACATGGCACTTCTAATACTCATTAAATAGTCTCAATTTCATCAACTCATCATCAAAATTTCATCATAATTAAACAGCCCCAATTTAACATTAAAACCCTAATAATTTTTTGAATTTCAATTATACATACAATTCAACCTATATACATGTCTATATTCACTCTCAAGCATCATTTAGCAAGTTTAATCATTCAAAACCATCTAAACCTAGCTCTCCTCAAGGCTACCAGAAATTAGAAGGAGTGTAGACTTATCATTTCTCTTAAATTTCAAGAGAATTCAACTCACCTCATGAAGCTCATCAACTTTAAAGAAGGAAGGGTGGGGGTTCTTTGCACTTACCTCATATGTGTGACCCTTGCTGCCCTTGACAACTCCACTATTTCCTCTCCTAATGGCTGCCCAAGGATTGTTCTTGATGTGAGGATAAACTTTCATGAAGGGACTTGTTGGATTTATGGCATGAAAGGGGAGAGATTAAGCTTTGCATGAAAGTTGGCTATGGAAGTTTGGAGAGAGAGATTTGAATTCGGCAATGGGTTTCAAAGGTTGAAGAAGGTGACTTGGTTAGTGGAAATTCTGTCCACTTAATGAGTTTAAATAATCCATAGTGCTCTACTAACATAATTAACATTTAAATAATCTAAATTTTTAATTATTCCACATTTTACCCTTAATTCCTCTTAATTACTCCACACATTTGACTTCAATTTTTTTTTTGCATTATTAAATTTTTAACACTACTAATTTTTCATGGACATTTAAGTCAAAAGTCAACTCGGGGTATCAATTGACCAAAATGCCCTTATTCGGTTTGTATTTCGAAATTTTTAGTGTTACCGATTAAATCCTTGACCCATCGATTTCTAAATTTTCATTTTTATTTATATTGACTTACTAATTTTTCTTTGACATTTTCCAAGTGTAATATTATTTATTTTTAATGGACATTTAGGTCAAAAGACAACTCGGGATGTCAAATGACCACAATGCCCCTGTTCGGATAGCAATCCCGATTTATCGGTAACACCGGGTTTTGTCCGATTTTCGATGACTCACTTTTCTTTGCACTAATTAATTAATTTTTCTTTGATATTTCTAATGATATTTATACTTCAATAAATATTTATTTGAGTCCTAAAAATATTTTCCGTGGTTCCCATGAGTAGCTAGTCAACGGTCCACGTAGTGACTTCCTAAGTCTGATCACCCATCGCTAGGGTTCTCGACTCGCTTAACTTGGTTACATTTCTTTGCTATTATTTTTCCTTTCTTTTTCTTGTATTTTCTTTTCTTGTATTTCATTATTTTATGTCTCCTCACTCATAACAAAGTGTAGTTCTAGGCATCCTAGCTGTCCAACAAGATCGGTCACCGAGCAGAGAACGCACTCTAGAACTTAGGGGTGTTACAATTCTCCCCCCCTTAAATAAATTTCACCTCAAAATTTTACCTGGTATTAATCTCTGAACAGCTGTGGGTGCTGTCTCCTCATATCCTCTTCACGTTCCCAAGTAGCTTCCTTTCCTGAATGATGGTTCCACAGCACTTTAACCAGGTGTATCTGTTTATTCCTCAGCTGCTTTACCTCATAAGCCAGAATTTTTATGGGTTCTTCCTCATATGAGAGGTTTGGATTTACTTCAATCTCTTCAACTGATAGTGCATGAGATGGGTCAGATCTGTACCTCCTTAACATGGACACATGGAAGACACTGTGTATCCTTGCTAGCTCTGGAGGTAATGCCAACCGATATGCCAAAGAACCCACTCTTTCCAGAACCTCATATGGTCCGATGAAACGAGAACTCAGTTTCCCCTTTCTGCCAAATCTCATAATCCTCTTCCAAGGAGAAACTTTGAGGAATACCTTATCACCCACCGCATATTCAATATCTCTTATTTTCAAATCAACATAGGACTTCTGATGGTTTGATGCTGTAACACCCTCCCGGTAGCAACTCTGCACAGTCTACTGTTCCGGTGACCGGTGTCGGTCCGGACAGCTAGAACGTCCGGAAAAATATTTAAACTAAAGCGAGGAACCATAATTAACTCAAATATTAATAAGAAAAATTTAGTAAAAATGTTAGAAATAAAATACAACTAAATCAAATGAGCCGGTGCCCAAGCGATGGGTAACCAGAGGGAAGTTGCGGCTCTATAGCGAGCCCTAGACAGGGAAAAATTATAAAATAATTTTTGGGACTCCAGAGAAGGGTTATTGAGGTTCCCATGGCATTAGAATGCCAAGAAAATACCTAGAAAAATTTTTCAATCGGTACAGACAATTTTGACCCGTTAAGCCAAACGGAGGGCATTTTGGTCATTTCGCCTTCAGAGACGATTTTTGGCCGACTTGTCCAGTCGAGTAAATAATTAATATGACATAAAATGTGAATAAATATTGTTGAAAATTAAATTGAAAATGATTAGAAAAGAAAAGGAAAGAAAAATCCATAAAAAGCAATTTATGACATCTTTATGATGTCACTTACAAGTCTCCACCAATTGCATTCAAATAAGCATTTTTAAAACACTTAAAAGAGTCAAAGAGGACCAAAAATTCTGCTCTTCTTCTTCTTCTTCTTCTTCTTCCTCCAATACGTGACCTCTTCCATAGCTAAGCATATTCAAGCTTTTCAAAGCTTGATTCACCCATTTCTACCCAACAAAATCATAACCTAGCTTCACAAAAAATTAACCTAGCAACTTGAGCAACCTCTAGGCAGCCAAAAGAGGAAAAAAGAAAGGAGTTTGGGTGGCTGGAAATTCTGCCCCATTCAAGGTTAGTGCACTATATACCTAAAACTCTTTAATTTCATGAAATGAAACTTGAATTTAGTAAGAAAATGTAATTTAAATGAACAAAATTCATGTGTATGTGTACATGAGTTTTGGCTGCCCTAAGGAAGGAACAAAGGTGGAGTGTTTTTGATGGTTTTAATGGACTTAGAATGAATTAGAGATTATGTTTAAGGTGTATATACACATAAATAATGAATGGAAGTGCTTAATTAGGTGTATGTGTGAATCATAAGGGAAAACTAGGGTTTTGAGAAGTGAAAAATTGACTTGGCTTAGGAAATTGTTAGAGAACATCTTAATGGTCAATTAGTGACCATTTTAGGTATGTTGACCATGAATTGGACTGAAAAATAGTATAGCCAAGTGAATGTGTAGGCTGCCTTGTTAGTGCAACAGAGTGACTGAAAATTCAGTCCACTTGGACTGCCATAACTTGGGCTGTGTTAGTCCAATTGATGTTTGGCCAATTGGACATGAAACTAGGCTTATAATGGCACATTTTTTCTGAAGAAACTATGCCCAAAAGACCAAAGCAAGAGGACCAAAAGTTGGCCCCAATCCGGACACCCTGCAACAGCACCTGCAGAAATGACCAAATGAACAGTAACTGTTCATTTGGCCATAACTCACTGTAGATTTGGTCAATTGACCTGAAATTTTTACAGCAACAAGTTAAGACATAGACAAACAACTTTTATGAAGAAACCTACCCCAAATTATGACCAGAACCAAATCAAATCATTGAGCAAAGTGAAGTTTACTGTACTGAGATTTCCAGAATTTTCATTTGAGCAGCAATGTTTGGAGGACTATAACTCTCTCTAGAAAACTCGGATTTAGGCAATTCTTGAACCGATGGAAACCTAAGGCATAGTAGAACATTTCATATGAAGAAAGTTAGACCAAATTAGGAACTTAACTTGATCAAATTACTGACCAAAGTTGGACCAAAATCTGCCAGAACCCAAAATCTCAGCATGAACAGTGCACGTGAACAGTAAACTTATTTTGGCCATAACTTGAGCTACAAAACTCCAAAGGGAGTGATTCAAAAAAAGAAATTCAACTAGACAAAATAAGGAACATTTTCTATGAAGGAAGTTTTGTCAAATTCCAACAATAAATCGACCAATGAAATAGTGCAACTTCGGAGCACCAAAACCGAAAATTGGCAATTTTGCCAAAATGACTTAAGCTTTGAGAAAGTGACCAAAACCAACAAGTTTTAAATGAAAAATGTAGTATGTTTGAAGTGCCAAAGTCAATGTACATATTTTCTATGCAAAAGTCAACATTTTAGTTGACTAATCAAGTGAATAGTGACATGAAAACTTGAAATAAGCTTGGAAATGGAAATGGCAATCAATTCCAACAAGTTTTAAATACAAAATGTGGTATGTTTGGGGTGTTAAAACAAATACACCTATTTTCTATCCAAAAGTCAACATTTTTGTTGACCAATGAGGTGAATAGTGACATCAAAACTTGAAATGCACAAATTGAAGAATTTTAAAATATCAAATGCCCTAGTATACCTAACAAGATTGGTTTGGATAGTTTGGCATGCCAATAGGGTATTGTGTTAGCAGTACTGCGAAAGGCTTTATGCCTGTATTCATGGCTTTATGCCTGTATTCATGGCTTTTATGCCCGTATTCATGGCTTTTATGCCCGTATTCATGGCTTTTATGCCCGATTATGTGATATCATGGCTTTTTAGCCATACTGACTGCATACATGGTTGACGTTCTTCGTCCCATGGTATGATGACGAGGCACGCGGTGTCGGTGCCAACGACCCGTTATCGATCCGATCGTCTAGTATAGGTTACTTGGGCAGTCAATTAAAGTATTATTCAATTCGCAACTAAGTTAAGTTAAGTATAATGAAAATCGATACAATTAAATTAAGTATTGAATGAATAAGCAAAAGAGATTAGCAAAAGAAACATAACAAAAATATAAATTACAGGACCAAATGCAGGACTTGTAATACAATATAGATAGAATAATTTATATACCTGCTAGTATTACTTAAAAGTTATAAACTAAGCACTTCCAAAGAGGAACAATCTATTATATAAAATCGTTGATACTAGAAATACCATACCAAATTAAATTGATTCTTGAGTATCGAATTATCATTTATTTCTTTCTTTACTTGTATATATTATTTCGGTTATATTATTGCACCACTAAGCGAAATGCTTAGCGCGATGGAATTGCTTCCTCGCGCAGTCTTGAAGGTAAAACCGAAGACTGTCGATCGAGATTTTTGGAGTCGGATCTGCGAAGTGTCGGAAGAGTTCAAGATTGTCACCTCCTCAAGAATGCATGTAGATAGGGCTCATTTTATACATGTTATGTATATTGTTCATTCCTAGCACATTGTAAATTATTTGTATATCTTGTACAAAATAAACTCATGTAATTAACCTATGAATTATGGAAGCTATTCAAAGTAAGTATTTTAGTATGTGAATTGAATTTGAGTTATAATGAGATTATACTTGTGAATATTGAGATATTGAAAATCTAATGAGATTTACGAGAAATCTAGATCTTGCATTGAGATACATTATGTTTGAAAATTTTTGAGACTATTAAGTTTGAGAAATTGAGTATATATTGAAATTGTCTTTGGCGAGTTGGAAGAACTGTTAGTCAAATTACAGTAGACACTTTGTCGGATTATCGTTAAAATTTTTGAAATTTCCAACTTAGTTAGATTTTTATAAAAGTAAAAATAGCCTAGATCTTCAATAAAGTTTTTGAATAAATAAATCAAGGACTGTAATGAAATCAGATAAAATAGAGTGCTCCGGCACACTGAGTGACATAACTTGCTCATTCTGCTGTAGTCGGGTAAGGGGTGTCACATTTAGTGGTATCAGAGCGCGGTTTAGGCGTTTCTGGACCTAGATAGACTGCATATCATGCATTGCATTCATAAGAGTCGAGGTGACACTATTGCAGATCTGTATTTCCTGTTTATTTTAGGTTAAGGTATGGAATAAGAGAGTGAAGAGACAATGAGATAGCGAATGGAGATGAGAAGGAGACTGTATTTAAGATGAAAAAGGATGAGTACATAACTGTTTGAGGATAGGATTGAGACTAAGGAGAGAGTGAAGTAGGATAACACGGAAAGGTGAAGAAATAAAGAGGTAGTAGCTCCTTGGCTATTTACATTGGGTAAATTTCGAGGACGAAATTTAAATTAGAGGGGAAGAGTTGTAACACCCTCCCGGTAGCAACTCATACGATTCACTGCTCCGGTGATCGGTCGGTCCTGACTAGAACGTCCGGAAAAATATTTAAACTAAAGCGAGGAACCATAATTAACTCAAATATTAATAAGAAAAATTTAGTAAAAATGTTAGAAATAAAATACAACTAAATCAAATGAGCCGGTGCCCAAGCGATGGGTAACCAGAGGGAAGTTGCGGCTCTCGCAACGAGGAGCCCTAGACCCGGGGGAAAAATTATAAAATAATTTTTGGGACTCCAGAGAAGGGTTATTGAGGTTCCCATGGCATTAGAATGCCAAGAAAATACCTAGAAAAATTTTTCAATCGGTACAGACAATTTTGACCCGTTAAGCCAAACGGAGGGCATTTTGGTCATTTCGCCTTCAGAGACGATTTTTGGCCGACTTGTCCAGTCGAGTAAATAATTAATATGACATAAAATGTGAATAAATATTGTTGAAAATTGAATTGAAAATGATTAGAAAAGAAAAGGAAAGAAAAATCCATAAAAAGCAATTTATGACATCTTTATGATGTCACTTACAAGTCTCCACCAATTGCATTCAAATAAGCATTTTTAAAACACTTAAAAGAGTCAAAGAGGACCAAAAATTCTGCTCTTCTTCTTCTTCTTCTTCTTCCTCCAATACGTGACCTCTTCCATAGCTAAGCATATTCAAGCTTTTCAAAGCTTGATTCACCCATTCCCCATCAAGGTTAGTGCACTATATACCTAAAACTCTTTAATTTCATGAAATGGAACTTGAATTTAACAAAGGAGGTGTTTTTTTTGGTTTTAATGGACTTAGAATGAATTAGAGATTATGTTTATGTTTATATATACACATAAATAATGAATGGAAGTGCTTAATTAGGTGTATGTGTGAATCATAAGTGAAAAAAAAGTGTTATTTTGGCCATAACTCACTGTAGATTTTGGTCAATTGACCTGAAATTTTTTTACAAATAAGTTAAGACATAGACAAACAACTTTTATGAAGAAAAATCAACTAGAAAAAATAAGAACATTTTCTATGAAGGAAGTTTTGTCAAATTAAGTTAAAATAAATAAAAAAAAAAAATTAAATTATAAATTGAAAATGAAAATAAAAAAAGAGATTAAAAAAAGTAAATAAAAAAAAAAATAAAATATAAGGAACAAACTGCACTTGAAAAAATAATATAGATATAAATTATATATTATTAGTATAGTTGAAAAGTTATAAACTAAGCACTTCTCAAAGAAGGAAAAAACTAGTATATAATAAGATTGATACTAGAAATACCATACCAAATTAAATTGATTCTTGTTTTATTATTATATATTTATATATATATATTATTATTATAATTAAATTAATTGAATGATGGAATTGCGATTGAATGCTGGTATTGGTAAAAAAAAAAAACCACCGTCATTGATTTTTTTGAGTTTTTTATGCGAAGTCGAGAAAAGAAGAAGAGATTCACCTCTGTCACAATGCATGTAGATAGGGGCTCATTTATACATGTTATATATATATGTATTTCATTCATACATTGTAAATTATTTGTATATCTTGTACAAAAAAACTCATAATTATATAATTAAAATAATGGAGAATATTCAAATAAAGTATTTTTATTTGTGAATTGAATTTGAGTTATATAATGATTTATACTTTGAATATTGAGATATTTGAAAAATCTAATGATTTTCGAGAAATCTAGTTATGTTTGAAAATTTTTGAGACTATTAAGTTTGAGAAATTGAGTATATATTGAAATTGTCTTTGTGAGTTCGGAAGAATCATAGTCCAAATTACAGCCGACACTTTGTCGGATTATCGTTAAAATTTTTGAAATTTCCAACTTAGTTAGATTTTGATAAAAGTAAAAATAGCCTAAATCTTCAATAAAGTTTTTGAATAAATAAATCAAGGACTGTAATGAAATCAGATAAAATAGAGTGCTCCGGCACACTGAGTGACATAACTTGCTCGGCTACACTGTAGTCGGGTAAGGGGTGTCACAGATGCAGCCTTGAGTCTATCTCTAATTAATCTGATCTTTTCCTCTGTCTGCTGAACAATTTCTGGCCCAATCGTCTTTCTTTCACCTATTTCATCACAACATAGGGGAGTTCTGCACTTCCTGCCATACAATGCTTCATATGGAGGCATTCCAATGCTTGATTGGTAGCTGTTGTTATAAGCAAGCTCAATCAAAGGCAAGTGTGTATCCCAACTAGCTTCAAATTCAATCACACAAGCCCGTAGCATATCCTCCAATGTCTGAATAACCCTTTCAGACTGGCCATCTGTCTGTGGGTGGAATACTATGCTGAAATTCAATCTAGTTCTTAGGGCTCTCTGAAGAGTACCCCAGAATCTAGAAGTGAACCTAGGATCTCTGTCATATACAATTGATATTGGCACTCCATGCAATTTTACAATCTCATATATGTACAATCTGGCCAATCTTTCCAGGCTATAGTCCATCCGGACTGGCAAAAAGTGAGCAGACTTGGTTAGTCTATCAACTATAACCTATACTGCATCATGACTATTCTGTGTCCTCAGAAATCTCATCACAAAATCCATAGTTATCTGTTCCCTTACAATGTTCCATAGGGTGCCGTTTGTTTGCTAGCATGACACTTATTATTGTATACAAATTCTGTTAATGGGATGTATCTGTCCCATCTCCCCTCGGATTCAATGACACAAGTTCTCAATATATTCTTGAGGGCTTATCACATATTATAGGTTATTATTATCATTTCATTTCATTATTTAAAGGAACTCAATGAGTTTCCGAATTTACCTGAATTACTTGTTTCAATTGTCCATCTGTCTGAGGATGATAAGTCGTACTGATATCTTTAAGCTTATAGCAATTACCGTGGTAGAGGTAATTCACATTAATATAACTGAGTCACTGACTCTAGCTACCTTACAAGTGTAGTCGTTTGATAGGCTAGTTCTGAAGTTTTACATTTCTGACTAAAATTTTCACATTTATTTCCAGTACTAGTACTCTATTCGGGTGCAACTGTATCAATTTATAGATTACTTACAAATATCCTTATTTTATTGTACCACGAGGAAGCACGTAGCTCTACACAATAATCCCGTGTCGGTACTGTAATCTGCAGCTTACAATACAAACATCGAGAACATTACATAGTCACTACGTTATAACCTCATGGGCTAGGTTTTCTAACATCTTATCTTTCTCGAATCCACTAATATCCGAAACCGATTCTGATTACAATTTCCTTTGACAATTACTAACAGTAACATCTTTGCCCTCATCTAGAGCAATTCTATTACTGTAACTTACTTTTAGGTCATCTTGCCTTACATTAAGTAGGCTCGTTAATTAGCTTTATAATTTATGGTATGTTAGAAAATACTTTTAGCTAGCAATTCTTCCAAAATTAATGTCAATCATACTTGTTATTGTAGGTTTGATCCTAAAAGACTAGTCACTAACGCATCAAAATTTATTCCTCTATAAAGGAATAGCAACAAAACATAGAATTCTAACACTAATATATAAATAAGTAGTGCTGGGATCAAATAATAACTCATTGTTTCCTTCAAAAATTAAGAACTTACCAGCAGCTATATCCGAAGTTTCTGCTCTTTCTCCTTGGCGCATAGTGGACACTCCGACTGGTGCGCTACTATATTCGGGTTGATTCACTGTGTTATAGTGGTGAGGAGTACCAACTCTATTTCTATCTTGACTCTGACTGACGGTCTGTGAACTCCGGAGAGCAGATCGAGGTGGTTTAGTACAATCTTTAGCAAAGTGTCCAAGTTTTCCACAATTGTAACAGGCTCCAGAGGCCTTACGACAAATACCTCTATATAGCTTACCACAAACATGGCAGAAACGGGCAGGATAGGAACTTCTGGTTGTTCGACGACTAGATCTTAGTGGTCTCTGCCCTGATGATCCGCCTCTATCATATTTCTGAGCTCGGGGTTCCTCAAATTCTTTTCTCTTCCCTAAATTACTGTTCGCACTCTGACCCATAGGTTTCTCCCTCTTTTCCATTTCACACTGCCCTTGTGGGGGTTGGGTCTGTACTTGGGCTTGGGCTGATAGATTATCAGCCATTTGTTGAAAGAAAGTGGCCATTTGCTGGGCCATTTGTGCAGTAATTTGTACTGGTAAAGCTGGTACAGTTGGGCCTTCGACACTTTGTGGAGTTGGGGCCTCAACTTGTACTTCTGCCATCATAGAATGTTCTATTATCTCATTCTTCTCTTCCATTTTTTTCACAGAATTTTCTATTCCTGTACAATCAACACAAGGAGATTCCTCTCCATTAGTTCACATTTATGATGTAAATGTACTATATGTATCAAACATTTGAGCAGTTGTAGTTCTGACAAAAAGATTTCAAATTCACAGTTCGAAATTCACTTTAAAACCATTGCTCTGATACCACTAAAACATGTCACACCCTACCCCTCTGTAAGGCATGACATGATCCCGTAGTATACCTAATGAATTATTAACTCCGTCTACTGATAACCCATTAAATACACTACAAGGGATTTTTAAATCTTTTCTTACTTCTTTTACAGTGGTGAGCACTATTTACAGGTGTTAAAAACTTTTGTGAACTGAAGTGATAGAACTAACACATTTGACTTATTTGGAATTTCTGTAAAAATTTTGGCAAAGTGTCATCTGTATTTTGGATAAAACAGTTCTTCAGAAAACCTGTAAAAAGCACTTCAATATTTTTCTAAATATCAACTCCAACAAAATTCAACACAATATTTTTCTCAACTCAATCCACAACAATTTTTCAGTATTTTCAAAGGATGAGATAAAAGAAATATAATACAAATTTTACAAGTCAAAATAACTCATAATTCACTTTACAACTTCAATGTACAATTTTAATTTACAACTGCTCAAATAATTTACATACATATTATTACATGCATACATTAGACCTATGTACATGGGTATACCTATAATATACCTAGAGCTGATCTGAAAGTGTCTTCAAAGAAACTTACTCACTGCTCTATGCTCTTCTTACTCATGACAAAGATGCAAAGCTATCATTGAGTGGTGAACTCTGGTGCACAACTATAATTTAAAACATAGTACAATATACATTGACAAAATTTCTGATAAATAATTTGGAAATCTGAATACTCATCAAATTCCAAAACTCAAAATATTCATTGCCAATAATGTAAATCATTTGTATAAATGACTTTGATCACAAAATTCAATTTATCAAATCATGACTAACCATTTAAGTAATTCCAACAAAATCAATTATACATAAACCATAATTGAAATCACAATTCTTTACCATTCAAAAGCCATTCTGTATCTCAAAAATCAATCTTTATCTCAAAACCATGTTGTATCTCAAAAACCACGCTGTAGCTCAAAAACCATGCTGTATCTCACAAATCATTCTTTATCTCACTAACTATGCAAGACTAATCCTATAGGGCCATCTTCGATGTGATTCTAACTCCCTATGGTCGGGGAGGTCGAATCAGATTCTAACTCCCTATGGTCGGGGAGGTCGAATCATCGTGCACAGTACCATCACAATAATGAATCTTCCGCAAGGGCCATAACGATAAAATAAACTTAGATCTAACCTCAAATCAGAGGAAAATCTAAGCCTGTGCACGTACCATGGTAATCAAAACACAACTAACTCCATTGTCTTCTCAACAAATGAGAGAGACGGGTAATAACCTAGTCAAGCATCTATAGTGAGATATAAAACAATATCACAATCCTTTTAGTGAGCATAAATCACAATATAATTCGATTCAAAGTCAATTCCAATATCCAATAATTTTTATGCTCAACACAAATCAAATCATAAATTTGCATTTTTCCATGAAAATTACCATCACAATTCAAAACATGTTCTATCACAATTTTCCAAAACATAATTTATTCAATCCATAACAATGCTTAATACTTGTGGAAATACCATTTCACAAAGCTAAATTCATACATACTATAACAATTTTAATAATTATTGAATTAAATCCAATGCTTGTTAAACATAATACATAAGAAAAATATGTCATTTAATCATATGAAATATTCAAAACAAAATCAGTTAAAAACTAGTTGTGCACAAACCTCTGATGACTGTCTCCTGGTCTGGACTCAGTGTTTCCTTCCCTTTCCCTGAGTCTTTACTAACTGAGAAACACAATTTAAAGTGTTTCAGTACTAAATTAAATTGTCTCTATCGATAATGCTTGATAAGTAGTTCACTGAAAGCTATTATTTGCTTAATCACCTAATATATCGACCCTCGATGTGTTCTAGGTAAATTAGGTTTTAACGTTACTAATATGTCACATTCGATAGGGTTTTAGGGTTGGTACGTTTTACCAAACTCATTTCCTTGTTTAGTGCATTTTAATGCAACTTGCTGGATTTCGGTATACTAGTTTGACCTAGCCGGACGACCTAGTTCCCTCGGTTTTCGGGTTTCGGTCAAAACTACAAACTTGTAGATCTATGTCTTACGGAACGCGGGGCAAAGTTTTAGGTCAATCCGAGTTATGTAGACCAAGTCATGGTCATTTTACTGTTGCTGGTCAAATGGCATCAAATTTGGTCATTTTAGGTCAATTTGGTCAACTTTGGTTCGCCGCTTTTGGACCCGAATTTGTGCAAGCTGTTTGACTTGCTTATGGTCATTTCTGGGTTTTGGTGTCTTCATAAGACTTGTAGGTATGGGTCTTAACTATTCATGGTTAAATTTCAGGTCAATTGGACCTGTTTTGAGTGAGTTATGGCCTAAACACTAACTGCTGCCCAAATGGTCGATTTGAGTTTCACTTGCACTTAATCCGAATTGGTCATTTTTTTATGCCACCTTGCAAGCAGAATTTTAGTATGCTTTCTCAATGAAAGTTGGCACATTTTGTGCCTAGTTTCACCTCCAATTGGTCTCATACCAATTGGAGTCACAACTTTACACTTATAACCTAATTTATACACTGCATTCATCAATCACACAACCTGCACACAATTTGCACTTCCAATTTGGCAATCCTCCTTCTTCCAAACTCCAAATAAGCATACATGGCACTTCTAATACTCATTAAATAGTCTCAATTTCATCAACTCATCATCAAAATTTCATCATAATTAAACAACCCCAATTTAACATTAAAACCCTAATAATTTTTTCAATTTCAATTATACATATAATTCAACCTATATACATGTCTATATTCACTCTCAAGCATCATTCAGCAAGTTTAATCATTCAAAACCATCTAAACCTAGCTCTCCTCAAGGCTACCAAAAATTAGAAGGAGTGCAGACTTATCATTTCTCTTAAATTTCAAGAGAATTCAACTCACCTCATGAAGCTCATCAACTTTAAAGAAGGAAGGGTGGGGGTTCTTTGCACTTACCTCATATGTGTGACCCTTGCTGCCCTTGACAACTCCACTATTTCCTCTCCTAATGGCTGCCCAAGGATTGTTCTTGATGTGAGGATAAACTTTCATGAAGGGACTTGTTGGATTTATGGCATGAAAGGGGAGAGATTAAGCTTTGCATGAAAGTTGGCTATGGAAGTTTAGAGAGAGAGATTTGAATTCGGCAATGGGTTTCAAAGGTTGAAGAAGGTGACTTGGTTAGTGGAAATTCTGTCCACTTAATGAGTTTAAATAATCCATAGTGCTCCACTAACATAATTAACATTTAAATAATCTAAATTTTTAATTATTCCACATTTTACCCTTAATTCCTCTTAATTACTCCACACATTTGACTTCAATTTTTTTTTTTGCATTATTAAATTTTTAACACTATAAATTTTTCATGGACATTTAAGTCAAAAGTCAACTCGGGGTATCAATTGACCAAAATGCCCTTATTCGGTTTGTATTTCGAAATTTTTAGTGTTACCGATTAAATCCTTGACCCATCGATTTCTAAATTTTCATTTTTATTTATATTGACTTACTAATTTTTCTTTGACATTTTCCAAGTGTAATATTATTTATTTTTAATGGAAATTTAGGTCAGAAGACAACTTGGGATGCCAAATGACCACAATGCCCCTGTTCGGGTTGCATTCCCGATTTTTCAGTAACACCGGGTTTTGTCCGTTTTTCGATTTCTCACTTTTCTTTGCACTAATTAATTAATTTTTCTTTGATATTTCTAATGATATTTATACTTCAATAAATATTTATTTGAGTCCTAAAAGTATTTTCCAGGGTTCCCTGCAGTCCAGGGCTAGTCAACGGTCCACGCCGTGACTTCCCAGTGCGGTCATCCATCGCTAGGGTTCTCGACTCGCTTAACTTGGTTACATTTCTTTGCTATTATTTTTCCTTTGTTTTTCTTGTATTTTCTTTTCTTGTATTCATTATTTTATGTCTCCTCACTCATAACGAAGTGTAGTTCTAGGCATCCTAGCTGTCCGAAAAGACTTGGTCACCGGAGCGATGAACGCACTCACCGAACTTAGGGTGTTACATTCGAGTTCGATCCAGTCGGGCAGGTTTCTAAACCAACTTGGTCTCGTAATTTAGTTGAGTTAGGTTCATAATTTGGATTTAAGTTCTGCATATGAATATTCTCCTATGTCTCAGAATTCCATAGGTTCAAGAATCACCTAAATTGGAGTTTCCTAGAATGAGTTATGGCTAATTTACTAAGTATTGTTCATATGGTCATTTTGCCCATGTCCAGAATTGCCATTCTAGATTCAAGGCTTAATTAGGATAACTTATAGTCATTTTCTAGGCAGGCTCTCCTCTTGAAAATTGTAGCGTTATGTCTTAGGTTTCATCTTCAATGGTTTTACACCAATTGGAGCTATGTAGCTCAACTTATAGGCATTCAAGTACACTGGACACAAGCTGTCCAGATTCCAACACATTAACCACACTTTTAATTCATTAATTCCTCTCACTAGCCAACTTTATTTCTCATTTATTCCACATAAATTGGTCATTATTTGACCTCAAGATCCTTACTTATACATCATGGTGCAAAACCCCTAATTTTCCAAAACCCTAACTTCACAATTCACAATTTCATGCGAGTTCCAACACTCAAATCATGTATACACATTAATCAATACTAATGAACATATTTAATTTAATCAAATCATCAAAACTCTAGTCCTCTTAAAGTTGACTGAAATTCCATGCCTTCAATCATACATGATTTTCATTTTTTTATTTATAATTTCTACACACTTCAACTTAAATTCAAGTAATATACAAGAATTTAAGCTTAATTTGCACATACCTCAATTAGAGAATTTCCTAGCTTCCCAAAACTTTAATTTCCTTAGTTTATTTTGCTACCATTCTTCAAATTGGGGTCAAATAGCAATTTTTTATTTTAGAGGCTATGGAAAATATGGAAGGAAACTAAGGGAATTGAAGCTTAAAAGGACAAGATGGTGGAAGAAGAATGGAGGAGTGGTTCGGCCAAGGTGATGAAGAAAAGAAGATGACTTTGCATTTATTAATTTTGGCTTATGCTTATATAATTATCCTCCTTTTAAATTTAATTTTTAATTATATTTATTATAATTTTAACAATTACCTTAATTCCTCATGTGTCCCTTCATCAAATTTCATACACACTTCATATTTTTAATTCATTTTCAATATTTTAATCTCACACATTTTAATGGACATTTAAGTCAAAAGTCAACTCTCAGAGCGAATTGGCCAAAATGTCCTTCATCGGGTTATGGTTAATATTTGTCAATAATACCGATTAAGTCCATAACCCAATGGTCACTTCGATTTTTATTCTACTTATTTTAATTTATTTTCATCTTATTTTTAGTTCTCAAATCGGCTTTGAATAATACTATTCATTGACTGAAAATGATACTATTCAGAGCTCAGAAGTTCGGGCTGCTATAACTCTTCCCCTCTAAAATAAAATTTCGACCTCGAAATTTACCTGATGTAAATAGCTGAGGAAACTGCTGCCTCATCTTCTCTTCGCTCTCCCATGTCACCTCTTCAGTTTCTAGATCCGGCTCCTCTCGAGCCTTCATGGCATATGCGTGTGGTGCTACTTTGGCTTTGGACCTCTCAACTGTCTCAGAAGCAGTTTTCTGTGAAGTACCAACTGCTTTTGTCCTAGCAAATCTTCTGCTCCTTTGGGCTGCTGAGGCAAACCTCTGTTTGTGTTGGAGCAGTGGGAACACTCCTCTATAGACAATCTGGCAAATAATGGTCTATAGCTCCACAACGAAAACATCCCCCAGTCAACAGTCGACATTCCCCTCTGTGTCTTCTACCACAGTGTGTACATTCTAGCACTGGGACTGATCCCCTTATTGCTGTGCCTAGAGAATTGACCACAGATACCCCAGATTGGCCTCTCTAGCCTTGTGACCCCTTGGGCTTCTTACTAGCAGAAGCTGACATGCTAGATGGCCCCGGTCCAGGTCCTCTCTTACGCTGCCTATCTCTCTGAGTCTGCTCACTATCCCTGACTCTCTCCACATTTAAAGCTGCTGCCACTAACTAGGAGAAATCAGTAATCTAATGTGCCATGACCATAAGTCTGATATTATCATTTAGCTCATCCTCAAATCGTCGACACCTATCTGCCTCTGTAGGCATTATCTTCTCAGCATACCTACTCAATCATACAAACTCTCTCTCATACTTAGATACAATCAGCTGCCCTGCCTCAGAGCCAGGAACTCTCTCCATTTGGCCTCTAAATAGACATGGCTGATATACTTCTTCTTGAATTCAGCCAAGAAGAAGTCCCATATAATCACTGTAGGTTGCATAACTCTAGACAACGTAACCCACCACTGGTAAGTGTCCTCCTATAGTAATAAAAGAGCACACTTCAACTGCTGCTCAGGTGTACAGTGCAACTGCTATAGTACTCTCTCAGTCCTCTCTAACCAGTGCTCTGCAGCTGCTGGATCATTTTCCATTGTACCCTTAAAATCGATGGCCCCATACTTCCTCAATTTCTCTAGTGGAGACCTCTGAACTGGCTGTGCCTGTGGCTCTGGCGGTAGCGGTGGCTGTGGCTGTGGTGTAGCTTTGGCAACCTAACGGAGCATTTGAGTCATCTGCTCTAAAAATTCCTGTTGTACCCTACCAATGGCACCCTGCGATGACTCCTCTCTCCTATCCCGATCCTGAGTACGGGCAAGTGCATAACTCTCAACCTCTTCCTCCACATGTCTAGGAGACCCGTGCTCCGAAGGATCAGACTCCATCTAACCTATAAAACAGACAGAAGAATAGATTTGCATTAGTGTCATCTCAACTCCTAATTAAAGGCCCACACATGCTATGCACACTATCTCTTTCTATCTATCTATGCCTAGGAACGCCTAACCTCTGCTCTGATACCACTAAATGTAACACCCTTACCCGATTTACAGTGTAGCTGAGTAAGGAATGCTACATTCTATGCCGGAGCACCTTATCTTATCTTGCTTATTCATTAGTAATTTTAATTCCGTTATTAATTAAATCATAATAATTAAATAGAGAAACTGTCAGAGTTTCTCCTATTTTATTAACATTTGACCTGTTAAAATCAATTACCTATTTAAATAAATCCATATCAATCTCAATTTCCATCAGCAATTTTCAATAATTTCAAATCATGTGTCATCTTCATCCATAACATTTCCATCTTGTTCCATATCAAATTTGTAAACTAATTTCATACATGGAATTTACAAAATTTATTAATTTACATAATGTACAAAATTCTTATGCAAATTCAGAATTTACATTACAAACTTAATAATTAAGTACAATATATAATGACAAAATTTCCTATAGCTCATGGGCCCTACCAAAATGTAGTAATGAGGTGACACAACACTTCTACAGATTAGATCTTCACTCTCAGTCCAATGCCTCTACTGGACCTTGTCTTTAGTACCTACGCGAGGGAAAATCTATTGCGCTAAGCATATTGCTTAGTGGTGCAATAATAAAATGAAAATAAACTACATAAATGAAAGTGCATGTTTCATGTGTGTAGTGTCATGAAAGAAATGCATTTTCATTAGTTATGAGTCATTGCACATTTTTGTTGATCTTCAGGAGCAATTTAGTTTATTAGGATCTTTTCCATTCATTTGTTGGATATCCAATCTTCTTAATTCATTATAATGCCCAAGTAACCTATAACAGACTGTTAAGACTAGATACACGGAAATATACTAGTTAAATACCCCATGTGCCTATCAGGTATACATCTGTCAGGCATAAAGCCAGCGGGCAGGCATAAAGCTAAAAGAATAACCATATCAGACATACATTGTCTATCAATGATCATCCATGAAGTAGGCTTGAAAGCCATAGGCAGTACTGCATCTGTGGTCTCTAATTGGCATGCCAATCGGTCCAACCCATACACTAATGTCTAGGAATACATGGGCAAATTAGAATAATTATACTCATTAATTCATTTCATGTGTTATTCATGCTCATAACATTTTCATTCCATTCATGATGGGAACATAAGTCTCAATTACATATTCATATGATATATGTGTTCATCAAACCATTTATGTTAAGTACATATCACATTTCAAGTCATTTTGTGAAAGTTTAATGAATTACAGAATTGATGCTTTAACTTTCCATAGCAATTTGGCCAAGATGTAGAATCAGTTTGGCCTCACTTTCTTCATGAAAGTTGTTCCCCTATGTTTTAAATTTAATTCCCTTTTTGAATAATTCAATTTGAAGTTTTGGAACTCTAGTTATGGTCAAATTACTAAGTACTGTTCTAGGGTACTAAACCCTGCTCTTTCCTTATTTTCCAGAATTTCACCAAATCTTGCAACTAATATCCGAGCACATTAGGCTCAGAATTAGCTTCAGGTCCCTAAATTAAAGTTTTTAGGCTTTTGTCTTAGGTTTTCAAAACTTTTTGAATCAGTTCAATTGGAGCTTTGTAGATAAAGTTATGGTCTATTAACTATTTGGAGGTCATAAGGCAAAATGCTTAAGATGTAGGAATTCCAGATTTGACATTCTTGACTTTTCATAATAATTCCCCTACTTTGCTCTAAGAATTAGGTTCTGGTCCAAAGAGAAAAGTTTTAGTTTTATGTCTTATGAGAATTATGGCTTTGAAATTACTACATTTGCAATTTTGTAGCTTAAGTTATGGCAATTTTTCCAAAACTAGTTAGATGACTAATTACTCACATTTTCTAGGTTCGCTCAAAAATTCAGGATAGGTTTCTAGACCAAATTGGTCTAGCAATTTAGTTAAGTTAGGTTCATAATTTAGCTTTAAGTTCCTCATATAAAATATTCTCCTATGTCTCAAAATTCCATAGGTTCAAGAATCGCCTAAATTGGAGTTCCCTAGAATGAGTTATGACTAATTTACTATGTACTGTTTATATGGTAATTTTGCCCAGGCCCAGAATTGCCATTCCAGATTCAAGGCTTAATTAGGATAACTTATGGTCATTTACTAGGCAGGCTCTCCCCATGAAAATTGTAGCATTATGTCTTATGTTTCGTTTGCAATTGGTTTCACACCAATTGGAGCTATGTAGCTCAACTCATAGGCATTCAAGTACACTGGACACAAGCTGTCCAGATTCCAGCACATTAACCACACTTTTAATTCATTAATTCCTCTTACCAACCAACTTTATTTCTCATTTATTCCACATCAATTGGTCATTATTTGACCTCAAGAACCTTACTTACACATCATGGCACAAAACTCCCAATTTTCCAAAACCCTAACTTCACAATTCACAATTTCATGCAAGTTCCAACACTCAAATCATGTATACACATTAATCAACACTAATGAACATATTTAATTTAATCAAATCATCAAAACCCTAGTCCTCCTAAAGTTGACCAAAATTCCATGCCTTCAATCATACATGATTTTCATCATTTTCTTTATAATTTCTACACACTTCAACTTAAATTCAAGTAATATACAAGAATTTAAACTTAATTTGCACATACCTGTCGACACCATATTTTGGCCGATCCCCAGAATTAATAAACTTTGAAACCGATCCCCAGTACTAAATCTCTCTGTGCTAGATAACCACATTTCCGATCTCTCCTCACAAGGAATTGAATCAATGCTAAGTCCTCACATCAGTCAAAGCCTTACCGGTCTATTAAATCACTCACCGATCTCTCAAACCCATTGTCGAATCTCCTGACCAGTCAAGTATATTCCTGATCTCTGTTGACAAATGAAATTGAACTGACACTAGATCTTTGTTACCATTTTTGTTTTCGATCTCCCTTTCAAAAGTTTAAGAATAATCAAAGGTTCCGTTCCGGTTTAATGATGATCCCGATCTTAAATGTTTAAGCCCAAATTTCTAATTTTAATCAAGTCCCGTTTAGCGTTGGTTCCCTACCGATCTCATGCTCATTGTGTTTTCCGATCTCTCACACTTAGGTTAATAATCACTTTCAGTTATTTCAACATACTCAGACAATCAAGTGTTTAAATAATTTAGAAATTTTCCGATCACAACCATTCATCGAACAAAAAAGGCATTCCATTTCATTTCATTTCAAGAATTTGTACAAGTTATTCAGCTGGAGGATCACCCCCAGCCTGATCTACATCTTGTCCGTCCCCTCTCTCACCCTCAGCCTCCTCCTCACTCTCCTCACCTTCATCATCGGGAGCCAGGTTGGCCATCCAGGAGAAGTCCTCCTCAGGGTAACGCTTCTTGAGCTCAGCCAGGAGATCTCTGTGAGCATTCACATAAGCGCCGGCCACTCCAGTCACTATCTCTTCTTCTTTCACCTTGAGCTCCTCAGCAAGGTGAGCGAGTTGAGCCGCTTCATCGGCCCGGAGCGCTTGCACTTCTTCAAAAGCGTGAGCTTGCTCGGCCAGCTTGTCCTCATAGAACTTCATTCGCCCCTCAATTTGAGATATGTAGCCCTGAGCGGATGAAAGTTGAGATCGGAGGGAAGCTACCTCATGACCCATCCTCTCGACCACTTTACCCAGGCGATGCGCCTTCTCCCGTATGATGTGCTGGTTCACCAGGCACTCCACGTTCAAGCTCATGGATCGGGTCAAGATATCATCAAGGTTATCCGGAGACAGCCTATCCCGATCTTCTCGAAGACAGATAGAGGACGCTAAGACCTTGGCGAAACCAGGGTTTTCTCGAACCGTACGATTCTTCTCCAGTGAGTGGACTAAGACTTGGGCACCGCGGGAGATAGTCCTCACGTTAGGTTGAGAATAACCCTCTTCTACATTCGGAGCAACTGGAGGAGGTGGAGGCGGCTCTTCCCGGCGAGGAGGGGATCGGACCACTTCTGCGATCACCGGTCCCGAAGGTTGAGACGAGCCTTGTATTTCCCCGGGCTCATGCCTGGGTGTCTGCATTTCCTCAATTCGCTTCATCTCCCGTACCTTCCGGGAGATCTCCCTGTTTATCTTCCGGCTCTCCTTGGAGGCTTCGCTGCTGGCCATACCTGCACAAAGAAGAGGTCAGTGAGATCGCTAAGGTCCTGAGATCTGAGATGTAGAAAATACCGATGCCGAGGTCAGAGAGCTGGAGTCCGCGATCTTTTTCGGTGATCAATTCCATAGTCCAATGGTGCAGCTCGGCGGTCACTGCATCCAAGCAAGAGAACTTCTCTCTGGACGCCTGCTCCTTCAACTCCATCACCATGGCGCCCTCTTCCCTATTCAACACGAGACGCTTCGGAATTAAAGGGCCTTGGTGTAGCCAGCTACGAGGGCAACCCTCAAAGCCGTTTGGAATTTTGCTCCTTAGAATGAAGAAGCGATTCTTCCAGTTTTTCAGGGAGGAAGGCAGATCGATGAAGAGCCCGCAATGTGGCTTCGCCTGGAAAAACCAGTACTCGTCGTCCTTTCGACGAGTTAACCTATGCAGTTCGGCGAATACCTTAGGCGTAGGATGGAATCCCTTAGCTCGACAGAGGCCTCGAAAGGCTACTAAGATCCGCCACGAGTTCGGGTGAACTTGAGCTATGCACACTTGGAAGAATTTTAAGACTTCCTTAAAGAAGTCGTCAAGAGGGAACCGCAGCCCGACTTTCAACTGTTCTTCGTATACCATAATCATGTCGTTCTCTTCGAAGAAATGATCGGCCCGGAGATCGCCGTGACACCGGATAAGTTCATATGAATCGGGCTCAATGTTATACTCCTGGTTGAATGACTGCAGATTGATTTCTTGAAGGATCGATGGCAGCTCGTCCATGGGAAGATTCTCTCTCCCTGAAGAAGGCGCATGCCTTGATGACGTCACTTGTTCCCGAGCTGGGACGGAGACTCTAGGAGGTTCAGGTCGCGCCCTTGGCCCGACCACCTCTACTTCATCAGATGACCACGAGAACTGGATGGAAGGAGGACTCGCCGCTCTCTGACCTTCGGCGCCGCTCATTTTCAAAGGAAATAAAGAATTTAAACTAAAAGAAGGATCAAAACCCTTACCGGAGCTTGATCGGAGTCGGAAGAGCTTGAGAAAACGAGAGAATTTTGAAGTTGTTCGCGAGAAGCTGAAAATGACACAAGAGAGCAAATGGCTAACCCCCACCCCTATTTATACTCGTCCGAGCATTTAATGCTCACGGCATCCCAGGCGGTGCATCGGTCAGCGAGATCTGCCAGCTGTTTCTGACACGTCTCATGAATATTCCGGAAATTCCATAAAGAGATCGGCTAACTAGAGATCGGCAGATTAAGATAAATCTTTTGAATTGCGGATCGGTTTAGGGTCATTTAAATTAAAGGTCAGATCGGATAAATACTTCAGAGATCGAAAAATAATTAATGCAATAATAATAAGATGATAATTGACAAATAAAATCTTTATTTCCAAAAGATCGGATTACATCATTTGGGCGATCTCTAGAGATCGGATTGCATTAAAATTGGACTACATCATTTCGGTGACCTCTAGAGATCGGATTGCATTAAAATTGGACTACATCATTTCTGTGATCTCTAGAGAGCAGATTACATTGAAAATAAAATACATCATTTGGGCGATCTCAGAGACCGGTGGAACATCCCATCTAAAGGACCTATGTCAAAGTCAACATTGTGACTGATCCAAAGGATGTCATCGACCGGAACCGAGTCGCTGTCGGAACACCCAATGTGGAGGAAAGTCGCTGTCGGAACACCCAATGTGGTGAGAAGCTAAATAAACTTGGAAGAGCAACCGCCAAGGGTCGGCGGAACATTAGTAGTCTTCTCGGCCGAAATCGGTTCGCCGATTATACTGGTCGATCGACTCAAGATCGGCACGATCAAGGTCCGCGATCGAGATCGGTTAATTGGTCCAGTTCTCTCACCATCATTAGACAAGGTTATCACGATTATTCAAGCACCGGGGTCGTAAATTTTCAGTCGGGGAATAAAGAGGTCCATCGGAAAGGGATCAATAGCCACAATCATGGCCGGAACTTCTGCCGGAGCAGCTAAAACTGGAAAGTAAGAAGGAAGAGAGGAGAATTGAATGAAGAAAGTCTCTTCTGTCAGGGGTATATATAGGAGAAAATCATACATTTATTGCTAAGCAGAAAACGAAGCGGATGCTTCGGGAATCGAGGGGAATTAATGCCTTGACCGGACCGGGCCTAGTTAAGGGAAATATTGGAATAATAGAGATCAGAAGAGGGGAGACCGGTATGAAAGATCGGAGAAGGATCATGTTAAGAAGATCGGAAAGGAAGAGAGAGCAGAAAACAAAAAGAATAAGGCGCCTACCGCCGTCACCATAATCAGAGCCGAGGTAGATAAAGCGTTGCAGGTAAAATCTCAACCGCACGCCCCAGAATCGCCCGCATTTCTGACATGCGTACATCAGGACAGCGCTGTACATTCTAATCTCCACCGTTGATCTTACTTGTAAGGACGAGCTCAAAGCCCTTGGATCGAAGAAGAAAACGACAAGATCAGCGCCTTTCACTCCCAACCCTCAGATCACCCCGGACAAGAGAATTTGGGACCGTCATATTAGAAGAAGAAAATGACAAATATTCTAAAGAGGATCTCAGCCGTCCGTTCTGATTCTCTTTAATTCCTGAGCCTCAGATCATGTCCTTCGAAATCCTGACCCTCCATCTCCCTCAAAATAGATCCTGACCCTTCATGGAGAGCACCCGATTCCTATAAATACCTGTATGAAAACTGTTCAAAGGGGAGGACGAAAAAAAAGAAGGAAGTTACTATAGCGGAAGAACTCTGAAATTTAATTCAGATCGTCACTCTGCTTTCATAAGAAGAACTTTTGGAACCAGTTTTCTGAAGTATTTTCTTAAAAAGATTTTGAACACTGAAACTTTCCATTTTCAGCTCGTTCATCATCCCGCAGCGTTCACATTTTTCAGTTCCTTGTTATCTTTATTTTCACTTCCATCGCCCATGCTCAATCTCATTTAAACTCGGGTATAATTCTGACTCGATTGCATTTAGTGAAGCACTCTTTGTTCCAAGGCGAACCTTAGTCTCTCGGCTATCAACTTGCAATCTTATTGCGTTTTGTGATTCTCGGTTAGTTCACGAGAATCGACTCCTTACAGGTCAGTATTCATGTTGCCATTTTATTAAGTTTAGTTCTTGTTTTACTCATTTCCATTCTTCTTTCTTTATGTATGTTATTTTTTTTAAGTTCATATCACGCTAGAAAGATACAGAGAAAGGTTGTGCTCTAGTTTATTTCCGTATCGATACCTTTGTTAATCTTTATTATTTCTGAGCGTAAGTCATCTAGTTCCAAGCGATACATAAGTAGTTGTATGAGATGTAGGTAATGGCAACTTAATGGTCCTTTTGAAATAATGAAAGGTCTGAATAATAAGCCTGGAAAATGGTAAAGCTGAGTCACTAGAATGACTCAGTGGGTCATGGGGTAAGACGTCATAAGACAGAGTAAAATCAAGCCTTGGATAAGTAAATGGAATAGATCGGCTACTAAAAATGCTGGTAAGGCGACCATATAGGAAGGTCGGAGGATTCGGTTCGGCATCCCCTGCCCAGTCCTAAGGTACCAATAAGTTAAAGAGGTCTTGCGCAGACCCCCTGACAACTTTGAACGTCAGAACCCTTAGCCTTAGGTCCTCTCGATAGGTAAAATTTAGAGAGATCGGAAAGACCCTTATCTGACTGCCGTTTAAATAGAAGAGATCAGAAAGGAGTCTTTATCCGATCCTCAACTAGAATTTCAACAAATATTTAAAAGAGATCGGAAGAGAGTTTTTATCCAGTTCTCAAGCTTAAAAATTTTAAAGAGATCGGAGGAGAGTTCTTATCCGTTTCTCAAGCTTAAAAATTTTAATAAATATTAAAGAGATCGGAGGAGAGTTCTTATCCGTTTCTCAAGCTTAAAAATTTTAATAAATATTAAAGAGATCGGAGGAGAGTTCTTATCCGTTTCTCAAGCTTAAAAATTTTAATAAATATTAAAAGAGATCGGAGGAGAGTTCTTATCCGGTTCTCAATCTAAAATTCAAATAAATATTAAAAGAGATCGGAGGAGAGTTCTTATCCGGTTCTCAATCTAAAATTTAAATAAATATTCAAAAGAGATTGGAGGAGAGTTCTCATCCAATTCCAAAAATTGAATTCTAATAAAATAGCCCTTCAAACAAAACTAATATACAACAGTAACTCACTAAGGTTATCTCATTTACTTATGTATCTGGGTAATCCAAACTTAGTGAAAAATTAAATATTCCTTTTTGTTAAAAGGATTAACATTTCCATTCAAGCCCTCCTAACTAATTTATAAAAATACGAAGTTAAATCTACTTACCCTTATTAAGGGACGAGGTGGGGTGCCTAACACCTTCCCCACCCGTTTACGGACCCCGAACTTAGAATCTCTGTTTTGAAGTGGTTTTATTTCAATTTATCTTCACAAATGGTTTTCTTTAGTTTCCCTCAAAACTAAGGTGGCGACTCCTCATACTTTTCCACTTCTGTGAGGGTTCATTCAGGCGACCGCAAAATCCCTTGCGACAGCTTGGCGACTCCACTGGGAACGATTCGACTTGACCCCGGTCCAGAGGTCCAAGAGTAGATCTAATTTCTTAATCAAATTATAGTTAGGTGGGCTCACCCGGTAATATTTTATGTGTTAATTTTTGTTTATTCCTACTAACTGTTTTGCTTGTTTTACTCCTTGCAATACTCTTCGTTTGAAAAAAAAGGAAAAAAAAAAGAAAAAAGAAAATAAAATCCCCCTAAATTGGGAAGAGGTAAAGATGTCCCTTCATACACTGAACACTCACACGATGTCCTCACACACTTCAGCCCTATACCCGGGCTTTCTTACCCTTTTAGGAAAGCAGGAGGGGGTCATGTAGCGGTACCCGTGGGTTCTACCCCGTTAGTATCCGTGAAGGCTTCTGCTCAAATTGAAACTCGTTCTATTCACTGTGATATCCGTGGAATTTTCCCGACAATATCATGGGGATAGAATGAGGCTCTCTTGTTCTGATGAGGGCAATTTGGGAACACTGTGGCTCTTAAAAACTAGATCCTGAGCTAAACTATCACGATAGCTGAAAGCCGTAGTAAGCTACCTTATAAGATAGAACTATCCAATTAGGTAGCACTCATCCGGTATCAGGAGTCTCCCTATCCTAGGACAAAAGGGGCATACTTACTCTTACCTTATTCTGTTTATTTTATTTTGTTCTTATTTTTAAAGGTAATCTTGAATCATATTATTAAGAAAACCTACACATTTTCCTACTTTAATAAATGTGTAGGTACCACTCTGCCAACAATATAATACAAGATTACCTGAATTTATCCTGCTAACGAGTTTTTCCACAGGCATCACTAAACCAAAAGTCTGTAAAAAGGATAGGCATCATTTTTATCATGACATCCTCGAGTCAGTCGGCAGAAGAAGTTCAGAATGCTAAACTTTGGTCCAAATCAGCTCATACTCCAGTACCCCCGCAAAATGATGTTTCCAAAGCACACGCTAGCTTGCTACCTTCATTGGATCTGAATAAAATTGAGGTCAGAATGAACAGCCTCGAGGGTCTATCTAACGGTTGGAGGTCGCTTCTCGATCAGGTCAAGGCACGATTTGAGAAGAAGTACGAGAGGATTGCAACCCTAATGTGAGTCAATGTCCAAATCCCGGCATTAAAGGCCATGCTATCGGTTTGGAGTCCTAAGTACAGAGTATTCTCTTTCAATGATATTGATACAGTTCCCACTATGGAAGAATATCAGACATTACTAGAGATTCCTTACCTGACGCAAAATCGGATCTGCCTTCATCTCGAGCATAGGCAGGCTTGGAAACGATTGACACATATGATTGGTATTTCCCCAGAAGAAGTAAAGTCAAAAGAAACCGTCAAAGGAAACACGCATGGTTGGTATTGGACACATCTCAAGAAATGGTTAGATTAATACATCCAAGAGAAACAGTGGGATCGAGCTTCAATGACACTCGCCTTGGGAATCTATGGCCTGATTTTGTTCCCGGGACCATTGAGAATCATAACCCGCAGCACGGTGGAAGTATTCTGGGCGGTAGAAAAGTAGGAGGTCAATCCGATACCGGCGATTCTTGTGGAGACCTTATTAACCCTTACCTACTGCAGACAACAGGGCAAAGGGTCCATTAAGTGTTGTTCTCAATTGTTGTACCTCTGGATTATCAGTCACATGTGTCCTGTGGAGACAATAGGATTGACTTGGTACCTTGACCAGCCCCCCATCGAGAAGATGACCCGGTTGGTAATCAGTCCGAAGAATGAACAGCAGTGGAGGGAACGGATTTTGAGTTTCAATAGCCATAATTACTGTTGGAGGAAACTGTGGGCGTCAGGCCAATCCATTTTGATTAGCACGAGAGGTAATCAGTCGGTATCCCTAATCGGAGTGACCGGATACACAAGTTACACTCCGGCATTGGTAATGAGGCAGTTTGGCTCAACACAGTCCAAAATCAACATTGAAGAATACCACCAAGGTCATTTCTACCATGAGATCAAAGAAGAGGAAGGGTTGAAAATGGCTCGCAGATCTTGGGAAAACATCTTTCTGATGGAAAGGTCGCCTAAAGGTCCAAGTGCCACACGCGATTATCTTGAATGGAGGGCTGACAGGGACCGAGAACACTCAACTGTAGAATTCGAAGACAGCGACCCTCGCCGAAACGTTCTATTAGAAGAAGCTGATAATCGTCTGGCTGACTCACTACAAAAAGCAAATACCAAGAACTCACAATTGCAAGAACAAATGAAACAGTTGGAGAACCAACAGCGGAACCTTAAAAGAAAGGTGAGAAGACTCAGGGAAGAGGCAAGGGCCGAAAAGATAGGGTTCGAAGAGCAAGAGGAACAATGGGAAAAGGAAAAAGACTCTCTCCAAGCTATGGTAAAAGAAGTAGAAATACAAAATAGTAAGCTTCAGGAAAAAATAAAATACCAAGAAATACTCGTTGAGGAGTATAAACAAGAAAACAAAAAGAAGAAGCTCGAATTGAAAGAACAAGCACTACTCATCAACGATATCTTGAAAGAATGCGCTAAGGAAAGGAAGGAGAAAGAAAGACAAGCTGCTCTTTATCAAGAGCTGAAAGAGAATGTTGACCAGCTAAAGAGAACAATAGCACAGGGAAAACAAGAACTATTACCTGAATCCGAGTATGCTCTGAAAGCATTCGACCCTGCCAAACAAGAAGAAAGGTTATATGAGTATCTCAGGAAATGTCATCTCATTATAAAGAACCTCCCAGAGCCTAGGTCGATGTAAAGAATACGGTGTACAAATTATTCAGTTAATGAAATGATTTTTGGACCATTGTTTAGCAAATTTGTGAATGAATAATATGACTCCCGTAGGAACTCCCTCGCTAGGGTTATGTGAAAATTGAATGAGCTATATGGACAGGTATCATAAATGCGCATTCAATCCAGTCATTCACAGTCAGACTATCGAATGATGCCATGATAAAGTCGATGCAACCATCCTTTCGCAGATTTCATTCTGGCTCCCAAATGCCACTGTATCCTTCGTCCGGACCAGGACTTTTAGTTTTTTTACAAAATTCTAAATTTGTTAAAACTTTTTTTTTACTCCTTACAGAAAATCAACATTGCTTCAAACAAGGCAAGCCTGACCAAGCACACGGTTCAACCTAAGCGAGTGTACTTAACAAGATTCCGAACAAAGAAGATAATGGAAGATCAGGAACAAGTACAGAACCTACAAGGGCAGGTTTCCGAATTGAAGGATCAGGTCTCAGAACTTATGAGACTAATGAGGGAAATGTCCCAGAATAAACCTGCTTCAGAACCTAACTTACCTCTACCTCCTCCACCTCCTACAACAATGGATCCTCACCAAGCTTCAACTTCTTTTACCTTTCAGTTGCCTATCCCGGACCCGACAATCACTGTCAATCTGGCTACCATGAATAATGACCTACCTTACTCTCATTACCCAACCGTTTCAAACACCGACCCATACCCTTCAATTCTAATCCCTCCAGTTCACTCCACCCCTCACCTCCCAACTGGGGGAGCATTTCATGCAGTGGGAGGGGAAAATAAGACGAGAGAAAATGAGAAACTATTTACTCTAGAAGAGAGATTGAGAGAAATCGAAAGACTGAATATGTATGGTTCAGTCGATGTGGCATCGCTTAGATTGGTTCCTGATGTGGTGGTGCCGCCCAAGTTCAAGGTCACGATTTGACAAATACCTGAGAATTGGACCCTCGCATTCACTTGGCCACCTATATCACCAAGATGTCTGCTCTGACAGATGATGACAGATTGCTAGTCCACTTCTTTCATGAGAGCCTCTCCGGGGCAGCCCTGAGGTGGTGCATTCAGTTGGACAGAAGCAAACTGCGCTCCTGGAAGGATTTAGCTGATGCATTCTTAAGACAGTACAAACTTAACTGTGATGTGGCCCCTACAAGGAGGGACCTCCAGAACCTGTTGCAGAAAGACAGGGAAAGCTTCAAGGAGTATGCCCAGAGATGGAGAGAAAAGGTGGCAGAAGTACACCCCCCGGTGATCGACAATGAGCTATGCTCTCTGTTCATCGAGACTTTGAAAGCTCCTTACTTCAACTTGATGATTGGAAACACTTCCAACTTGATGATTGGAAATACTTCCAACAGCTTCTCCGACATCATCCAGGCTGGTGAAAGGATGGAGGCCAATTTAAGAATGGGATGACTGCAGGAGTTGGCTGAGAACCCTGCAAAGAAGACTGCCAATTTTGGCAAGAAAAAGGAGGGTGATGTGCATTCCATCACCCGGCAGAATAATTACTCCCCACTTCCCCAAAATAACTACCGGCCATATCCTTCTCCTCATGGCCAAACCATCGCAAACATTCCGCCTCCTTTCCCGAATTATCCACACCTGCGCCCACAGTATCCCCCACCAACAAATTACCAACCTAGACCACCTCCTCCTCCTGTTCAACTGAGACCACCACAAAACAACCCAAGACCCCCGAGAAACCCTGATCCACCTCTTCCCCTACCGCTCAGTGAAATATACCAATACCTTGTCGATATAAATCAGATTGTACCAGTTCCCCTAGACCCAATTCAGCCTCCATATCCCAGGTGGTATGATGCCACTGCCCGTTGTGAGTATCATGGAGGGGCACAAGGGCATTCAACTGACAATTGCGGAGCACTCAGGGGGAGAGTGCATGCTTTAATCCGGAACGGATGGCTGAAAATTGAAGGAAATGGTTCCCTCCCTAATGTTACCTCAAACCCATTGCCCAACCATAATGCGGGCAATGGTGTAAATATGATAGAGTCTGACGGAGAGAGGTCGACACCGGAGGTAGACGAGCTGATTCCTCACTTTGAGGATATTTTTGCCGTGGCAATGAAGGAAGGCTACCTTTGCCCTCAGGCATCAAAATCAGTAGAGGATACGGGATGTCCTTACCATGGGGGGGCAGCTGATCATGAGCTGTAGGATTGTAAGGAATTTAAGCAAGAGGTTCAGAACTTGTTATCCCTCAAAGTTCTGAGATGCCGGACAAGGTCGAAGACGGAAAGGGGAGTGAACACAACTAGATACAGCCAGAATGCTTCTACCTCTAAACCCAGAATTACTTTCTCACCCCCAGTAGCCTCGCCACCAGTAACGGTTATCCGAACTCCTCCTCAGCTCCCTGTCACCAATACTCACGCTGTCCCTTGGAACTATAATTTCCAAGTTTTCACTCAAGGAGCGTCAAGCAGCACATCAGCTCCTAATCTTGCCTCACCTCCGGCACCACCAAAACCATGTTTCACTCCCCATGAGCATTTTAAAATGACTTATGCCGGACCTACCGCCAGTACTACTCCCCAGGTTAATCTTCAGCCAGTTGCCGCCACAAAATCCTCCCCACCTGAGCAAGAAATCGAGTTTATAACTCGAAGTGGGAGGTGTTACGGGAACGAAGAGAAAGAAAAGAGAAAAGGGAAAGTAAAGATGGGAGAGTCACCGAAGAATACTGAAGAGGAGGTTGAGAAGACAGGGGAAGTAGAGCCTGCCGGACATAAAGAAGAGGAGGAGCTGCTGCTCCAAATAATGAAACAAAGTGAGTATGATGTGGTGGAGCAGTTGAGAAAGACACCTGCCCGAATTTCACTGTTATCACTGATCCTGAGCTCAGAAGTGCACCGACAAGCCTTGCAGAGAGTCCTGGATCAGGCCTTTGTAAACCCCGACATCACTCCGGGGCAATTTGAGAAGATAGTGGGACAAATCCAGGCGTCCAGTTTTGTTACTTTCTCGGAAGACGAGATAGACCCAGCGGGTTTAAGGCACACTAAAGCTCTGCATGTAACAGTGAAATGTAAGGGTTGTATAGTAGCCAAGGTACTTATTGATAACGGATCAGCTCTCAATGTACTCCCTAGTGCTACCTTGGCTAGGTTGCCAGTTGATCAATCAGATATACGTCAAAGTGCTATGGTGGTAAGAGCCTTTGACGGTACCAGAAGAGAAGTGTTGGGAGATATTGATTTACCACTCCAAATTGGCGCATGTACCTTCAACGTCACATTCCAGGTGATGAATATTGAGCTGGCCTACACTATGTTACCAGGGAGGCCTTGGATCCATTTTGCGAACGTCGTTCCCTCAACTCTGCACCAGAAGATAAAATACATTATGGACGGCAAAATCATCACTGTAAGAGGAGAAGAAGCCATTTTGGTCACCAAGCCACAATCACTCCCTTACGTGGAAGCGGCCGAGGAGTCGTTGGAAAGCTCCTTTTAGGCCCTTGAGTTGCAAGAAACCAGAAATGAAGGGGCTATGGCTATGGTAGCCAAGATAATGTCGAGGAGTGGGTACAAAGAAGGCAAAGGCCTAGGCGCCACATTACAGGGAATCATTGAACCCATACCGACTATCCAGAAGATAGGCCGCTGCGGTTTGGGATATGAGGAAGATGCCCTTATGAATGGGCGATTCTGGATGAGGAAAATGCTTCGGGATCAAAGATTTGACCAGAAAATGGGAAAAGGGAAGGTAGTCCCGAGAATCGTGGAGATCTTCACCGAACCGGTCATTGAAAATCCGACAGAGGTTGAAGAATCACCTGATGAACCGTCCATTGACGTCATCCACCTAGATTCCTTGTATGAGGCTCTGGTCTCGCCAATAGCTGAGGGGCAAGAGTTGGACAACTGGACAGCAGAGGACATCCCTGTACTTAATTTCGAGTAAAGTAACTCTGGTTATCTACACTTGATCATTTCGTCCATAATGACAAGTGTAACATTGTAAATGGACCCTTTTCTTATGTCATAAATTTTTAATGAATTAATAGCGCATTTATTTCCAATTCTTTTCTCCATTTCAATTCCATCCTTATAATATATTCTATTTTCGTTCATTCAGGACCATTCATCAATTAACACCTAATAATTCAATAGACTTGGAAATTCCTCTGGTTAATTTTGAAACCCCTATAACTGCCATTACTTCAAGTGATTATGAGGTGGAGCTCACAGAAGAAAGCGATGAAAGGGATGAACCTTCCCTAGTGCCTTGTGGCGATGAAACACGCACCATAAACCTAGGCACGGAAGAAGTAAAGAGGGAACTTAAGGTTGTGGAGAGTGAAGAAGTGGGAGATATGATCAGTTTGCTTAGAGAATTCCTGGATGTATTTTCCTGGAGCTATGATGATATGGTTGGCTTGGACCCCCAGATAGTGGCACACAAAATTCCCCTTATTCCGGGGACAATCCCGGTGAAATAGAAACTAAGAAGAATGAATCCTGACACATTGCTCAAAGTTCGGGATAAAGTCAAGAAAGCAGATGATCTTTGGGTTCTGGAAGTAGTCAATTTTTCACAATGGGTAGCTAACGTTGTCCCGGTAATGAAGAAGGACGGGAGAGTTAGGGTGTGCGTTGATTACAGGGATCTTAATAGAGCAAGCTTAAAGGATGATTTCCCTCTCCCCCACATTGATGTGTTAGTAGACAATGCTGCGGGATTGGGCAGATGTTCATGCATTGATGGGGCATCTGGGTACAATCAAATCCCAATGGATGAGGAAGACAAAGAGAAAACCGCTTTTATCACTCAATGGGGAGTATTTTGCTATTGGGTCATGCCTTTCGGGTTGAAGAATGCTGGTGCTACCTATCAACGCGCTATGGTCACATTATTCCACGATATGATGCACAAAGAAGTGGAGGTATACGTGGATGATATGATCATCAAATCTAGGGGAGAAGAGAGCCACGTGCAGGTGGTAAGGAAAGTATTGGAGAGACTCAGGAAATATCAGTTGAAACTGAATCCCGCCAAATGCATATTCGGAGCTAGGTCAGGGAAATTGTTGGGATTCATAGTGAGCGAGAAGGGAATAGAGGTAGATCCCGATAAAGTTCGAGCTATTCAAGAGATGCCATCCCCAAGAACAGAAAGGGAAGTGTGCAACTTCCTGGGAAAATTGAACTATATATCAAGGTTTATTTCCAATCTCACCGCTAAGGCCGAGCCTATTTTCAGACTGCTCCGAAAGAACAACACCACTCAATGGGATTCAGTTTGTCAAGAGGCTTTCGAGACAATCAAGCAGTATCTGTCAAGCCCACCAGTATTGGTTCCACCCGTGTCGGGGAGGCCCCTGATCCTGTATATGGCAGTCCAACAGAACTCGATGGGATGTGTTTTGGGACAACATGATGACACTGGCCGAAAAGAGAGGGCTATCTATTACCTAAGTAAAAAGTTCAATGATTGTGAGTCGAGGTACTCTTTCTTAGAGAAGACTTGCTGCGCGTTAGCCTGGACGGCAAACCGCCTCAAGCACTACATGTTGAATCACAAGACATGGCTCATCTCCAGGATGGATCCTATCAAATATGTATTCGAAAGCCCATTCGTACCAGGCAGGATAGCCAAGTGGCAGGTCATACTCTCCCAATATGACATAGTCTATATGACCCGGAAGGCGGTGAAAGGTAGCGTGATCGCTGACCTTCTAGCAGAAAATCCTATCCAGGATTATGAAGCCCTGGATTTTGAGTTCCCTGATGAGCATATTAATGAAGTAGACTGCGAAGAAGAGGGGCCAGCCGATGTATGGGAAATGTATTTCGACGGAGCTGTCAATTTGTCCGGTAATGGAATTGGAGCTGCGTTGATATCCCCGGATGGAAAACACTTTCCGATAGCTATCAAGTTGAGATTTGACTGCACCAACAATGTCGCAGAATACGAAGCTTGTGTGATGGGTCTACAGGCTGCCATCGAAATGAAAATCAGGAAGTTGAAGGTATATGGAGACTCAGCCCTGATCATTTATCAAGTCAAGGGAGAATGGCAAACTAAGGATCCTAAACTAATCCCGTATCAGAAGTACTTACTGGAGCTGATTAAGAAATTCGAAGAAATCTCTTTCACTCATCTTAACAGAGACAAGAATCAATTTGCTGATGCCTTAGCTACTCTAGCTGTTATGGCTCAAATCGAAGAAGGGCAGATGACTCAGATACTGAAGATTAAGACAAGGAATGAGCTAACTTATAGCTTCGTGATTGAAGAAGAACCTGATGATGAACCTTGGTATCATGACATCCTGGTCTACTGCAAAACCAGAGAATTCCCTTCGGGGGCAAGCAAAAACGAAAAGAGGATGATTCAGAGATTAGCATTGGGATACTTCCCCAGTGGAGAGACCCTATACAAGAGGAGCTCCAACGGCGAATTGTTGAGATGTGTGGATGCAAAAGAGGCGAAGAGAATCCTTTTTGAGACTCATGAGGGAAACTGTGCCACCCATACTAATGGACATATGATGGCTAAGCAAATCATGCGACGGGGATATTTCTGGACCACCATGGAAAAAGACTGCATCGAATATTTTCGAAAATGCCATAAGTGTCAGATCTACGCAGATCCGATAAATGTTCCACCTCACAAATTGTTCAACCTCGTTTCGCCATGGCCTTTCGCAATGTGGGGCATTGACGTGATTGGTCCCATCAACCCTAAGGCATCCAATGGGCACAGATTTATCCTGGTAGCAATCGACTATTTTTCTAAATGGGTCGAAGCCACATCATACGCCCATATTACACAGAACACGTTTCTCAAATTCCTCAGAAACAATATCATATGCCGGCATGGTCTCCCCAATGAAATCGTCACTGATAACGCCAAGAATCTGAATGGTCCTAAGATTCAGAAATTGTGTGATCAATACAAGATCCGACATCTCAATTCCTCCCCATACCGTCCCCAGATGAATGGAGCGGTGGAAGCCGCAAACAAAAATCTCAAAAGAATAATCCGGAAAATGACAGTCACATATAGGGATTGGCATGATATGCTTCCCTATGCTCTTCACGCATACCGGACTTCTGTAAGAACCTCAACCGGGGCAACTCCATACTCACTGGTTTACGGGATGGAAGCAGTATTACCTATTGAAGTTGAAATTCCTTCCTTAAGGATTCTGAAGGAATCGGGGATTGATGAGTCAGAATGGATCCAGTCAAGGTTGGATCAATTAAACTTGCTGGACGAGAAAAGGTTAGCAGCAGCATGTCATGGACAATTGTACCAGAAGAGAATGGCTAGGGCATTTGACAAAAGCGTTCGCCCACGCGAATTCCAACCCGGGGACCTAGTTCTGAAGAAAATGCTGCCAAATCAAAGCGATCCCCGGGGCAAATGGTCACCAACCTACGAGGGACCCTATGTGGTTAAAAAGGCATTTTCTGGAGGAGCCTTGATCTTGACCCGCATGGACGGTGAAGAATTGCCAAGACCTGTGAAGAATTGCCAAGACCTGTGAATGCTGACACCGTCAAGAGATACTATGCCTAAAAAAAAAAAAGGGTAGGAGTGAAAACCCGAAAGGGTGCTCCCAGCAAAATGTGTGAAAGAAGGCGAAAACCCCGAAGGGGCGCTTTCTGTAAAATGAGTGAAGGATGAAAACTCGAAAGGGCGTCCTGAAAGAGTGAGCAAAAAAAAAAAAGAAAAAAAAAAGAAAAAAAAAGGGGTGCCCCTGGAACCAGAAAATGGAGAAATAAGGGAGAAGCACGAAACCGAGAAAGGAAATGAATCATCACGACATGAAACTTCAGAAATGTTTGAAATAATGGCAGTTAAGGGATTTCAAAGCCAGCCACAAGGAATATGTGAGATCTATCCTTGTACCCTTTTCCTTTGAAATTCTATCTTTGTTAAAGCTATAATAAAGTCATATTTTGTTCCCTATGCTTTTATCTTCCCTTTATACTCACTCTTTAACATTATCTCTCTGCAATCTCGTTATTTAATGCGCTATTAATCTGTTAAAACTTTTTGCCATAAGATTAGGATTTGACAATTGATAACCTCACGTACTTTACTATGAGATTTGCATGGAATGTCTTGGAGAAAAGGGGGTAGGGGTGAAAACCCGAAAGGGCATCCTAAAAAAAAAAAAAACTAACTAGAGGTGAAAACCCGGAAGGGCGCTTCTAGTCATATAGACGAAAGGGAAGTGAAAACTCGCAAGGGCACTTTTCGGGAGAAAGTAAAAAAAAAAAACAGAAATGGGGCATTGGAAGAAATGAGGCCATAGGTCAAGTCTTGCAACTCGTCCTCCATTCATCATCGGCCTTAAGGATTCTGTTAAGTACACTTCATTGGGGAAAAACTTCTTGTGTCCGGATTAGGCTTGCTTTGTAAGTGAAATTTACATTTCCTGTTATCAACCTCTGGTTCCTTGATCTAAGTTGATTTTAATTTCCTGCAATTTACATTTCCTGTTATCAACCTCTGGTTCCTTGATCTAAGTTGATTTTAATTTCCTGCAATTTACATTTCCTGTTATCAACCTCTGGTTCCTTGATCTAAGTTGATTTTAATTTACTGCAATTTACATTTCCTGTTATCAACCTCTGGTTCCTTGATCTAAGTTGATTTTAATTTCCTGCAATTTACATTTCCTGTTATCAACCTCTGGTTCCTTGATCTAAGTTGATTTTAATTTCCTGTTATCAACCTCTGGTTCCTTGATCTAAGTTGATTTTAATTTCCTGCAATTTACATTTCCTGTTATCAACCTCTGGTTCCTTGATATAAGTTGATTTTAAATTCCTGCAATCTACGTTTCCTGTTATCAACCTCTGGTTCCTTGATCTAAGTTGATTTTAATTTCCTGCAATCTACATTTCCTGTTATCAACCTCTCGTTCCTTGATCTAAGTTGATTTTAATTTCCTGCAATCTACATTTCCTGTTATTAACCTCTGGTTCCTTGATCTAAGTTGATTTTAATTTCCTGCAATCTACATTTCCTGTTATCAACCTATGGTTCCTTGATCTAAGTTGATTTTAATTTCCTGCAATCTACATTTCGTATTATCAACCTCTGGTTCCTTGATCTAAGTTGATTTTAATTTCATGCAATTTAAATTTCCTGTTATCAACCTCTGGTTCCTTGATCGAAGTTGATTTTAATTTCATGCAATTTAAATTTCTAATGTTTTAATTTTAATTTTCTAATGTTTTAACTTCTGTTGCCGATCTCTAGGTCACTAACTTAGGTATGCCTTAGTTCCCTAACTTCGAACACCTAATCGTCCAAAATATGGGTCTGAATCTTTACATAATTCCTACACGGGAAAATTTTTCCCTTTAATAGAAATTATGTAAAGAGGGGCAGCTGTCGACACCATATTTTGGCCGATCCCCAGAATTAATAAACTTTGAAACCGATCCCCAGTACTAAATCTCTCTGTGCTAGATAACCACATTTCCGATCTCTCCTCACAAGGAATTGAATCAATGCTAAGACCTCACATCAGTCAAAGCCTTACCGGTCTATTAAATCACTCACCGATCTCTCAAACCCATTGTCGAATCTCCTGACCAATCAAGTATATTACTGATCTCTGTTGACAAACGAAATTGAACTAACACTAGATCTTTGTTACCATTTTTGTTGCCGATCTCCCTTTCAAAAGTTTAAGAATAATCAAAGGTTCCGTTCCGGTTTAATGATGATCCCGATCTTAAATGTTCAAGCCCAAATTTCTAATTTTAATCAAGTCCCGTTTAGCGTTGGTTCCCTACCGATCTCATGCTCATTGTGTTTTCCGATCTCTCACACTTAGGTTAATAATCACTTTGAGTTATTTCAACATACTCAGACAATCAAGTGTTTAAATAATTTAGAAATTTTCCGATCACAACCATTCATCGAACAAAAAAGGCATTCCATTTCAAGAATTTGTACAAGTTATTCAGCTGGAGGATCACCCCCAGCCTGATCTACATCTTGTCCGTCCCCTCTCTCACCCTCAGCCTCCTCCTCACTCTCCTCACCTTCATCATCGGGAGCCAGGTTGGCCATCCAGGAGATGTCCTCCTCAGGGTAACGCTTCTTGAGCTCAGCCAGGAGATCTCTGTGAGCATTCACATAAGCATCGACCACTCCAGTCACTATCTCTTCTTCTTTCACCTTGAGCTCCTTAGCAAGGTGAGCGAGTTGAGCCGCTTCATCGACCCAGAGCGCTTGCACTTTTTCAAAAGCGTGAGCTTGCTCGGCCAGCTTGTCCTCATAGAACTTCATTCGCCCCTCAATTTGAGATATGTAGCCCTGAGCGGATGAAAGTTGAGATCGGAGGGAAGCTACCTCATGACCCATCCTCTCGACCTCTTTACCCAGGCGATGTGCCTTCTCCCGTATGATGTGCTGGTTTACCAGGCACTCCACGTTCAAGCTCATGGATCGGGTCAAGATATCATCAAGGTTATCCGGAGACAGCTTATCCCGATCTTCTCGAAGACAGATAGAGGACGCCAAGACCTTGGCAAAACCAGGGTTTTCTCGAACCGTACGATTCTTCTCCAGTGAGTGGACTAAGACTTAGGCACCGCGGGAGATAGTCCTCACGTTAGGTTGAGAAGAACCCTCTTCTGCATTCGGAGCAACTGGAGGAGGTGGAGGCGGCTCTTCCCGGCGAGGAGGGGATCGGACCACTTCTGTGATCACCGGTCCCGAAGGTTGAGACGAGCCTTGTATTTCCCCGGGCTCATGCTTGGGTGTCTGCATTTCCTCACCTCGCTTCATCTCTCGTACCTTCCGGGAGATCTCCCTCTTTCGCTTCCGGCTCTCCTTGGAGGCTTCGCCGCTGGCCATACCTGCACAAAGAAGAGGTCAGTGAGATCGCTAAGGTCCTGAGATATGAGATGTAGAAAATACCGATGCCGAGGTCAGAGAGCTGGAGTCCGCGATCTTTGCCGGTGATCAATTCCATAGTCCAATGTGCAGCTCGGCGGTCACTGCATCCAAGCAAGAGAACTTCTCTCTGGACGCCTGCTCCTTCAACTCCATCACCATGGCGCCCTCTTCCCTATTCAACACGAGACGCTTCGGAATTAAAGGGCCTTGGTGTAGCCAGCTACGAGGGAAACCCTCAAAGCCGTTCGGAATTTTGCTCCTTAGAATGAAGAAGCGGTTCTTCCAGTTTTTCAGGGAGGAAGGCAGATCGATGAAGAGCCCGCAATGTGGCTTCGCTTGGAAAAACCAGTACTCATCGTCCTTTCAATGAGTTAACCTATGCAGTTCGGTGAATACCTTAGGCGTAGGACGGAATCCCTTAGCTCGACAGAGGCCTCGAAAGGCTACTAAGATCCGCCATGAGTTCGAGTGAACTTGAGCTATGCACACTTGGAAGAATTTTAAGACTTCCTTAAAGAAGTCGTCAAGAGGGAACCGCAGCCTGGCTTTCAACTGTTCTTTGTATACCATAATCATGTCGTTCTCTTCCAAGAAATGATCGGCCCGGAGATCGCCGTGACACCGGATAAGTTCATATGAATCGGGCTCAATGTTATACTCCTGGCTGAATGACTGCAGATCGGTTTCTTGAAGGACCGATGGCAGCTCGTCCATGGGAAGATTCTCTCTTCCTGAAGAAGGCGCATGCCTTGATGACGTCACTTGCTCCCGAGCTGGGACGGAGACTCTAGGAGGTTCAGGTCGCGCCCTTGGCCCGACCACTTCTACTTCATCAAATGACCATGAGAACTGGATGGAAGGAGGACTCGCCGCTCTCTGACCTTCGGCACCGCTCATTTTCAAAGGAAATAAAGAATTTAAACTAAAAGAAGGATCAAAACCCTTACCGGAGCTTGATCGGAGTCGGAAGAGCTTGAGAAAACGAGAGAATTTTGAAGTTGTTCGCGAGAAGCTGAAAATGACACAAGAGAGCAAATGGCTAACCCCCACCCCTATTTATACTCGTCCGAGCATTTAATGCTCACGGCATCCCAGGCGGTGCATCGGTCAGCGAGATCTGCCAGCTGTTTCTGACACGTCTCATGAATATTTCGGAAATTCCATAAAGAGATCGGCTAACTAGAGATCGGCAGATTAAGATAAATCTTTTGAATTGTAGATCGATTTAGGGTCATTTAAATTAAAGATCAGATCGGATAAATACTTCAGAGATTGGAAAATAATTAATGCAATAATAATAAGATGATAATTGATAAATAAAATCTTTATTTCCAAAAGATCGGATTACATCATTTGGGCAATCTCTAGAGATCGGATTGCATTAAAATTGGACTACATCATTTCGGTGACCTCTAGAGATCGGATTGCATTAAAATTGGACTACATTATTTCTATGATCTCTAGAGAGCAGATTACATTGAAAATAAAATACATCATTTGGGCGATCTCAGAGACCGGTGGAACATCCCATCTAAAGGACCTATGTCAAAGTCAACATTGTGACTGATCCAAAGGATGTCATCGATCGGAACCGAGCCACTGTCGGAACACCCAATGTGGAGGAAAGCCGCTGTCGGAACACCCAATGTGGTGAGAAGCTAAATAAACTTGGAAGAGCAACCGCCAAGGGTCGGCGGAACATTAGTAGTCTTCTCGGCCGAAATCGGTTCGCCGATTATACCGGTCGAACGACTCGAGATCGGCACGATCAAGGTCCGCGATCTAGATCGGTTAATTGGTCCAGTTCTCTCACCATCATCAGACAAGGTTATCACAATTATTCGAGCACCGGGGTCATAAATTTTCAGTCGGGGAATAAAGAGGTCCATCGGAAAGGGATCAACAGCCACAATCATGGCCGGAACTTCTGCCAGAGCAGCTAGAACTGGAAAGTAAGAAGGAAGAGAGGAAAATTGAATGAAGAAAGTCTCTTCTGTCAGGGGTATATATAGGGGAAAATCGGGCATTTATTGCTAAGCAGAAAACGAAGCGGACGCTTCGGGAATCGAGGGGAATTAATGCCTTGACCGGACCGGGCCTGGTTAAGGGAAATATTGGAATAATAGAGATCGGAAGAGGGGAGACCGGTATGAAAGATCGGAGAAGGATCATGTTAAGAAGATCGGAAAGGAAGAGAGAGCAGAAAACAAAAAGAATAAGGCGCCTACCGCCGTCACCATAATCAGAGCCGAGGTAGTTAAAGCGTTGCAGGTAAAATCTCAACCGCACGCCCCAGAATCGCCCGCATTTCTGACATGCGTACGTCAGGACAGCGCTGTACATTCTAATCTCCACCGTTGATCTTACTTGTAAGGACGAGCTCGGAGCCCTCGGATCGAAGAAGAAAATGACAAGATCAGCGCCTTTCACTCCCAGCCCTCGGATCACCCCGGACAAGAGAATTTGGGACCGTCAGATTAGAAGAAGAAAATGACAAATATTCTAAAGAGGATCTCAGCCGTCCGTTCTGATCCTCTTTAATTCCTGAGCCTCAGATCATGTCCTTCGAAATCCTGACCCTCCATCTCCCTCAAAATAGATCCTGACCCTTCATGGGGAGCACCCGGTTCCTATAAATACCTGCATGAAAACTGTTCAAAAGGAGGACGAAAAAAAGAAGGAAGTTACTATAGCGGAAGAACTCTGAAATTTAATTCAGATCGTCACTCTGCTTTCATAAGAAGAACTTTTGGAACCAGTTTTCTGAAGTATTTTCTTAAAAAGATTTTGAACACTGAAACTTTCCATTTTCAGCTCGTTCATCATCCCGCAGCGTTCACATTTTTCAGTTCCTTGTTATCTTTATTTTCACTTCCATCGCCCATGCTCAATCTCATTTAAACTCGGGTATAATTCTGACTCGATTGCATTTAGTGAAGCACTCTTTGTTCCAAGGCGAACCTTAGTCTCTCGGCTATCAACTTGCAATCTTATTACATTTTGTGATTCTCGGTTAGTTCACTAGAATCGACTCCTTACAGGTCAGTATTCATGTTGCCATTTTATTAAGTTTAGTTCTTGTTTTACGCATTTCCATTCTTCTTTCTTTATGTATGTTATTTTCTTTAAGTTCATATCACGCTAGAAAGATACAGAGAAAGGTTGTGCTCTAGTTTATTTCCGTATCGATACCTTTGTTAATCTTTATTATTTCTGAGTGTAAGTCATCTAGTTCCAAGAGATACATAAGTAGTTGGATGAGATGTAGGTAATGGCAACTTAAAAGTCCTTTTGAAATAATGAAAGGTCTGAATAATAAGCCTGGAAAATGGTAAAGCTGAGTCACTAGAATGACTCAGTGGGTCATGGGGTAAGACGTCATAAGACAGAGTAAAATCAAACCTTGGATAACTAAATGGAATAGATCGGCTACCAAAAATGCTGGTAAGGCGACCATATAGGAAGGTCAGAGGATTCGGTTCGGCATCCCCTGCCCAGTCCTAAGGTACCAATAAGTTAAAGAGGTCTTGCAGACTTCGACAACTTTGAACGTCAGAACCCTTAGCCTTAGGTCCTCTCGATAGGTAAAATTTAGAGAGATCGGAAAGACCCTTATCTGACTGCCATTTAAATAGAAGAGATCAGAAAGGAGTCTTTATCCGATCCTCAACCAGAATTTCAGCAAATATTTAAAAGAGATCGGAAGAGAGTTTTTATCCGGTTCTCAAGCTTAAAAATTTTAAAGAGATCGGAGGAGAGTTCTTATCCGTTTCTCAAGCTTAAAAATTTTAATAAATATTAAAGAGATCGGAGGAGAGTTCTTATCTATTTCTCAAGCTTAAAAATTTTAATAAATATTAAAGAGATCGGAGGAGAGTTCTTATTCGTTTCTCAAGCTTAAAAATTTTAATAACTATTAAAAGAGATTGGAGGAGAGTTCTTATCCGGTTCTCAATCTAAAATTCAAATAAATATTAAAAGAGATCGGAGGAGAGTTCTTATCCGGTTCTCAATCTAAAATTTAAATAAATATTCAAAAGAGATTGGAGGAGAGTTCTCATCCAATTCCAAAAATTGAATTCTAATAAAATAGCCCTTCAAACAAAACTAATATCCAACAGTAACTCACTAAGGTTATCTCATTTACTTATGTATCTGGGTAATCCAAACTTAGTGAAAAATTAAATATTCCTTTTTGTTAAAAGGATTAACATTTCCATTCAAGCCCTCCTAACTAATTTATAAAAATACGAAGTTAAATCTACTTACCCTTATTAAGGGACGAGGTGGGGTGCCTAACACCTTCCCCACCCGTTTACGGACCCCGAACTTAGAATGTCTGTTTTGAAGTGGTTTTATTTCAATTTATCTTCACAAATGGTTTTCTTTAGTTTCCCTCAAAACTAAGGTGGCGACTCCTCATTCTTTTCCACTTCGGTGAGGGTTCGTTCAGGCGACCGCAAAATCCCTTGCGACAATACCTCAATTAGAGAATTTCCTAGCTTCCCAAAACTTCAATTTCCTTGATTCCTTTTGCTACCAATCTTCAAATTGGGTTCAAATAGTAAGTTTTTGTTTTAGGGGCTATGAAAAATATGGAAGGAAACTAAGGGAATTGAAGCTTGAAAGGACAAAAATGGTGGAAGAAGAATGGAGAGTGGTTCGGCCAAGGTGATGAAGAAAAGAAGAAGATAACTTTGCATTTATTAATTTTGTCTCATGCTTATATAATTATCCTCCTTTTAAATATAATTTTTAATTATATTTATTATAATTTTAACCTTAATTCCTCATGTGTCCCTTCATCAAATTTCATACGCACTTCATATTTTTAATTTATTTTTAATATTTTAATCTCACACATTTTAATGGACATTTAGGTCAAAAGTCAACTCTTGGAGTGAATTAACCAAAATGCCCTTCATCGAGTTATGGTCAATCTTTTTCGGCAATACCGATTAAGTCCATAACCCGATGGTCACTTCAATTTTTATTCTACTTATTTCAATTTATTTTCATCTTATTTTTAGTCATCAAATTGGCTTTGAATAATATTATTCATTGATTGAAAATAGTACTATTTAGAGCTCAGAAGTTCAGGATGTTACAGCGTCCCACCACTGATATGCATCTTCCTGAAATAATGAAACTGCACACTCTAAACTCTGCTCAGGAGTACAATGCAACTGCTAGAGAATCCTCTCTGTCCTCTCCAACCAATACTTAGTAGCTACTGGGTCATCTTTTTTCTTTCCCTTAAAATTCACTGCCCTATATTTCCTAAGCTTCTCAAAGGGGGACTTCTGTGAAGGCTGAGCCTGTGGGATGGCTCCTATCATCTGTCTAAATAGATCAGCCATCTATTGGAAAAATAACTGTTATGGCTGTCCAGATGCCTATGCAGCTAGATCCCTTATGCCTCTGTCATCCCTACTACTAGGGGCATGACTTTCTACCTCCTCATCAATAGCCCTCTTTGAATCTGACTCCATTCCTTAACCTAAAATAGAAAGGAGAGTAGATCTGTATATGTGTCACCTCAATTTCCTATAGATGCAATGCATCATCACACACATGTCATGTCTTTTTATCTATCTAGGTCTAGGAACGCCTAAACCAAGGTTCTGATACCACTAAATATAACACCCCTTACTCAATTTACAGTGAAACCAGACAAAGGAATGCCATATTCTGTGTACGGAGCACCTAAACTTGTATTTGAATAATTTTCTTTCTTAATGTTTACTTTTTAATTTTAATAACAAATTTCAAATGGAAAAACTATAAGAGTTTCCCCTAAACCTTTAATATCCACCTGTTAATAATAATATTTATAATTTGCAAGTCAATAATATTAATAATCGATTCTCATCACATTTGTATTAAACTTCACTCCTTCATCATATGCAAATATTAACATAACATATATTCAGACATAAACTTGTAAATGTAACAAAATGTATTTATACTTACAGTCATCCAAAATAAATTTATATTATGTATTTTTAGTACTTAGTAATAGGCATACAAAAATGAGTGACAAAATACATCTATTGTTGGTAGTGCATCTACCACAAAGTCCAAGTATGAGGTGACTTTGGACTTTCCTACAGATCTACTCTCTTCTCTTCTGTTTTTGTATACCTACTCCTTACCTCCAATACCTGTGCGAGGAAAAACCTATGCGCTAAGCTTACCAGCTTAGTGGTGCACTAATAATTAAAAAAAAATAAAAATAAAACTTACATACATACTGTAAGAGTTTTTTTTAAAAAAATAATGTTCAAAAATAAAGAAATTCTAAATATCAAATTTATGACCATTTCCAAACACAAACATACTGAATCAATTAAATGATACAAAGATTATATGAAATCTTCGAAGTTCAGAGTTTAACATCATTCTCATTATATTTATATACATTTTCTTAATTAAATCACATTTTGAGATTTGTTATGTGCCCACAATAATATATGTGTGACACCCCTTACGCGTCTACAGTGTAGCCGAGTAAAGCGTGCCGCATTCTGTGCTGGAGCACCCTATCTTATCTTGTCCTGTCCATTGTTAATTTTAAACTTCATAGAAAATATGTGGTATTTTTTTTTATTGACAACTTATTTCTGTGGAGACCCGGACATAGCCTCCTCTATTTTATTAGCATCTAGCAGGTTCTAATATTTACCTGTCAACATAATCATATTCCATTCATATTTTTCTATGTCATGTTATGTCATCAAACATTCATATAATTTACTTATAATCTTTCATATAAAAGTTTATACACAATAATTTACATTTTCATTTATAACCTCAAAATGTAATTACATGATGTTTATGTACAATAAACCAAAATATAAAATCTAATACATGGGCCTTACCAACAAAATATAAACTGCTGAGGTGACTAGTAAACACTGACAAATCTGGTCAATCTCGGTCAGTGCACTACTGTTGCAGCTACTGCTGCAACTGTGTCTGGTCTCCAGTACCTATGTGATGGAAAATCAACAAGCTAAGCTAATTGCTTAGTGGTGCATAATTTTAAAGAAAAGTAACTAAATAATTAAAAATAATAATTCTAGGCAAATTTCATAAAATCTAAGTCATTTATGAATTTTCTGCACTTTGAGAACAATTAGATTTAATAGGATTTTTTCTGTTCATTCCTCTTATCTTCAGTCTCATTTATTTTATAATAGTGCCCAAGTAACCTATAACAGACTATAAGTGCTAGATACACGGGAGTATACTGGTTAGACAACTATATGTCTACCCTGTATACAACTTTCATGTCAGGCACAAGGCCAGCGGGCAGGCTTTTAAAGCCAGAATGAAATTAAGCACAATGGCCAACGGGTAGGCATATAGCTTGTAAAACAATCATATCAGACATATTTTGTCAATCAATGATCATTCATATAGGCAACACTGCTATCTGTAGTCCCTAATTGGTATACCAATCGATCCAAACTATATACATAAGCCTAGGTTTACTTTGGGCAATTAAGTATTATTAACTTCTTATTAGAAATTTCATGTCAATTTGTAGTGGAAAAATGGGTCTCACATACCTATTTCATGTAATTTAGTGTTTAGGGTTAAAACCCTATCATAAAATAATTTGTCTTATGAACATTTCTTTAGGTTTAATTTTAATGTCTTGACTTTACCTATCAATTTGATCAATTTGTGGCCACTGTTTGGCCATACTTCCTTCATGAAAGTTGTTTCTCTATGTCTTGTCTTTATTTTCCATTTTTGAATCACGTCATTTCAATTTCTAGAACTCAATTTATGGTCAAATAACCATAACTGGTTCATTTCCTAATTCTGGATCCTTAGCTAGGCAGATTTTGTAGTTACATTTTACTAATTTAATTGAACATGTTTTAGTCACTTTTAGGCTTAATGTTCTTCATAGAGGTTGTTGTCCTATTCTTATGGTCACTTAGAATTTTGAATTACAATTTTTCAGATTTTTTAGAATTAATTATAGTTAAATAACTGGCTTGGACTCAAGTACCCTGTGCCAATGGGATTCCAGTTTAGGTCAGTGGTTGTGACTCAACTTTTAAGGTTCTTACATTCATAATTTGAGGAATGTGTCTGAAACAAGGTTGGAGTCCTGTCCCTTAGGTTTCCAGAACAATATGGCTCATCCCAATTGGAGTTTCCTAGTGGGAGATATGACTAAAAGGATGTTCTGGGGTCAAGTGGACACTTAGGCAATTTCCAGAATTTTCATACTAATTTGACCTAGCCAAGTGACCTAGTTCCCTTAATTTAAGGGTTTTGGTCAAAATACCAATATTGTAGATTGATGTCTTATGGAGATTTTTCCACTGACTTCATTGCATTTGGATTTTTGTAGACCAAGTTATGGCCTTTTTGCCAAAACTGGTCAGGTAAGCCTATGTCTAGCAATTTCTGGGCAATATGGTTGTGGACTGTTTTGTGACTTAACTTAGGCCAACAATTTGGTTTAGTTAGAGGCATTTCTGGGCTCTGTGTTCTTCATAAAAGTTGTAGTACTATGTCTAAGATTCCCAATAATATAAAATTTAGGTCATTTGGACCTGTCTAGAGGGAGTTATGGCTAAATGAATATGTACTATTCATTTGGTCATTTTTTTGGATTTATTGTATGGTTAGCCAGATTGGGACAGAAATTAGGTTAAGTTATGGACAGAATTTGGGCATAGTTTCTTCATAAAAAATGGAGCATTTTGGGTCTAGTTTCACCTTCAATTAGCCTCATACCAATTGGGGCAACACAAATTTAGTCATGGCTCAAAACATACACTGGATTATAAATTCTCAAACCTGCAAAGAAATGTTCACTTTCAAATTTCATTTCCTCTAACTCCCAAACTACAAATTGGCATTCATGGCACTTCTAAACATCATCATCTCATCTCAACAAAGTTAAATTCCAGCAATTACACAAAATCTCCAATAGTTAGATCAAAATCCTAATTTAAATTGTCAATCTCAACATACACATGCAATCAAATTCTAGTACATATAACTTCATCACTCAAAATATAACTCACATCTACTTATTCATCAACATCACAAATCAACATTTACATGCATGAAAGTATCAAACTCCAATGTTTCCCAAGGCTACCGAATTCTAGGGTTCTCAAATACTCATCATTTTCTTCAATTTTCTTATCATACCAACTCATTTCAACACGCATAGCATGATTAAAGAAGACAAGTAAGATAATTCATGCACTAACCTTTAATGGACACTTCTTCAAGTTGCCAAAACTTCACCAATATTCTCTTTCTTGGCTGCTAATTGACTTCTCAAGGTGTGGGGATGAATTTTAATGAAGGGACTTATGAAGATTATGGTGAGAATGGAAGAGATTCAAAGCTTCGAAGAAGGAAATCAATGGAGGAAGAAAGGGGGAAAGGGTTCAGCCATGGGATAAGGAAATGAAGAAAATGGCATTTAGTGGTTGAAATATTGTCATCTTATGCCTATATATACCCCACTAAAAATTTATTTATTAATTATAATAATTAAAGTTTTAACATTTCTAATAATTCCCTTTAATTACTTTACATATAGCTTCATATTTTCATGGGATTTTCAAAATTTAAATGTCATTCATTTTAATGGACATCTAGGTCAAAAGTCAACTCTAGGTGCCAAATGACCAAAATGCCCTTCTTCGGGTTATAGTCAAACTTTTTCAGTAATACCAACTAAATCCCTGACCCGATGGTTCCTTTAATTTTTATATTGTCTATTTCATTTTTATTTTCATCCGTACGGATTAACTAAATTTTCCTAAATTTTTTGTGACATTTTTAATGTCATTTATACCTTAGTAAACCTTTAATTAAATCTCAAAAATTATTTTCTAGGGTTCCTTGTGGGTTTGGGGTCATCAACTATCTACGCAATGACTTCCTGGTACGGTTACCCATCGCCGGAGCCTCAGCTCATTTAACCTAGTTACATTTCATTTACTTTATTTTCTCTTAATTTTTCTTTTTTTTTTTTATCACTTATTCCATCAATTTATGCTTCCTCACTCTAGTTTAAGTGTAGTTTCAGACATTCTGGCCCTCCGAACAGACGTTAGTCGTCGGAACAGTAGAACGTACGGACTACCTATAGTGAGGGTGTTACAATTCTTCCCCTCTAAATAAAAATTTCATCCTCAAAATTTACCTGATGTGAAGAGCTGAGGAAACTGCTGCCTCATCATCTCCTCGCTCTCCCATGTTTCCTCTTCTGTGTTGTGGTGTCTCCATAGGACTTTCACTAATGGAATTCTCTTATTTCTAAGCTCTTTTACTTTCCGTGCCAAGATTCTGATTGGCTCTTCTTCATATGTTAAGTCAGGTTGCACAATTATCTCTTCTGCTGAAATGATATGTGAAGGATCTGATCTATATCTCTTGAGTATCAACACATGGAATACATTGTGAATCTTGTCTAGCTCAGGTGGTAAAGCTAGCCTGTAGGCTACTGGACCCATACATTCAATGACATCATATGGACCAATAAACCTAGGGCTTAACTTACCCTTCTTGCCGAATCTTAACACTTTCTTCCAAGGTGATATCTTAAGAAACACCTTATCGCCAACCTCATATTCTATGTCTCTTCTCTTCAGGTCAGCATAGGACTTCTATCTGTCTGAGGCGACTTTCAAGTTGTCTCTAATTAGCATCACTTTTTCCTTTCTCTGTCTCACCAAGTCTGGGCCCATTATTTTCTCTTCACCCATTTCTGTCCAGCATAAGGGAGTATTGCATCTCCTCCTATACAATGCTTCATATGGTGCCATTTTTATGCTGGCTTGGTAGCTGTTGTTATAAGCAAACTCTACCAAGGGAAGATATTTCTCCCAACTTCCTTCAAAGTCAATAATGCAGCTCTTAAGCATATCTTTCAGCACCTATCATGTCATTCATGTCAAGTCATTATTATCAATCTTTTAACATTTATAACAAGTTACTAAGTTCTAAGGGTTACTTGAATCAACCTTTTAGACTATCCATCCGTCTGAGGATGAAAAGCCATACTGAAGTGCAGTTGAGTGCCTAACGACTCCTGTAGCTTCTTCCAAAATCTTAAAGTAAACCTCGAGTCTTAGTCAAATATGATCGATGTTGGCACTTGATGTAACCGTACTATCTTAGCTATGTAAATCTCTGCTAATCTTTCTAATGAGTAGTTGGTTCTAATTGTAACACCCCTATTTGTATAGCCTGGTATACTTCACTGTTCCGATGACCAATGTCGGTCCGGACAATTAAATGGATTAGAACCATACTTAAGACAACTAGATAAACCATAAACACAAATAATTAGTAATGTCCAATTAGTTAAGTATAAATAAGAAAAACAAAACATAAGAAGTTAAACGAGCCGAGAGTCACAGCGATGGGTGACCGTCTCGGGAACGACGACTGTAACACCCCTCACCGTCTACAGTATAGCTGAGCAAGGCGTGCTACATGGCGTGCCGGAACACCTAGTCTGTGATTATTTCATTTCTTGAACTCAATTAGATTTTAAGAAGTCTTTTATGTAATATTCATATCATGCTGTCACTATTGTCATACTTTGATAAAATCAGTGTTTCAAGATTGGTAATAAAAATTTGGCAAGATGCCGTCTATATTTAGGACAAACTGTCCTTCCAAACCTGTTGAAAATAGTTTAATATGATGATATCAAAATCTTAAATATTTTACAGTCTCTATCTCTCAGTAAAGTCAATAGACTTTTACAGTCATTAAACAGTTCCATAATACAGTCCATAATAATTTAAATATATACAGAAAATCTCCATGTTATTTAATATGTATAAAATATTACAAACTTTAGAGCTTTCATAACATTATAAAATACAGGGCTGAATTTCAAATATACAACAAAAGTATAAAATACAAGATATCCTAAGTCTTACCATGTATGCAATGCAGTGCAGATGACTCTGGACTCCTGTGCAAATCTGATGTCTCACCCGGTCATAGGTCTGCTGGGCTCCCCAGCGGTGTCTCCAATACCTACGCGTTACAAAAGTAACGCGCTAAGCAATTTTGCTTAGTGGTGCCAAATATAAAGAAATATACACTAAAATAAAGTAAATAAATTTATGGCATCGGTGTTCTTCACAATTGTTGATTCTACCTTTATTTGCTAACATTTCAATATCTGCTAATTTTGGTAGTGTTGTATGTCAGAAGACTGAATTTAGTTATTTGAATTTAGTAGTACTTGAATTACCGCCCGTGTAGCCTATATACTGACCAGACTGGATAAACGGATATACTGGCACTGGGTACCTAGTACCTCGGGCAGTCACACCATCGGTCACAAAGTGTCTCCCGGTGTGCAAACAGTGTGGCTAAGAAGCCATATAGTCAATCTGGCGATAAGCCAAGAATAAATACACAATATGTATAGTCGTAGGCTATTAAAGTCACAGTGTGGCACAATAAGCCATAAAAACACAGTATGGCATGGAGCCATTTACAGAACAGCTGTCAGAATCCTATTGGCATGCCAACCTATCCATACTAGTCAACTAGGCAAACTAGGGCACATTATAAATTAATTGTTTAATCCTTCAATTTTTTTTTTTAGTTTACTAACTATTATATAATTCACAAGTCAATGCATGTGTTGACCTTTTTAGATAATATGGATAAGTTGTTTCTAGCATCAATATGTCACAATTTATATCTCAATATGCTGCCAATATAGTGCAATTTACCATTTTTACAAGTTGGCATTCATTGCCAAAATGCTTCAAGCATCATTGTATGCAAAATGTCAAATTCTCAATTTTTGTGTGCTAGATTGGTCTAGCTTAAAATCCTATTTCCCTTGGTTTTTAGCTTCTGGTCAAAGAAGAAAAATTGTAGCTCTATGTCTTATTGCACGTGGGGCAAAATTTCAGATCAATCCGAGTTGTGTAGACCAAGATATGGTCAATTTGCTAAAGCTGGACAGATTGCACCTTTAGTGCAAAATTTGGTCAATTTTAGGTCAGTTTTGGTTCGGCAAATTTTGTACCCGAACTTGTGCAAGCCATTTGACTTGGTTCTGGCCATTTCTGGGCTTGGGTGTCTTCATAAGACTTGTAGATATAGGTCTTAACTATTCATGGTCAAAATTTTAGGTCAATTGGACCTGTTTTGAGTGAGTTATGGCCTAAACACTAACTGCTGCCCAAATGGTCAGTTTTCAGGCCTTAAATGCACTAATCCGGATTTGGTCATTTTTAAGGTCAGTTTCTAGGCAGAATTTTGGCAACCTTTCTACATGAAAGTTGGCCTATTTGGTGTCTAGTTTCACCCCCAATTGGCCTCATACCAATTGGGTTCACAGTTTGGTACTTATGGCCTAATTTAGGTGCTGCCTTCAATACACAACCTGTACAAAGCTCATACACTCCCAATTTAATGTTCCTTCTCCTCCTCATTACTACAATATTCAATCAACAACACTTCCATACATATATTGTACATAATTTCAGCAACAATTCTGGGCAGAATGATCAAGTGCTCAATGCACACAATTCATCATTAAGTTCATCATTCACTTCCACCAAAATTCAACATACTTAAATGCTAATATTACACATATACTTCGACATATTCATACTTCATTATCACTTACACTTGCTGCCCACAATTTAACATTAACATATATCATTAATAACCACATGTTCACACACAAATTCATGCTATTAAGGGCTGCCAAACATGGCAGTTTGCTCAAGGCATCAAGGTTCCATTTCACACCTTTAATCTAAACACTACATGCACATACTTAAATACAAACTTACTATAATTTTCATTTGAATTAATCAACCTTCATTTTCATTCATTAGAAGTAAAAATAACTCAAGCTCAACAAGGGTTCATGGCTACCAAAAATGGACAAGTCCATTTCTCACTATTTCTTTCATTTCTCTTCACCAAAACACTCACCTCAACCTAAACACAAGCTTTACTAAAGCAAGGGAGAGGTTTTGGACACTTACAACTTTTGGAGCTTATCAAAACTTCACCAAATCTGGTTTTTCTTGTTGCCAATATCTTCCCCAAGGTGAATAGGCAAGCTTTAATGAAGGAAGCAAGTGAAAATGAGGGCTTGATGATGGAGAGAGAAAGCTTCATGCATGGTGGCCATAGAGGACTTTGAGAGGATCAATTCGGCAAGCTTCTCCCAAGGTTGAAGATGACCCAATTGTGCCCACTAAGGTTTATTTTACGTAGTTTATAATATAGTTAGTGGAGCACTAATGAGTTGTTTAATGTTTAATTATATTAAGTTTCCTTTATTTACACATTTACCTCTTTTCTTTCACAATTTACATAATGTATCATAATTTAATTTTTCACGTCATTTCTAAAGTGTAATATCATTTATTTTTAATGGAAATTGAGGTCAAAAGGCAACACTAGGTGTCAAATGACAAAAATACCCCACTTCGGATTACATTCCCGATTTTTCGATAACACCGATTTTTTGTATGTTTCTCGATTTTTTTCATTTTTCTTTGTACTAATTACTAATTTTTCTTTGATATTTCTTGTAACACCCCTCACCCGACTACAGTGTAGCCGAGCAAAGTGTGCTACATTCGGTGCCGGAGCACCCTATCTTATCTTACTTTATTCCTTTCATATTTTGATCTCCTTATATTTTAATATTAATTATTCTTCGACGGAGAAACCAGCAGAGTTTCCCCTATTTTATTACCAGTTGACGTATTTTACTATTTAACTGTTTGAAAGTTTCAATAATATTTTACAAATAAAATCTCATCAATTATTTTTATAACCATCTCATAATTCACATATCATTCATATATCTCAATTTCATATTCATTTCCATGCATTATCTATATATTTCAAATCTGTTTTCGAATCCATACAATCTCATTCATGCTCAAATCACATAAGTAAAATTTTCAAATTTCTTTAATGTACATAATTTCATAATTTACATGATATATAAATTAATTAAATTACATTACATTTCTATTAATTACCTGCTCATAATCTACATTATAATACAATATCTAGCATTTTATGCTAAATACAAAATATGATCTATATGGGCCCTATCTACATGCATTGCTGAGGAGGTGACAACCTTGAATACTCCAGCCACTTCTGTAGATCTGGACTCCAAAAATCTTAGTCAAAGTACCTGCGCGAGGAAACAAATCCATCGCGCTAAGCATTGCTGCTTCGTGGTGCAATAATAGAACAAGAAAATAAAATATACAAATAAAGAAAGAACAAAGCATAATTTGAATATTTAAGAATCAATTTAATTTAATACAATGTGTCTAATATTAATTATCTTTTGTTCTCATTTGTTTCGCTTTGAAAGCATTTAATTCCGAAATTCACAGTGATAATGTACAACATACAGAATTAATAAAAATACTCAGTTTATATTTATATGGCAATAGAAGGTACATTTAAAATATTTAGTTAAGTTATACCTATTTTTGCAACTCTTTTATCATTTTACTTAACAATTTTTTTTATGTGGTTTGGATCATTTCATAATTCTAACTAATTCTTTTGAAGTCTTATTAACTCATTTATTTGATTTCTAATACTTTTAATTACTAATAGTCTTAATTTATTTCAATAGATTACACTGCCCAAGCAACCTACGACAGGCTGACTAAACTGGATAACGGGTCGTTGGCTCTGGACACCGCGGTGCCTCGGGCCGTCATACCATGGGACGCAGAACGTCAACCACGTATGCAGTCAGTATGGCTAAAAAGCCATGATAACACATAATCGGGCATAAAAGCCATGAATGTTGGCATAAAGCCATGAATGCGGGCATAAAGCCATGAATACAGGCATAAAGCCTTTCGCAGTACTGCTAAAACAATACCCTATTGGCATGCCAAACTATCTAATCTGACACACATGTCTAGGCAATACAAGGGCACATAATATCATTAAATATTAATATATTGTATTTTATGACTTCATTATTTCATGATAAATTTCAATTATAATTCATACATTCATTTGATCATTTATATGATCACAATTCACATTAATTATCCTTTTATATCATTGTGCTCAAAATACTTCTCCTCTCTACAATAATGAGAACTAATGTCTCATTCATACATTAATATGGTTCATTTATTCATTCATTATGTTATTCATATTGATCACAATTCTAAACAATGGTTCACATGTTCCATTGTATTCAAAACATTTTTCCTTTCTCATTTATACTTTCAAGAATCTACTTATGTAATTACAAATTTTATATTTCAAGTTGAGTTACTAATATTTTATGAATTCCATTTGTGATGGGCATATAAGCCCTAACTAATTATTCACATCAATTTGGTGACTTATTTTTCATATTTCAAGTAATCCATAAATATTTCATGGATTTCAAATTTATGGCCTTAATTTCTTTTTAACAATTTTGACTAGGATGCATAGTCCACATTTGTCATACAATTCTAAGCATTTAAGCTTAGAATTGGTTCTAGGTCTTCATCTTAATTTACTAATCATTTTGATTACTATTCACCTTACTAGTCAACCCAAAATGTTGACCTTTTTATACTTAATGGACATATTAATTCTAATTACACCAAGATCCCACATTTTTAGTTTTACATTTGCTAGTATTAATTGCCAATTGCAATTTAAAGTCCCATAGATGCATTTCTAATTTCAAATTTTGAATTTTCAAGTTTTGGTGTCACTATTCACCTTATTGGTCAACAAAAATGTTGACTTTTGGATAGAAAATAGGTACATTGGTTTTAACACACCCAACATACCACATTTTTCATTGAAAACTTGTTGGCATTAAGCATTCATACCATTTCTAAACTTAAACCAAGGGAAGCAGAATTTTCAGTTTTTCAAGCCTAATTTTACTATTCCATTAAGCACTGTTGCAGTGCGAATTTGAGGAAATGGTAAACATGAAAGTTGTTCCTTATTTTGTCTAGTTGAATTTATTTTTTTAAATCACTCCATTTAGAGTTTTGTAGCTCCAGTTATGGTCTAAAAACCACAGCTGGCCGGATTGGAAAAACTGCAGAATTACCAAATCTACAGTACCATGAACAGTGACTGCCACTGTCTTGTTGGATAGGTTCTGGTCATAATTTTGGGTAGGTTTCATCATGAAAGTTGTTTGTCTATATCTTAAATTGTTGCTGTAAAAATTTCAGGTCAATTGACCATATCTACAGTGAGTTATGGCCAAATGAACCGTTACTGTTCATTTGGTCATTCTGCAGATTTTGATTGAAGGGTATCCGGATTGGGGCCAGTTTTTGGTCCACTTGCTTTGGTCTTTTGGGCATGGTTTCTTCAGAAAAATTGTGCCATTATGTGTCTAGTTTCATGTCCAATTGGCCAAATACCAATTGAACCTATACAGCCAAAGTTATGGCTGTCCAAGTGGGCTGGAATCACAGCCACCCTGCTGGTTACCCTAGGCAGCATACCAAACCAGTTTGCAATGCTATAATTCACTCTAAGTCATGGTCAACTTACCTCAAATGGTCACTAATTGACCATTAAAATGTTCATTCACCATTACCTAAGCAAGGTCCAAGTTTCTCTCCAAAACCCTAACCGTAATTGACCAAGCCTCCAATTCATGCATCCCACTCCTAATTTGCTATACTAATCATATAATTTATAAGAGGGGCAGCAATATGTCACTTTAAACCAAAGATTTCTCCTAACCCTAACTCATGTAAAGGCTGCCAAAACATCATGGATTATAACCATGCTTCTTTAATTCAATTTTTGTCAAATTTTTAACTTAACATAGCTCAAATTCAAGATTAGAAAGATGTAAAAGCAAAGGTTATGGCACTAACCTCTTTGGTGATTTTCTAAGCTTGTTCATACCTCACTTTCTTCCACTTTCTCTTCTTCTAATTGCTGCCCAAGTCTTGCTCTAGTGGTAAGGGAAATTTTTAGTGAAGGGAGGACAAGGTTTTGAGGTGGTTTGAAGTGGGAAATGAAGCTTAAGGGAGCTTTAATGGTGGAACCTCTTCTCTCTCTCTCTCTCAACGTTTTTTTAGGCTGCTCAAAGGTTGAAGATGCAGATTGGTTTTTCAAATTTTTGGTCACTTTTATCTCTTTTAATGAGTTTAACAAATTGTGATTGGTGGATAGGTTTTTAATGACATCATATGATGTCATTATTAGGTATTTTCTTTCATTTTCTTTTCTTTTCATCTCTACTCATTTTCAATTTAATTTTTAGTAATGTTTATTCATATTTTATGTCATAATAATTATTTAGTCAACTGGACAAGTCGGCCATAAATCGTCTCTGAAGGCGAAATGACCAAAATGCCCTCCGTTTGGCTCAACGGGTCAAAATTGTCTGTACCGATTGAAAAATTTTTCTAAATATTTTCTTGGCATTCTAATGCCATAGGAACCTCAATGACCCTTCTCTGGAGTCCCAAAAATTATTTTATGAATTTTTTCCCGGGTCTAGGGCTCCTCATTGCGAGAACCGCAACTTCACTCTGGTTACCCATCGCTTGGGCACCGGCTCGTTTAACTTGGTTGTATTTTATTTCAAAATTTTTTCCTAAATTTTTCTTATTAATATTTGAGTTAATTATGGTTCCTGACTTTAGTTTAAATATTTTTCCGGACATTCTAGCTGTCCGGACCGACACCGGTCACCGGAACAGTAGAATGTACAGAGTTGCTATAGTGAGGGTGTTACAATTCTTCCCCTCTAATTTAAATTTCGTCCTCGAAATTTACTGGGTATTTTGGATTCTGAGATAATTCTTCTACCTGTCTATTGCTCCCTCTGTCTACTTCTTTTATATATATGGCACTATTTAGTTTTTTTTTTTTTTTGAATCTATTATTATACACTTTGGCATATCATAAGGGAATGATACTTTACCTCAAATTTACATTTGGGGCTTCTTGCTCCTCTCTGACTTGGGTGACATTACTGTTGTACTTGATCTTTCCACTACCTCTGTCTGGGTCCGTGGTAAATTCCTCTTAGGACAATCTTTCAGACGATGGTCTATGGCCCCACATCTATAACAGGCTCCAATCAATCCCCTACATTCACCTTTATGCCACTTGTTACAATGGCTACATTTTCTTGCTAGTCCTGACGCACTCACTACTAGTGTTTTTGGTTGATCTCTTCTGGGTATAGGCCTGGGTCTGGATCTCCTACTTTGATCAAATGTCTGACTTAATTGTTCTCTCGGCCTCTTATTACTAGACTGTCCAAATTTCCTCTTTTGCTGATCACCATTCCTCTTCTGTTCCTCTTCATGAACACAGCTAATATATTTCTTTCTGAATTCTATCAGAAAGAATTCCCAAGCTACGTCAGCTGGTGGCACTACCTTGGTTACGACATCCCACCATCGATATGCAGCTTCTTGTAACAATGAAACTGCACACTCCAAACTCTGTTCTGGTGTGCAATAGAGCTGCTGCAAGACTCTTTTAGTCCTTTCTAACCAATACTCAGCTGCTACAGAATCGTCTTCCTTTCTACCATTGAAATCTACAGCTCCATATTTCCTAATTTTTCCTAGAGGTGATTTCCGCTAAAGCGGTGGTGGAATAACCCCAGTCATCTGTCCGAAGAATTCAGTCATCTGCTCAAACAAGGCCTGTTGGGGTTGTACAGGCACCTCTTGCACTGGTGGAGTAGGATTTCCCTGATTTCCAATATCACTCCCAGTCGGGATACGACTTACTACTTCTTCTTCTATTGCCCTCTGCGATTCTGAGTCCATACCTTAACCTAAAATAGCCAAGAAAGTAGACCTGCATTAGTGTCACCTCAACTCATATGAATGCAATGCATGTTATGCACACAATCTTATTCTATCTATCTATGCCTAGGAACACCTAAACCGCGCTCTGATACCAATAAATGTAACACCCCTCACTCGACTACTGTGTAGCCGAGCAAAGTGTGCTACATTCGGTGTCGGAGCACCCTATCTTATCTTACTTTATTCCTTTCATATTTTGATCTCGTTATATTTTAATATTAATTATTCTTCGACGGAGAAACCAGCAGAGTTTCCCCTATTTTATTACCAGTTGACGTATTTTACTATTTATCTGTTTGAAAGTTTCAATAATATTTTACAAATAAAATCTCATCAATTATTTTCATAACCATCTCATAATTCACATATCATTCATATATCTCAATTTCATATTCATTTCCATGCATTATCTATATATTTCAAATATGTTTTCGAATCCATACAATCTCATTCATGCTCAAATCACATAAGTAAAATTTTCAAATTTCTTTAATTTACATAATTTCATAATTTACATGATATATAAATTAATTACATATGAAAAAGCTAATTTATTAAATTACATTACATTTCTATTAATTACCTGCTCATAATCTACATTATAATACAATATCTAGCATTTTATACTAAATACAAAATATGATCTATATGGGCCCTATCTACATGCATTGCTGAGGAGGTGACAACCTTGAATACTCCAGCCACTTCTGCAGATCTGGACTCCAAAAATCTTAGTCAAAGTACCTACGCGAGGAGACAAATCTATCGCGCTAAGCATTGCTGCTTAGTGGTGCAATAATAGAACAAGAAAATAAAATATACAAATAAAGAAAGAACGAAGCATAATTTGAATATTTAAGAATCAATTTAATTTAATACAATGTGTCTAATATTAATTATCTTTTGTTCTCATTTGTTTCGCTTTGAAAGCGTTTAATTCCGAAATTCACAGTGATAATGTACAACATACAGAATTAATAAAAATACTCAGTTTATATTTATATGGCAATAGAAGGTACATTTAAAATATTTAGTTAAGTTATACCTATTTTTGCAACTCTTTTATCATTTTACTTAACAATTTTTTTTATGTGGTTTGGATCATTTCATAATTCTAACTAATTCTTTTGAAGTCTTATTAACTCATTTATTTGATTTCTAATATTTATAATTACTAATAGTCTTAATTTATTTCAATAGATTACACTGCCCAAGTAACCTACGACAGGCTGACTAAACTAGATAACGGGTCATTGGCTCTGGACACCGCGGTGCCTCGGGCCGTCATACCATGGGACGCAGAACGTCAACCACGTATGCAGTCAGTATGGCTAAAAAGCCATGATAACACATAATCGGGCATAAAAGCCATGAATGTTGGCATAAAGCCATGAATGCGGGCATAAAGCCATGAATACAGGCATAAAGCCTTTCGCAGTACTGCTAAAACAATACCCTATTGGCATGCCAAACTATCCAATCTGATACACATGTCTTGGCAATAAAAGGGCACATAATATCATTAAATATTAATATATTGTATTTTATGACTTCATTATTTCATGATAAATTTCAATTATAATTCATACATTCATTTGATCATTTATATGATCACAATTCACATTAATTATCCTTTTATATCATTGTGCTCAAAATACTTCTCCTCTCTATAATAATGAGAACTAATGTGTCATTCATACATTAATATGGTTCATTTATTCATTCATTATGTTATTCATATTGATCACAATTCTAAACAATGGTTCACATGTTCCATTGTATTCAAAACATTTTTCCTTTCTCATTTATACTTTCAAGAATCTACTTATGTAATTACAAATTTTATATTTCAAGTTGAGTTACTAATATTTTATGAATTCCATTTGTGATGGGCATATAAGCCCTAACTAATTATTCACATCAATTTGGTGACTTATTTTTCATATTTCAAGTAATCCATAAATATTTCATGGATTTCAAATTTATGGCCTTAATTTCTTTTTAACAATTTTGACTAGGATGCATAGTCCACATTTGTCATACAATTCTAAGCATTTAAGCTTAGAATTGGTTCTAGGTCTTCATCTTAATTTACTAATCATTTTGATTACTATTCACCTTACTAGTCAACCCAAAATGTTGACCTTTTTATACTTAATGGACATATTAATTCTAATTACACCAAGATCCCACATTTTTAGTTTTACATTTGCTAGTATTAATTGCCAATTGCAATTTAAAGTCCCATAGATGCATTTCTAATTTCAAATTTTGAATTTTCATGTTTTGGTGTCACTATTCACCTTATTGGTCAACAAAAATGTTGACTTTTGGATAGAAAATAGGTACATTGGTTTTAACACACCCAACATACCACATTTTTCATTGAAAACTTGTTGGCATTAAGCATTAATACCATTTCTAAACTTAAACCAAGGGAAGCAGAATTTTCAGTTTTTGAAGCCTAACTTTACTGTTCCATTAAGCACTGTTGTAGTGGGAATTTGAGGAAATGGTAAACATGAAAGTTGTTCCTTATTTTGTCTAGTTGAATTTATTTTTTTAAATCACTCCATTTGGAGTTTTGTAACTCTAGTTATGGTCCAAAAACCACAGCTGGCCGGATTGGAAAAACTGCAGAATTACCAAATCTACAGTACCATGAACAGTGACTGCCACTGTCTTGTTGGATAGGTTCTGGTCATAATTTGGGATAGGTTTCTTCATTAAAGTTGTTTGTCTATATCTTAACTTGTTGCTGTAAAAATGTCAGGTCAATTGACCATATCTACAGTGAGTTATGGCCAAATGAACAGTTACTGTTCATTTGATCATTCTGCAGATTCTGATTGCAGGGTATCCAGATTGGGGCCAGTTTTGGGTCCACTTGCTTTGGTCTTTTGGGCATGGTTTCTTCAGAAAAATTGTGCCATTATGTGTCTAGTTTCATGTCCAATTGACCAAATACCAATTGAACCTATACAGCCAAAGTTATGGCTGTCCAAGTGGGCTGGAATCACAGCCGCCCTGCTGGTTACCCTAGGCAGCATACCAAACCAGTTTGCAATGCTATAATTCATTCTAAGTCATGGTCAACTTACCTCAAATGGTCACTAATTGACCATTAAAATGTTCATTCACCATTACCTAAGCAAGGTCCAAGTTTCTCTCCAAAACCCTAACCCTAATTGACCAAGCCTCCAATTCATGCATCCCACTCCTAATTTGCTATACTAATCATATAATTTATAAGAGGGGCAGCAATATGTCACTTTAAACCAAAGATTTCTCCTAACCCTAACTCATGTCAAGGCTGCCAAAACTTCATGGAATATAACCATGCTTCATTAATTCAATTTTTGTCAAATTTTTAACTTAACATAGCTCAAATTCAAGATTAGAAAGATGTAAAAGCAAAGGTTATGGCGCTAACCTCTTTGGTGATTTTCTAAGCTTGTTCACACCTCACTTTCTTCCACTTTCTCTTCTTCTAATTGCTGCCCAAGTCTTGCTCTAGTGGTAAGGGAAATTTTTAGTGAAGGGAGGACAAGGTTTTGAGGTGGTTTGAAGTGGGAAATGAAGCTTAAGGGAGCTTTAATGGTGGAACCTCTTCTCTCTCTCTCTCTCAACGTTTTTTTAGGCTGCCCAAAGGTTGAAGATGCAGATTGGTTTTTCAAATTTTTGGTCACTTTTATCTCTTTTAATGAGTTTAACAAATTGTAATTGGTGGATAGGTTTTTAATGACATCATATGATGTCATTATTAGGTATTTTCTTTCATTTTCTTTTCTTTTCATCTCTACTCATTTTCAATTTAATTTTTAGTAATGTTTATTCATATTTTATGTCATAATAATTATTTAATCAACTGGACAAGTCGGCCAAAAATCGTCTCTGAAGGCGAAATGACCAAAATGCCCTCCGTTTGGCTCAACGGGTCAAAATTGTCTGTACCGATTGAAAAATTTTTCTAAATATTTTCTTGGCATTCTAATGCCATAGGAACCTCAATGACCCTTCTCTGGAGTCCCAAAAATTATTTTATGAATTTTTCCCCGGGTCTAGGACTCCTCGTTGCGAGAACCGCAACTTCACTCTGGTTACCCATCGCTTGGGCACCGGCTCGTTTAACTTGGTTGTATTTTATTTCAAAATTTTTTTCTAAATTTTTCTTATTAATATTTGAGTTAATTATGGTTCCTGACTTTAGTTTAAATATTTTTCCAGACGTTCTAGCTGTCCGGACCGACACGGTCACGAATGAGAATGTACGGAGTTGCTACAGTGAGGGTGTTACAATTCTTCCCCTCTAATTTAAATTTCGTCCTCGAAATTTACTGGGTATTTTGGATTCTGAGATAATTCTTCTACCTGTCTATTGCTCCCTCTTTCTACTTCTTTTATATATATGGTACTATTTAGTTTTTTTTTTTTGAATCTATTGTTATACACTTTGGCATATCATAAGGGAATGATACTTTACCTCAAATTTACATTTGGGGCTTCTTGCTCCTCTCTGACTTGGGTGACATTACTGTTGTACTTGATCTTTCCACTACCTCTGTCTGGGTCCGTGGTAAATTCCTCTTAGGACAATCTTTCAGACGATGGTCTATGGCCCCACATCTATAAGAGGCTCCAATCAATCCCCTACATTCACCTTTATGCCACTTGTTACAATGGCTACATTTTCTTGCTAGTCCTGATGCACTCACTACTAGTGTTTTTGGTTGATCTCTTCTGGGTATAGGCCTGGGTCTGGATCTCCTACTTTGATCAAATGTCTGACTTAATTGTTCTCTCGGCCTCTTATTACTAGAATGTCCAAATTTCCTCTTTTGCTGATCACCACTCCTTCTGCATTCCTCTTCATGAACACAACTAATATATTTCTTTCTGAACTCTATCGTAAAGAATTCCCAAGTTACGCCACCGGTGGCACTACCTTGGTTACGACATCCCACCATCGATATGCACTTTCTTGTAACAATGAAATCGCACACTCCAAACTCGCTCGTGTGCAATAGAGTCTGCAAGACTCTTTTAGTCCTTTCTAACCAATACTCACCAAGCATGTAATCGTCTTCCTTTCTACCATTGAAATCTACAGCTCCATATTTCCTAATTTTTCCTAGAGGTGATTTCCGCTGAAGCGGTGGTGGAATAACCCCAGTCATCTGTCCGAAGAATTCAGTCATCTGCTCAAACAAGGCCTGTTGGGGTTGTACAGGCACCTCTTGCACTGGTGGAGCAGGATCTCCCTAATTTCCAATATCACTCCCAGTCGGGATACGACTTACTACTTCTTCTTCTATTGCCCTCTGCGATTCTGAGTCCATACCTTAACCTAAAATAACCAAGAAAGTAGATCTGCATTAGTGTCACCTCAACTCATATGAACGCAATGCATGTTATGCACACAATCTTATTCTATCTATCTATGCCTAGGAACGCCTAAACCGCGCTCTGATACCAATAAATGTAACACCCCTCACCTGACTACAGTGTAGCCGAGCAAAGTGTGCTACATTCGGTGCCGGAGCACCCTATCTTATCTTACTTTATTACTTTCATATTTTGATCTCGTTATATTTTAATATTAATTATTCTTCGACGGAGAAACCAGCAGAGTTTCCCCTATTTTATTACCAGTTGACGTATTTTACTATTTACCTGTTTGAAAGTTTCAATAATATTTTACAAATAAAATCTCATCAATTATTTTCATAACCATCTCATAATTCACATATCATTCATATATCTCAATTTCATATTCATTTCCATGCATTATCTATATATTTCAAATATGTTTTCGAATCCATACAATCTCATTCATGCTCAAATCACATAAGTAAAATTTTCAAATTTCTTTAATTTACATAATTTCATAATTTACATGATATATAAATTAATTACATATGAAAAAGCTAATTTATTAAATTACATTACATTTCTATTAATTACCTGCTCATAATCTACATTATAATACAATATCTAGCATTTTATACTAAATACAAAATATGATCTATATGGGCCCTATCTACATGCATTGCTGAGGAGGTGACAACCTTGAATACTCCAGCCACTTCTGCAGATCTGGACTCCAAAAATCTTAGTCAAAGTACCTGCGCGAGAAACAAATCCATCGCGCTAAGCATTGCTGCTTAGTGGTGCAATAATAGAACAAGAAAATAAAATATACAAATAAAGAAAGAACGAAGCATAATTTGAATATTTAAGAATCAATTTAATTTAATACAATGTGTCTAATATTAATTATCTTTTGTTCTCATTTGTTTCGCTTTGAAAGCCTTTAATTCCGAAATTCATAGTGATAATGTACAACATACAGAATTAATAAAAATACTCAGTTTATATTTATATGGCAATAGAAGGTACATTTAAAATATTTAGTTAAGTTATACCTATTTTTGCAACTCTTTTATCATTTTACTTAATAATTTTTTTTATGTGGTTTGGATCATTTCATAATTCTAACTAATTCTTTTGAAGTCTTATTAACTCATTTATTTGATTTCTAATATTTTTAATTACTAATAGTCTTAATTTATTTCAATAGATTACACTGCCCAAGTAACCTACGATAGGCTGACTAAACTGGATAACGGGTCGTTGGCTCTGGACACCGCGGTGCCTCGGGCCGTCATGCCATGGGACGCAGAACGTCAACCACGTATGCAGTCAGTATGGCTAAAAAGCCATGATAACACATAATCGGGCATAAAAGCCATGAATGTTGGCATAAAGCCATGAATGCGGGCATAAAGCCATGAATACAGGCATAAAGCCTTTCGCAGTACTGCTAAAACAATACCCTATTGGCATGCCAAACTATCCAATCTGACACACATGTCTAGGCAATAAAAGGGCACATAATATCATTAAATATTAATATATTGTATTTTATGACTTCATTATTTCATGATAAATTTCAATCATAATTCATACATTCATTTGATCATTTATATGATCACAATTCACATTAATTATCCTTTTATATCATTGTGCTCAAAATACTTCTCCTCTCTACAATAATGAGAACTAATGTCTCATTCATACATTAATATGGTTCATTTGTTCATTCATTATGTTATTCATATTGATCACAATTCTAAACAATGGTTCACATGTTCCATTGTATTCAAAACATTTTTCCTTTCTCATTTATACATTCAAGAATCTACTTATGTAATTACAAATTTTATATTTCAAGTTGAGTTACTAATATTTTATGATTTCTATTTGTGATGGGCATATAAGCCCTAACTAATTATTCACATCAATTTGGTGACTTATTTTTCATGTTTCAAGTAATCCATAAATATTTCATGGATTTCAAATTTATGGCCTTAATTTCTTTTTAACAATTTTGACTTGGATGCATAGTCCACATTTGTCATACAATTCTAAGCATTTAAGCTTAGAATTGGTTCTAGGTCTTCATCTTAATTTACTAATCATTTTGATTACTATTCACCTTACTAGTCAACCCAAAATGTTGACCTTTTTATACTTAATGGACATATTAATTCTAATTACACCAAGATCGCACATTTTTAGTTTTACATTTGCTAGTATTAATTGCCAATTGCAATTTAAAGTCCCCTAGATGCATTTCTAATTTCAAATTTTGAATTTTCAAGTTTTGGTGTCACTATTCACCTTATTGGTCAACAAAAATGTTGACTTTTGGATAGAAAATAGGTACATTGGTTTTAACACACCCAACATACCACATTTTGCATTGAAAACTTGTTGGCATTAAGCATTAATACCATTTCTAAACTTAAACCAAGGGAAGCATAATTTTCAGTTTTTGAAGCCTAACTTTACTGTTCCATTAAGCACTGTTGCAGTGGGAATTTGTGGAAATGGTAAACATGAAAGTTGTTCCTTATTTTGTCTAGTTGAATTTATTTTTTTAAATCACTCCATTTGGAGTTTTTTAGCTCCAGTTATGGTCCAAAAACCACAGCTGGCCGGATTGGAAAATCGCAGAATACCAAATCTGATTCCATGAGCAAAGGATCGCCACTGTCTTGTTGGATAGGTTCTGGTCATAATTTGGGATAAGTTCTTTCATGAAAGTTGTTTGTCTATGTCTTAAATCGTTGCTGTAAAAAGTTTAGGTCAATTGACCATATCTACAGTGAGTTATGGCCAAATGAACACTGTTCATTTGGTCATTCTGCAGATTCTGATTGTAGGGTATCCGGATTGGGGCCAGTTTTTGGTCCACTTGCTTTGGTCTTTTGGGCATGGTTTCTTCAGAAAAATTGTGCCATTATGTGTCTAGTTTCATGTCCAATTGGCCAAATACCAATTGAACCTATACAGCCAAAGTTATGGCTGTCTAAGTGGGCTGGAATCACAGCCACCCCCATTGTTACCCTAGCAAAGATACCAAACCAGTTTGCAATGCTATAATTCACTCTAAGTCATGGTCAACTTACCTCAAATGGTCACTAATTGACCATTAAAATGTTCATTCACCATTACCTAAGCAAGGTCCAAGTTTCTCTCCAAAACCCTAACCCTAATTGACCAAGCCTCCAATTCATGCATCCCACTCCTAATTTGCTATACTAATCATATAATTTATAAGAGGGGCAGCAATATGTCACTTTAAACCAAAGATATCTCCTAACCCTAACTCATGTCAAGGCTGCCAAAACTTCATGGAATATAACCATGCTTCATTAATTCAATTTTTGTCAAATTTTTAACTTAACTTAGCTCAAATTCAAGATTAGAAAGATGTAAAAGCAAAGGTTATGGCACTAACCTCTTTGGTGATTTTCTAAGCTTGTTCACACCTCACTTTCTTCCACTTTCTCTTCTTCTAATTGCTGCCCAAGTCTTGCTCTAGTGGTAAGGGAAATTTTTAGTGAAGGGAGGACAAGGTTTTGAGGTGGTTTGAAGTGGGAAATGAAGCTTAAGGGAGCTTTAATGGTGGAACCTCTTCTCTCTCTCTCTCTCAACGTTTTTTAGGCTGCCCAAAGGTTGAAGATGCAGATTGGTTTTTCAAATTTTTGGTCACTTTTATCTCTTTTAATGAGTTTAACAAATTGTGATTGGTGGATAGGTTTTTAATGACATCATATGATGTCATTATTAGGTATTTTCTTTCATTTTCTTTTCTTTTCATCTCTACTCATTTTCAATTTAATTTTTAGTAATCTTTATTCATATTTTATGTCATAATAATTATTTACTCAACTGGACAAGTCGGCCATAAATCGTCTCTGAAGGCGAAATGACCAAAATGCCCTCCGTTTGGCTCAACGGGTCAAAATTGTCTGTACCAATTGAAAAATTTTTCTAAATATTTTCTTGGCATTCTAATGCCATAGGAACTTCAATGACTCTTCTCTGGAGTCCCAAAAATTATTTAATGAATTTTTTCCCGGGTCTAAGGCTCCTCGTTGCGAGAACCGCAACTTCACTCTGGTTACCCATCGCTTGGGCACCGGCTCGTTTAACTTGGTTGTATTTTATTTTAAAAATTTTTCCTAAATTTTTCTTATTAATATTTGAGTTAATTATGGTTCCTGACTTTAGTTTAAATATTTTTCCGGACGTTCTAGCTGTCCGGACCGACACCGATCACCGGAACAGTAGAATGTACGGAGTTGCTACAGTGAGGGTGTTACATTTCTAGTGTCAATTACATTTCAATAAACCTTTATTTATGTCTCAAAATTAGATTCAGAGGGTTCTCCGCGGTCCTGGGGTTGGCAATGGCCTTCCCGGTGCGGTCACCCATCGCTATGGTGCCGGCTCGTTTAACTTAGCATCATTTTCTCTCTTTCATTTTTGTTTGATTTTTCTGATATTTTCTTTTTATTTATTTCATCATTATATGTCTGTTCACTATCACCGAAGTGTAGTTCCGCATATACCGACTTGCTCGGATCGTTATTTGACTATCGGGCAATAGAACGCATAAAATAAGTCTGATGGGGATGTTACAACTCTTCCCCTCTGAATAAAAATTTCGTCCTCGAAATTTACCTGATGTGAAGAGCTGAGGGAACTGTTGCCTTATTGTCTCCTCGCTCTCCCAAGTTGCCTCATCCGTGTTGTGGTGTCTCCATAGGATTTTCACTAGTGAAATTGTCTTGTTTCTGAGCTCTTTTACCTCTTGTGCCAAGATTTTAATTGGTTCTTCTTCATATGTCAGGTCAGGTTGTACCACAATTTCTTCTGCTGAGATGACATGTGAAGGATCTGATCTGTATCTTCTGAGCATCGAGACATGGAACACATTATGTATCTTGTCCAGCTCAGGTGGTAAGGCTAATCTGTAGGCTATTGGTCCCACACGTTCTATCACTTCATATGGGCCAATGAACCTAGGGCTTAATTTTCCCTTTTTCCCGAATCTCAACACTTTCTTCCACGGTGATACTTTGAGAAATACTTTCTCGCCAACTTCATATTCAATGTCCTTTCTTTTCAAGTCAGCATAAGATTTCTGTCGGTCTGAGGCAACTTTCAAATTGGCCTTTATCAGTTTCACCTTTTCCTCTGTCTGTTTTATCAAGTCTGGCCCCACTAGCTTATCTTCACCCAATTCAGTCCAACATATAGGTGTTCTGCATTTTCTCCCATACAGTGTTTCATAGGGTGCCATTTGTATGCTAGCTTGATAGCTATTATTATATGCAAATTCTGCTAGTGGAAGGTATCTGTCCCAACTTCCCTTAAACTCAATAACACAACTTCTCAGCATATCCTCGAGGACCTATCACATATGTTCGGTTATTATCATCATTATCAGTTTAATTATTGTTTACAATAACTCAATGAGTTTCAAAATTTACCTGGATTATTCTTTCTAACTGTCCATCCGTGTGAGGATGAAAAGCCGTACTAAAATGGAGTTGTGTGCCCAAGGATTCTTGTAATTTCTTCCAAAATCTAGATGTAAACCTCGGGTCTCTATCAGATATAATGGAAAGTGGAATTCCATGTAGTCTAACTATCTCACTGATGTATAATTTTGCTAGCTTTTCCAAAGGAGTAGTCGATTGATTGGCGTAAAATGTGCTGATTTGGTTAACCTATCCACAATCACCCATACTGCATCATGCTTCTTCTGAGTGAGAGGTAGACCACTGACAAAGTCCATAGTGACTCAGTCCCACTTCCATTCAAGTATGTTTATGGGCTGTAACAAACCTGATGGAACTTGATGTTCTGCTTTGACTTGCTGACATGTCAAGCATCTAGTTACATAGTTAACTATGTCCTTCTTCATACCTGGCCACCAGTATTGGAGTTTCAGGTCATGGTACATTTTTGTGCTTCCTGGGTGCATAGCATACACACTATTGTGTGCTTCTTTTAGAATACTGGTTTTCAACTCTTTATCATCTGGTACACATACTATTTCTTTATAGTACAGGCACCCATTTTCCTTCACTTCATATTCAGTTTCCTTCCCCTCAGTGATTTTGCCCATAACAGCCATTAATTTCCCATCTGTCTTCTGCCCATCCTGTATCTGTTGTAATAGATTCGGCTTCACTTGCAACTCAGCCAAAATAACTCCATCATGAGTTAAGGATAGTTGGGCATTCAGAGATCTTAATGCTACAATAGATTTTCTGCTTAAAGCATCAGCGACTACATTTGCCTTCCTAAGGTGGTAGTCAATCACACAATCATAATCTTTCAGGAATTCAATCCATCGCCTCTGTCTCAAATTAAGTTCCTTCTGGGTTGGCAGATACTTCAGACTCTTATGGTCTGTGTATATGTAGCATTTTTCTCCATACAAGTAATGCCTCCATATCTTCAATGTGAAGATAATTGCTGCTAACTCCAAATCATGAGTAGGGTAATTCTTTTCATGTGGCCTTAACTACCTGGAAGCATATGCAACCACTTTCCCTTCTTGCATGAGTACACACCCTAACCCATTGTGTGAGGCATCACTATAGACTACAAAGTCTTTTCCAGACATTGGCTGTGTTAACACTGGTGCCTCTGTCAACATAGCCTTCAGCCTCTTAAAACTGGCTTGACACTTGTCATTCCAGTCAAATTTCATATTCTTGTGTAGTAATTTGGTCATTGGAGCAGCTATCAGGGAAAATCCCTTTACAAATCTTCTATAATATCCAGCTAACCCTAAGAAACTTCTGATCTCAGTTGTATTTCTGGGAGGCTTCCATTCCATCACTGCTTCAATCTTCTTGGGATCCACTCCAATCCCTTCAACTAATACTACATGTCAAAGGAATGCAATCTCATTCAACCAGAACTCACACTTGGACAATTTAGCAGACAATTTCTTCTCTTTTAGAGTCTGCAGAACAATTCTCAAATGCTTATCATGTTCTGCTTTATCCTTGGAATACACCAGGATGTCATCAATGAAGACCACTACAAACCGATCTAAGTATGGATGGAAGATACGGTTCATAAGGTCCATGAATGCTGCTGGAGCGTTTGTTAACCCAAATGGCATCACCAGGAATTCATAATGCCCATATCGGGTTCTAAATGCAGTCTTGGCACATCTGCATCCTTAACCCTTAGCTGATGATACCCTGATATGAGATCAATCTTAGAAAACACACCGGCTCCCTTCAACTGATCAAACAGATCATCAATTCTAGGCAACAGATACTTGTTCTTTACTGTTACTCTGTTTAACTGCCGGTAGTCAACACATAACCTCAGTGTCCCATCTTTCTTCTTTACAAATAGTACCGGGGCTCCCCAAGGTGACACACTGGGGTGTATAAATCCCTTGTCTAGTAATTCTTGCAACTGGATTTTTAACTCTTTCAATTCAGCAGGTGCCATCCTATATGGAGCAATTGAAATTGGAGCTGTACCCGGCATAATCTCAATAGCAAATTCCACTTCCCTTTCTGGTGGCAAACTAGGCAATTCCTCAGGAAATACCTCAGAGAAATCCCTTACTGTGGGTATGTCAGACAAGTCAAGTTTACCCTGCCTAGTATCAACCACGTGTGCCAGATAGGCTTCACACCCTTTTCTTAGCCATCCCCTTGCAATCGTAGCTGAGATGACATTGGACAAGAAATCTGTCCTTTCACCCACTACTATTATTTCTTCGTTCTCAGCAGTTTTCAGAGAGATTCTCTTCAATTTACAATCTACTATTGCCTAATGATGGGATAACCAGTCCATTCCCAAAATCACATCAAACTCATGGAAAGGTAGTTCGATTAAGTCTGCTAAGAACTCTTTCCCTTGAATCTTCAATGGACAGCCCTTATACACCTTGTTTACTACCACACTGTGGCCTCGCGGATTTGTGACCAGTATTTCTTGGTCACTTTCCTCCACTGGTATTCCCTTTTCTACGGGCAGCTTGATACAAATATATGAATGAGTAGATCCAGGATCCATTAATGCATGCACAGAAGTATTATAAAGGAGGAACGTACCCTTCATAACATCTGGAGCATCCTGTTCCTCCTGTGCCCTTATAGCATAGGCTTTGGCTGGTTTTCTGCATTTTTCTCTCTCCACAAACTCTGACACAGGTTTCTGTGAAGTACCGGCTGCCTCAGTCTTACCCGGCCTTCTACCCCTTGGAGCTGGAGGGGCAGGCCTATCAGTTGATACCGGAGTGGATGTAGTAGTTCTGCGTGGACAATCTCGGACTAGGTGGTCTGTAGATCCACGTCGTAAACAAGCACCTGTCATCCTCCAACATTAACCCTTATGCCATTTTCGGCAATGTGGGCAAGCAACAGATACTGTTGGGGCTGGTCCCCTATACCCTGTTCCTGAAGAGCTAGCCATTGAAGGGGTAGACTGGCCTCTTCTTGGTGCAAACTGAGATTTGGGCCTCTGTAATTGACCCTGACTTGGTGCTCTACTAAAACTCTGAGTAGGTGAACCTCTGAATTTCTTGCTAGGGGCAGAAGATGTACCAGTCTGACCCTGACTTCTTTTTTGCTGTCTGTCCCTTCTATTCTACTCATTCATTCTAACATTTTCAACCTTCAGTGCAGCTTCCACTAATTTGGCAAACTCTGTAATCCCTAAGGCTGTAATCATTACTTTAATGTTACCATTGAGTCCTTCCTCAAATCTCTTGCATCTCTCTGCTTTATTAGGGACTATTTCCCACCCATAGCGGCTCAGTCTGACAAATTCTCTTTCATATTCAGCCACCGCTATCATGCTCTCAGCGTAAGGTAATAAACTCCTTCTCTTCTCTTCCAAGTATACATCGCCCACATACTTCTTTCTCAACTCGGTGAGAAAGAAATCCCAAGTTATCTCTGCTCGTGGCACCTCACTAGTTCTCAGATCCCACCACCGGTATGCATCATCTTGCAGAGTGATACCAGCCTTCCAAATTCTCGCTCGAGTACAATGAAGTTGTTTCAAGACTCTTCGATTCTGTCCCAACCGCTTTCACCGTGATGTGAGAATCATCTTCCCTTTTGCCCAGAAAGTCCACTGCTCCAAACTTCCTGAGTCTCTCCATATGAGATTTTTTATGTGGAGGTGGTGGTGGCGGCATAATTCCTGCCATCTGTCTAAAGAACTCAGCCATTTGCTGAAATGTGGCTGATGCATTTGGTACTGGTGGAGCAGGTTCCCTCCTGTCTCCTGGTTCAGTCAGAGATGGAACATGACTTTCCACTTCCTCATCGACTGCTCTCTGCGATGTGGAGTCCATATTCTGAGCTAAATAACAAAACAAATCAAAAGATCTGCATTAGAGTCATCTTAACACTTACAATGCTATGCATGATATGCAAACAATCTAGGTCCAGAAACACATAAACCGTGCTCTGATGCCACTAAATGTAACACCCCTCACCCGTCTACAGTATAGCCGAGCAAGGCGTGCTACATGGCATGCCGGAACACCTAGTCTGTGATTATTTCATTTCTTGAACTCAATTAGATTTTAAGAAGTCTTTTATGTAATATTCATATCATGCTGTCACTATTGTCATACTTTGATAAAATCAGTGTTTCAAGATTGGCAATAAAAATTTGGTAAGATGCCGTCTATATTTAGGACAAACTATCCTTCCAAACCTGTTGAAAACAGTTTAATATGATGATATCAAAATCTCAAATATTTCACAGTCTCTATCTCTCAGTAAAGTCAATAGACTTTTACAGTCATTAAACAGTTCCATAATACAGTCCATAATAATTTAAATATATACAGAAAATCTCCATGTTATTTAATATGTACAAAATATTACAAACTTTAGAGCTTTCATAACATTATAAAATACAGGGCTGAATTTCAAATATACAACAAAGGTACAAAATACAAGATATCCTAAGTCCTACCATGTATGCAATGCAGTGCAGATGACTCTGGACTCCTGCGCAGATATGATGTCTCACCCGGTCGTAGGTCTGCTGGGCTCCCCAGCAGTGTCTCAAATACCTACGCGTTACAAAAGCAACGCGCTAAGCAATTTTGCTTAGTGGTGCCAAATATAAAGAAATATACACTAAAATAAAGTAAATAAATTTATGGCATCGGTGTTCTTCACAATTGTTGATTCTACCTTTATTTGCTAACATTTCAATATCTACTAATTTTGGTAGTGTTGTATGTCAGAAGACTGAATTTAGTTATTTGAATTTAGTAGTACTTGAATTACTGCCCGTGTAGCCTATATACTGACCAGACTGGATAAATGGATATACTGGCACTGGGTACCTAGTACCTCAGGCCGTCACACCATCGGTCACAAAGTGTCTCCCGGTGTGCAAACAGTGTGGCTAAGAAGCCATATAGTCAATCTGGCGATAAGCCAAGAATAAATACACAATATGTATAGCCGTAGGCTATTAAAGTCACAGTGCAGCACAATAAGCCGTAAAAACACAGTATGGCATGAAGCCATTTACAGAACAGCTGTCAGAATCCTATTGGCATGCCAACCTATCCATACTAGTCAACTAGGCAAACTAGGGCACATTATAAATTAATTGTTTAATCCTTCAATTTTTTTTTTTTAGTTTACTAACTATTATATAATTCACAAGTCAATGCATGTGTTGACCTTTTTAGGTAATATGGATAAGTTATTTCTAGCATCAATATGTCAAAATTTATATCTCAATATGCTGCCAATATAGTGCAATTTACCATTTTTACAAGTTGGCATTCATTGCCAAAATTCTTCAAGCATCATTGTATGCAAAATGTCAAATTCTCAATTTTTGTGTGCTAGATTGGTCTAGCTTAAAGTCCTATTTCCCTTGGTTTTTAGCTTCTGGTCAAAGAAGCAAAATTGTAGCTCTATGTCTTATTACACGCGGGGCAAAATTTCAGGTCATTCCGAGTTGTGTAGGCCAAGATATGGTCAATTTGCTAAAGCTAGACAGATTGCACCTAAGCAAGATTTGGTCAATTTTAGGTCAGTTTTGGTTCGACAGATTTTGTACCCGAACTTATGCAAGCCATTTGACTTGGTTCTGGCCATTTCTGGGCTTGGGTGTCTTCATAAGACTTGTAGATATAGGTCTTAACTATTCATGGTCAAAATTTCAGGTCAATTGGACCTGTTTTGAGTGAGTTATGGCCTAAACACTAACTGCTGCCCAAATGGTCAGTTTTCAGGCTTTAAATGCACTAATCCGGATTTGGTCATTTTTAAGGTCAGTTTCTAGGCAGAATTTTGGCAACCTTTCTACATGAAAGTTGGCCTATTTGGTGTCTAGTTTCACCCCCAATTGGCCTCATACCAATTGGGTTCACAGTTTGGTACTTATGGCCTAATTTAGGTGCTGCCTTTAATACACAACCCGCACAAAGCTCATGCACTCCCAATTTAATGTTCCTTCTCCTCCTCATTACTATAATATTCAATCAACAACACTTCCATACATATATTGTACATAATTTCAGCAACAATTCTGGGCAGAATGATCAAGTGCTCAATGCACACAATTCATCATTAAGTTCATCATTCACTTCCACCAAAATTCAACATACTTAAATGCTAATATTACACATATACTTCAACATATTCATACTTCAATATCACTTACACTTGCTGCCCACAATTTAACATTAATATATATCATTAATAACCACATGTTCACACACAAATTCATGCTATTAGGGGCTACCAAACATGGCAGTTTGCTCAAGGCATCAAGGTTCCATTTCACACCTTTAATCTAAACACTACATGCACATACTTAAATACAAACTTACTATAATTTTCATTTGAATTAATCAACCTTCATTTTCATTCATTAGAAGTAAAAATAACTTCTCAATTTTTTCGGTAACACCGATTTTTTGTCTGTTTCTCAATTTTTTTCATTTTTCTTTGTACTAATTACTAATTTTTCTTTGATATTTCTAGTGTCAATTACATTTCAATAAACCTTTATTTATGTCTCAAAATTAGATTCAGAGGGTTCCCTGCGGTCCTGGGGTCGGCAACGGCCTTCCCGGTGCGGTCACCCATCGCTGTGGTGCCGGCTCATTTAACTTAGCATCATTTTCTCTCTTTCATTTTTGTTTGATTTTTCTTGTATTTTCTTTTTATTTATTTCATCATTATATGTCTGTTCACTATCACCGAAGTGTAGTTCCAGACATACTGACTTGCCTGGACTGTTATTTGACTACTGGGGCAATAGAACGTACAAAATAAGTACAGTGGGGATGTTATAATGACGAAGCCGTCTTAAACTCAAATTTCGAACCGTAAAATGTGACGCCGCGGTCCTTAGGACCATTATAAACACAGTGGAAAAGAGAAAATCACGAAAAAGAACAGTTAAGCTAGTCAAATAATTAGGTCAGGGAGCCGAAAGAAATATGAAATTAATTGCAAATCGGGATGAATCGGCGAGGGGCAATTTGGTCAATTTACCCCGAGAGCTGACTCCTGACCTAACTGTCAAATAAAATCGGAGAAAAGAAAATTTAAGAATCGAAAATTAAATTAAAGAACTAATAGAAAAAAAAAAAAGAAGGAAAATGAAAAAAGGTGTAGGGAAATGACATCATGCATGATGCCGTAAATCCCATAATTAATAATTTGATTAAATGGATTTTTGGGTCTTCCATAAGACAAAAGACATAAAGAAGGAAAAGAAAAAAAAAATAAAGCACAAAGTCTTCTTCTTCAAAACGTCACTTTCCCTCTCCCACATATCTCCATAATTAAACCTCCATTAAAGCTTGTCTTCAAGCTTTGAAACCCTCACCAAATCCCAACTTCTTCCATAATCACCCCATAAAACCTTATTCCCTTCCCTTGAGAAAGAAATTTAACAAGAAAGAAAGAAGAAAAGAGGAGAAAAATTGAAGATTGGATATCAAAGTTGAGGTAAGCACATCAAATTGAAAGTTTGAGATTAATTGTTGTGTTTTTAGCTTGAATTACTTGTAAATAAACTTAAAATAAAAAAAATATATGTGGGAGGGACTAAATTTAAATTCATCCAAAAGGGAGGGGATTGAGTTAAACATGTTAAAATGCTTGAATGAGTTGAAAGATTGTGTTTATATGCTTTGAATTAGTTAATTACAATGAATTAGTGTGGTTAGGGTTTGAAACCTAGGGTTTTGAGGAAAATTTTTTGGAGAAATTGGTAAATGATATATTTGACCTAATGTGAAGTGAAAAATGGTCATTTGTGACCAAATGAGGTGTGTTAGAAGTGTTGGAATTAAAAGCCAATTCGGATTGGATAAGGTCATGTGCTGGCAGCATGACCAAAATTTCCTTTGAGGGACCAAAAACAAAATTTTACAAGTCCAATGGATATGAGACCAATTGGCGATGAAAATAGGCACTAAATGACACAATTTTTATTTAGGAAGCCTGCCCAAAAAGTAACTAAAACCTAGTAAACGAAGTGGCCGAAGTTGAGAAATCGCAGGCTGCCCTGCACAACCTGACCAAATGAACAGTGTTTGTTCATTTGGTCATAACTCGAGCTAAGTAGGTCAAAATGACCTGAATTTTACCAGTGGTTAGATGAGATATATACCTAAAGCTTTCATGAAGAACACCAATCCAAATTATGCCATCAACCCAATCAAATTTCTGAGCCAAGTTGGGTCACTGAATCTGTAGACTGCAGATTTGCCATTTGAACAGTAAAGTTTCAATGGCTATAACTCTCTCTAGAAAACTCTGATTTAGGCGATTCTTGAACCGATGGAAACCTAATACATAGTAGAACATTTCATATGAAGAAAATTAGACCAAATTATGGACTTAACTTGATGAAATTGCTGAACGAAGTTGGATCAACAAATCAGCAAAACCAAAATTCTGCAGCATGAACAGTAAATGTAATTTGCTTGTAACTTGAGCTGAAAAACTCCAATTGGGGTGATTCAAAAAGGAGAATAAACTTGAGACAATAGGGAACATTTTCTATGAAGAAAGTTTTGCCAAATTCCAACAGTTAACTGACCAATGAAACAGTACAATTAGGGACACCAAAACTGAAAATTGACAATTTTGCCTAAAAGACTTAAGTGTTGAGAAAATGACCAAAACCAACAAGTTTGGCGACCAAAATGTGGTATGTGGGTGAAGTTGGAATTCCCATACCTATTAAGCCTTAGAAAGTCAATAATTTGACTTGAATAGTATAATGAATAGTAACCCCGAAACACAAAATTTCAAGAACGTCGAATTTAGCACGTTAGAGCTAGGTAAAAGTGAAGGTAAATTTATTTTTGGATTTATGTTAAATTATGGTACTGAAACACTGTAAAATTGTGTGTTTCAGTTGAAAAGAATACCGGGAAAGAACCCGAGGAACCGAGTCAAGGCCAAGAGGCGACTCGCTTGAGGTTTGTGCACAACTAACTCTTTTGTTATTTTCCAATTCCAAATTGATTTGAAATAAATTTATTCTATGATTTATGATTTTGTTGTGTTGAGAATTTTAACTTATTGAATGAAATTGTATAATTTGAATATAAATTTTCTTATGCATTTAAGGATTTATTGCATTGTTTTGAGGATTGTAAATTTTAAGTTTGATGTGTTGCCAACCTTGAGCATGAATTTATGATGATTAAATATGTTGATGATTTGTAAACACTTTGTAAATAGAAATTGTTTTGAATATGATTTGAAACCACAGTTGACATGACAAAATATGTTGTGAATTCTCATTAGCTTTTCTAGTGAGATAACTCCTCCACTTGATGGGGCGAGTTTCTTCCTCTTTGGCTTGTCAGTTGGGGAATGATGTGAATGAGTACTCATATATACTAGCTAGTCTTTGTTTCTCCCTTTTAGCCTCGGTTATTGGGAAAATGTGAAATGCCGTGGTGTACAACACGGCATCTATGTGAATTTTGGGTCATGGGTTCGATTGTGTGTATTATTGGCAACGCCCTTTAAAATATGCATGATTTGATAAATTGTATTTGAAATAAATAATTTGTCAGTGATTCAAAAATTTTTGTATTGTTTTGGAATTTAAAAGAAATGTAAATAAATAGTTACTATTTGATCAAAATGTTATTCAAATAAATAATTTGCATGAACGATAATGTTGATTTCTGAAGGTCATGGATTTTGAAGAATTTAGAAATTTTAAAATTCTATTTGTTATGAATTTTCAAGCATAATTTGTATTAAGTTTTAAATTATTAGTTTGCGCACCACTGAGTTCACCACTCAGCGATCGCTTTGTATGCTGTCGCAGATATAGCGACTAGAGGAGCAGCAGATTGAGCTGCTGAGGACAGAGGAGCTACCTGCTAGAAGTTATCGGGTATAATTTATACCCTGACTGTAAATATTCATTTTGATGTATGTATTACACGTAATTGTATGGACTTGTAAAATCGGTCTTGAGCAGTTTGTACAAAGTTTGTATAAAGTTGTAATAAATTTAGTTTGGATTTTCTTAATTTAAATTTCTACTATGATGAATATAAATTGTTTTGTCTCTAATGAAATATGAGTGGAACTATTTTATTTAATCTGAATGAAATGTATTGCTAGTACTTTGAGGATTATTGAATTTTGAACTTGAGAAATTGATTGAAATGATTGTGGAGTTGTTGAAATGAATTGAGTTTGATTGAGAATTTGAAGTAGTGGTTGAGAAAATTTTTAGAAGTGCTTTTTACAGGTATTTGAAGAACTGTTTTCTCAAAATATAAACGGAACTCTATCAAAAATTTTATAAAATTTGCATAAAAATAAAATGGGCCAAAAGTTTTAACTAGTTTCTAATTTCAATTAAATGTTTTAAGTACTTATTAGAAAATGCTCACCACTTATCAAAAATAAGAAAATTATTTTAAAATCCCTTGTAGGGTACTTAATGAGTTATCGGTAGGTGAAGTTCGGTAGTTCATTAGGTATTCTATGGGATCATGTTATGCCTTACAGAGGGGTAAGGTGTGACATGTTTTAGTGGTATCAGAGCAAAATTTTTGAAGTATGTTTTAAATTGAGAAATTGTGTCTTTTCTTGTTAAGTACAACTGCTCAAAGTCCATATTTGTTACATACAGTACATTTACATCATAAATATGAACTACCGGGGAGAAATCTCCTTGTGTTGGGTGTACAGGAAATGAAAAAAAAAAAGAAAAAAAAATCCTGTGAATAGATATGGACAAGAGGGATAAAATGGTAGAGCAATCTGATACAGCTAACGTACAAAGAGAAGCCCCAGTTTCACAGAGTGTTGGAGGTCCAACTGCACCAATTCCTCCTATACAAATTACTGCACAAATGGCCCAGCAGATGGCCATGTTCTTTCAGCAAATGGCTGATAATCTATCAGCCCAGGCTCAAGTACAAATCCAATCCCCTCAAGAACAGCATGAAAAAGAGAAAAGTGGGAAATCTATTGGTCAAAGTTCAAGTAGTAATTTGGGAAAGAGAAAAGATTTTGAGGGACCCCGAGCTCTCAAGTATGACAGAGGCAGATCTTCAGGGCGGAAGCAATTAAGAACCATTCGTCAAAGAACCAGAAGTTCCTACCCTACCCGTCTCTATGACATTTGTGGGAAATTACACGGAGGTATATGCCATAGGGTCACTAGAGCCTACTTCAATTGTGGTGGAATTGGACATTTTGCCCGAGATTGTACTAGCGCACGTCGAGTTATGCCACACACTACACCAAAGGAATCAGTCCAAGGTTCTGATTTTAGAGGCTCATTAATAGTCAGTAGGGGCAGAGGCAGAAGTAGAGACAACACTTCTGGTAATCCTCGTACAATGGACCAACCCGAGCAGAAGAATACACTAGAAAGAGGGAACGCCGTGCATCGAGGGGAAGAAGCAGAGACTTCAGATGTAGTTGTCGGTATGTCCTTAACTTGTGAAAGGAATAATTATGTACTATTTGATTCCAGCTCTACTTGTTTATATGCTAATGCTAAAATTATATGTTCTACTGCTATTCCCTTGCATGGAGATAAATTTTAATGTGTTAGTAATTAGTCTTTTAGGATAAGAATTGCGATAATAAGCGTGATTGGAATTAATTTTGGAAAAGTTTCTAGTGAGAGACATCTCCTAGACTACGATAAATTATAAAGTTAATTAGTAAGCCTAATTAGGTAAGGCAAGAGGATCTAAAAGTAAGTTATAGCAATATATCTGCACTAGAGAGAAGTGATAGATGTCAGTAAGTACCATAATCAAAATAAATTTAAGATATTAGTGGATTTGAAAGAAATAAGACATAGGAAAGTTTGATTTATTGGGATTTATCGTAGTAACTATGCAATATTCTTGATGTTTGTGCTGTAAGCTGCAGATTACAGTATTGACTTGAGATTTATTGTGTAGAGCTACATACTACCCAATAGTGCATAAGGATAAGAATAGTTATAAATGATTTTCGCTTTGGTACAAATATACCAGAACAGAGTTTTATTACTAGAACTGAGTTTGAAAATCTGAATTCAGGATTTAAAACTCTATAATTAGAATATCAAAATATCATGGTTGCAAGGTAGTGAGAGTTAAAGACTCCGTTACCCTGGCATAAATTACAGTATATCAAGAATTGTTATGGGACTAGAGATTTTAGCATAGTAAAAATTTAAAAATAACACCTATAGGGCTAAGTCATCCAGTCTCCGATATGGGGTTTATAGTTGTTCTGGTATTGCAATGGATCTTTTGCTCAAAGTTTAGTAAGGAACAGTATTCTATTTATGTAGCAGTAAGACACAAAATATAATTTTATTTCCCTAGAAGAGACAGGATGCTATGGATGACAATTATAACTTATAAAATAGTTAAGAAATGATATTCTACTGATAACAGTAATTTGATAGGAACTAGTTAGCCAGGTATTCTTTAGGAAGAGCACAATTTTATTGTGCGGATCATAAGGATTAGATTAGAATTCAAGTGGAACTTTTGAATAGCATGGGAAACAGGAGAGTCCGGTAGACTCCCTTCTTAAGATTACAAAATTGTTTATGGTTAAAAAAAAAAGGTAATGATCACAGACCAGTGAAAAATAAGCTATAGTATATTGATAGATAAAAGAGTTGTGGAAGTAAAAATTAGAATAGTTAGTGCGAATGAAATAAAGAAACATTATGAATATTAGTTAAAGTGTTGACTAGAATGGTCAAAGAACCAAATCAAGTAATATTGAAGTATAGTGCATTTATTACGGACGATAAGAGGTACTAAATTATGACTCGACAACCAAGTTAAGGAAGAAGATAAGATTGAGGAATAAAATAATTAAAGTTAAGTTGTGGAATGAAAAGAAACAAATAGAACAGTAAGAAATGAGAAAAACACTAGATGAGAATTTGCCACCAGGGCAAACAACATACTTAAGACGCGTAATGATATCCCGAACTATTTTATCAAGAAGGAAATAAGTTAAACAAAAGCAAATAAGATAGTGCAAAATGGCACATAGGCCTTGGTCATAAATGGAGATGGTAAGATAATGGTTATGGATCTATGGCTAAGAAAGAGATAAACAGTTCATATATGACCAACAAGGTCATTTAAAGAAAAGACTAAAATATTATAAACTAAATTGAAGGTTGCATCAAATGATCAAGAGATTTGATAAGAAAAGAGTAAAACTAAGTTTTCACCCATAGGATCATACGAGGTCCTAGAAAGAGTGGATCCACTAACACACAGATTTGCTTACCTCTAGAATTGAAATAAAATTGAATCTAACTTATGACAGAAGCTCATAAGAAACTTGGCACACGAGGTAACCAATTGATGAGTAAATAGTGTTGGTTAAAGTGCTACGGACCATTATTCTGATTATGAAGCTATGCAGAAATGTGAGAAAAACACGAGAAAACAATATGTATGACTATTTGAGGATAGATAGTGAACACAATTTCGAGGACGAAATTATTTTAAGGGGGGGAGAATTGTAACACCCCTATTTGTATAACCTGGTATATTTCACTGTTCCGGTGACCAATGTCGGTCCGGACAATTAAAGGGATTAGAACCATACTTAAGACAACTAGATAAACCATAAACACAAATAATTAGTAATGTCCAATTAGTTAAGTATAAATAAGAAAAACAAAACATAAGAAGTTAAACGAGCCGAGAGTCACAGCGATGGGTGACCGTCTCGGGAACGACTGCGAAGCCATTTTAAACTCAAATTTCGAACCGTAAAATGTGACGCCGCGGTCCTTAGGACCCTTATAAACACAGTAGAAAAGAGAAAATCATGAAAAAGAACTGTTAAGCTAGTCAAATAATTAGGTCAGGGAGCCGGAAGAAATATGGAATTAATTGCAAACCGGGATGAATCGGCGAGGGGCAATTTGGTCAATTGACCCCGAGAGCTGACTCCTGACCCAACTGTCAAATAAAATCGGAGAAAAGAAAATTTTGGAATTCAAAATTAAATTAAAGAACTAATAGAAAAAAAAAGAAGGAAAATGAAAAAGGTGTAGGGAAATGACATCATGCATGATGCCATAAATCCCATAATTAATAATTTGATTAAATGGATTTTTGGGTCTTCCATAAGACAAAAGACATAAAGAAGGAAAAGAAAAAAAAATAAAACACAAAGTCTTCTTCTTCAAAACGTCACTTTCCCTCTCCCTCATATCTCCATAGTTAAACCTTAATTAAAGCTTGTCTTCAAGCTTTGAAACCCTCACCAAATCCCAACTTCTTCCATAATCACCCCATAAAACCTTATTCCCTTCCCTTGAGAAAGAAATTTAACAAGAAAGAAAGAAGAAAAGAGGAGAAAAATTGAAGATTGGATATCAAAGTTGAGGTAAGCACATCAAATTGAAAGGTTGAGATTAATTGTTGTGTTTTTAGCTTGAATTACTTGTAAATAAACTTAAAATAAAAAAAAATATGTGGGAGGGACTAAACTTAAATTCGTCCAGCAGGGAGGGGAGAGTGATTTGCATGAGTTTGATTGAGTTAAACATGTTAAAATGCTTGAATGAGTTGAAAGATTGTGTTTATATGCTTTGAATTAGTTAATTACAATGAATTAGTGTGGTTAGGGTTTGAAAACTAGGGTTTTGAGGCAAAAAATTTGGAGAAATTGGTAAATGATATATTTGACCTAATGTGAAGTGAAAAATGGTCATTTGTGACTAAATGAGGTGTGTTAGAAGTGTTGGAATTAAAAGCCAATTCGGATTGGATAAGGTCATGTGCTGGCAGCATGACCAAAATTTCCTTTGAGGGACCAAAAATGAAATTTTACAAGTCCAATGGATATGGGACCAATTGGGGATGAAAATAGGCACTAAATGACACAATTTTCATTTACGAAGCCTGCCCAAAAAGTGACTAAAACCTAGTGAACAAAGTGACCGAAGTTGAGAAATCGCAGGCTGCCCTGCACAACCTGACCAAATGAATAGTGTTTGTTCATTTGGTCATAACTCGAGTTAGGTAGGTCGAAATGACCTGAATTTTACCAGTGGTTAGATGAGATATATACCTAAAACTTTCATGAAGAACGCCAATCCAAATTATGCCATTAACCCAATCAAATTACTGAGCCAAGTTGGGTCACTGAATCTGCAGACTGCAGATTTACCATTTAAACAGTAAAGTTTCAATGGCTATAACTCTCTCTAGAAAACTCCGATTTAGGCAATTCTTGAACCGATGGAAACCTAATACATAGTAGAACATTTCATATGAAGAAAATTAGACCAAATTATGGACTTAACTTGATCAAATTGCTGAACGAAGTTGGATCAACAAATCAGCAGAACCAAAATTCTGTAGCATGAATAGTAAATGTAATTTGCTTATAACTTGAGCTGCAAAACTCCAATTGGGGTGATTCAAAAAGGAGAATAAACTTGAGACAATAGAGAACATTTTCTATGAAGAAAGTTTTGCCAAATTCCAACATTAAACTGACCAATGAAACAGTACAATTAGGGACACCAAAACTGAAAATTGACAATTTTGCCTAAAAGACTTAAGCGTTGAGAAAATGACCAAAATCAACAAGTTTGGTGATCAAAATGTGGTATGTGGGTGAAGTTGGAATTCCTATACCTATTAAGCCTTAGAAAGTCAACAATTTGACTTGAATAGTATAATGAATAGTAACCCCAAAACACAAAATTTCAAGAACGTCGAATTCAGCACGTTAGAGCTAGGTAAAAGTCAAGTTAAATTTATTTTTGGATTTATGTTAAATTATGGTACTGAAACAATGTAAAATTGTGTGTTTCAGTTGAAAAGAATACCGAAAAAGAACCCGAGGAACCGAGTCAAGGCCAAGAGGCGACTTGCTTGAGGTTTGTGCACAACTAACTCTTTTGTTATTTTTCAATTCCAAATTGATTTGAAATAAATTTATTGTATGATTTATGATTTTGTTGTGTTGAGAATTTTAGCTTATTGAATGAAATTGTATAATTTGAATATAAATTTTCTTATGCATTTAAGGATTTATTGCATTGTTTTGAGGATTGTAAATTTTAAGTTTGATGTGTTGCCAACCTTGAGCATGAATTTATGATGATTAAATATGTTGATGATTTCTAACACTTTGTAAATAGAAATTGTTTTGAATATGATTTGAAACCACAGTTGACATGACAAAATATGTTGTGAATTCTCATTAGCTTGTCTAGTGAGATAACTCCTCCACTTGATGGGGCGAGTTTCTTCCTCTTTGGTTTGCCAGTTGGGCAATGATGTGAATGAGTACTCATATATACTAGCTAGTCTTTGTTTCTCCCTTTTAGCCTCGGTTATTGGGAAAATGTGAAATGTCGTGGTGTACAACACGGCATCTATGTGAATTTTGGGTTATGGGTTCGACTGTGTGTATTGTTGGCAAGGCCCTTTAAAATATGCATGATTTGATAAATTGTGATTGAAATAAATAATTTGTCAGTGATTCAAAAATTTTTGTATTGTTTTGGAATTTAAAAGAAATGTAAATAAATAGTTACTATTTGATCAAAATGTTATTCAAATAAATAATTTGCATGAACGATAATGTTGATTTCTGAAGGTCATGGATTTGGAAGAATTCAGAAATTTTAAATTCTATTTGTTATGAATTGTCAAGCATAATTTGTATTAAGTTTTAAATTATTAGTTTGTGCACCACTGAGTTCACCACTCAGCGATAGCTTTGTATGCTGTCGCAGATATAGCGACTAGAGGAGCAGCAGATTGAGCTGCTGAGGACAGAGGAGCTACCTGCTAGAAGTTATCAGGTATAATTTATACCCTGACTGTAAATATTCATTTTGATGTATGTATTGCACGTAATTGTATGGACTTGTAAAATCGGTCTTGAGCAGTTTGTACAAAGTTTGTATAAAGTTGTAATAAATTTAGTTTGGATTTTCTTAATGTAAATTTCTAGTATGATGAATATAAATTATTTTGTCTCTAATGAAATATGAGTGAAACTATTTTATTTAATCTGAATGAAATGTATTGCTAGTATTTTGAGGATTATTGAATTTTGAACTTGAGAAATTGATTGAAATAATTGTGGAGTTATTGAAATGGATTGAGTTTGATTGAGAATTTGAAGTAGTGGTTGAGAAAATTTTTAGAAGTGCTTTTTACAGGTATTTGAAGAACTATTTTCTCAAAATATAAATGGAACTCTGTCAAAAATTTTATAAAATTTGCGCAAAAATAAAATGGGCCAAAAGTTTTAACTAGTTTCTAATTTCAATTAAATATTTTAAGTACTTATTAGAAAATGCTCACCACTTATCAAAAATAAGAAAATTGTTTTAAAATCTCTTGTAGGATACTTAATGAGTTATCGGTAGGTGAAGTGCGGTAGTTCATTAGGTATTCTACGGGATCATGTTATGCCTTACAGAGGGGTAAGGTGTGGCACTAATTGGTAGGAAGTGAGTTGACTTCGTTAATCTATCTATAATCACCCAGATGGTATCATGCTTCTTCTGTGTCAATGGTATCCTAGTTACAAAATCCATGGTGAAGTGGTCCCATTTCCATTCTGGTATAGATATAGATTACAACACCCCTGATGGAACCTGATGCTCAAATTTAACCTGTTGGCATGTCAGACATCTGGTCACAAAATCACCAATCTCTTTCTTCATTCCTGGCCACTAGTACTATGCCTTCAAGTCATGATACATCTTGGCACTTCCTGGGTGCATAGCATGGAAGCTACTATGCGCTTCTTTCAAGATATTCTTCTTCACTTCCTCATCTCCTGGTACACAGATTCTGCCTTTATAATATCGGCACCCATCTCCTTTCAGCTTATAATCAGTCTCCTTCCCCTCTTTAACTCTGCCCATAATTATCATTAGCTTTTCATCCTTTATCTATGCTTCCTATATTTGTTGTAGCAAGCTTGGCTTTACACACAACTCAGGCAAAATAGTCCCATCTAGAACTAAGGACAAGTGAACATTCAGTGCTCTCAAAGCCATTATAGACTTCCTGCTCAGTACGTCATCCACTACATTTGTCTTTCCAGGGTGATAGTCGATCACACAGTCATAATCTTAGAGGAATTCAATCCATCTCCTCTATCTTAGATTGAGTTCCTTCTGGGTTGGCAAGTACTTTAGACTCTTGTGATCAGTGTAGATGTAACACTTCTCACCATATAGGTAATGCCTCCATATCTTCAATACAAATATTATTGCTGCCAATTCCAAATTATGTGTTGGGTAGTTCTTTTCGTGTGGCCTTAGCTGTTTAGAAGCATAGGCAACTACTTTCCCTTTTTGCATTAGAACACACCCGAGCTCATTATGAGAGGCATCACTGTAGATTATATAGTCTTTCCCTGACTCTGGCTTTGTCAACACTGGAGCTTCTGTAAGCATAGCCTTTAGTTTCTCAAAACTAATTTGACACTTATCATTCCAGTCAAACTTGACATTCTTATGTAGCAACTTAGTCAGTGGGGCTACTATAAGGGAAAATCCCTTCACAAATCTCCTGTAGTATCTAGTTAACCCCAAGAAGCTTCTGACCTCTGTTACATTTTTAGGAGGCTTCCATTCAACTACTGCTTTAATCTTCTTTGGATCTACCTTGATCCCATCTGCTAATACAATGTGCCCAAGGAAAGATATCTTATCTAACCAAAAGGCACACTTGAACAACTTGGCATACAACTGCTTTTCCCACAGTGTCTGTAGTACTACTCTCAGGTGTTCATCATGCTCCTCCCGATTCTTAGAATACACCAGAATATCATCTATAAAGACCACAATGAATCGATCCAAGTAGGTATGGAAGATACGGTTCATAAAGTCCATGAAAGCTGCCGATGCATTTGTCAGCCCAAATGGCATCACTAGGAACTCATAGTGTCCATACCGGGTCCTAAAAGCAGTTTTTGGCATATCTGTCTCCTTTACCCTTAACTGATGGTAGCCTGATCTGAGATTTATTTTGGAGAATACTTTGACTCCCTTCAGTTGATCAAACAAGTCATATATCCATGGTAAAGGATATTTGTTTTTCACAGTCACCTTATTTAGCTTCCGGTAGCCTAAACAAAGTCATTGTGTACCATCCTTCTTCTTCACAAATAGCACCGATGCTCCCCATGGTGACGCACTTGGGCGTATGAAGCCCTTATCTAGTAGCTCTTGTAACTGAACTTTCAACTCTCTCAGTTTAGTAGGTGCCATCCTATATGGAGCAATGGAAATTAGTGCAATACTCGATATAACCTTTATAGCAAACTCCACCTCTCTATCAGGTGGTAAACCTGGCAACTCTTTCGAAAATACATCCAGAAAATCACATACAGTGGGGATGTCCTGTAAACTCGGACTAGTCTACCTAGTGTCAACCACATATGCTATGAAAGCCTCACAGCCTTTCCTTATTAATCTTCTGGCTGCTGTGGCTGATATAATGATAGAAAGACAACCCGTTCCTTTACCCAAAACTATAATCTCATCCCCATCTGCTGTCTGTAATGAAATCCTCTTCAATCGATAATCTACCATTACCTGATGATGTGATAACCAATCCATTCCCAGTATCACATCAAATTCATAGAATGGTAGTTCAATCAAGTTAGCTGGAAACTCATAACCCTGTATCCTCAAAGGACAACCCTTATAGACCTTCTTTACCATGACACTATGGCCTAAAGGATTAGTAACTTATATGTCCTCCTCTAACTCCTCTATCTGTACCCCTCTATCAACTGGCGGTGTAATAAACACATATGAATGTGTGAAGCCGGGATCAATTAGTGCACATACTAACATGTCATAAAGAGAAAATGTACCTCTAAGGATATCTGCTGGATTTGGCTCCTCCCGAGCCCTTATAGCATAAACATGAGGTGCTACCCTGACCTCCTGCCTCTGGATTGTCTCTGCAGTAGGCCTCTATGATGTACCAGCTGTATTAGGCCTCACAGGTCTTCTACCCCTCTGTACTGCTGGGGTAGACCTTTCTGTCTGGGGTGGAGCAGTGGGAGCACTAGCACTCCTCTATGGACAATCCTTCAAGAAGTGATTTGTAGACCCACATCTGAAACGTCGCCCAGTCAATAGTCTACACTCTCCTCGGTGGCTCTTTTCGCAATGTGTATAAGCTGGTATTGGGGCTGATCCCCATTTAGCTGCACTCGGAGAACTACCCATTGATACACTTGATTATCCTCCTCTCCTCGGAGCAAACTGAGATCTTTGCCTCTTGCATCGACCCTGAGTCTGACCCTGAGACTCCTTGGGCTTCTTACTACCAGTGGCTACTGAACCAGACTAACTAGATCAAGAACCCCTCTTATGCTGCCTGTCCCTCTTAGACTGCTCCTCATCTCTGACTCTCTTCACATCCAGAGCTGATGCTACTAACAGGGAGAAATCTGTGAAGTAGTGATATGTGACTATCAGTCTGATGTTGTCATTTAATCCGTCCTCAAATCTCCTGCATTTATCAACCTCTGTGGGCATTTTCTCTAATGCATATCCACTAAGTCTTATGAATTCTCGCTCATATTTGGAGACTATAAGCTGCCTCTATCTCAGTGCCAGGAATTCTCTCCTTCTAGCCTCTAAATATACATTGCTGATGTATTTTTTTTTTTTTTGAACTCTGCCAAAAAGAAATTGCAGGTGATCTGTGCTGGCTGTATCACTCTTGACACAGTTACCCACCACCGATATGCATCCTCTTGAAGTAGTGACAGAGCACACTCCAACTGCTACTTTGGGGTACAGTGTAGCTACTACAATACCCTCTTTGTCCTCTCCAGCCAATACTCTGCGGCAGCTGAATCATCCTCCTTCTTACCCTTGAAGTCAACTGCCCCATATTTCTGCAGTCTCTCTAATGGGGACCTGTGTACAAGTTGCGGCTATAAGGGTAGTGGTGGCTGTACATGTGTCGGTGGCTGTGGCTGAGGTAGTGGAGGTGGAGGTGGCTGTGGCTGAGGTATGACTTCGGTGACCTAACGGAGCAGCCGTGTCATCTGTTCCAAGAAGGCCTGCTGTGCTCTACCTGTAGCACCTATAGATGACTCGGCTCTGCTGCTTCGCTCACTACTAGGAGCAAGTGCGGGTGAGTGACTCTCTACCTCCTCCTCGATTGGTCTAAGAGACCTGTGCTCTGAAGGATCAGATGCCATCGATCCTATAAAACAAACCAAAAATAGATTTGTATTAGTGTCACCTCAACTCTATTTAAAGGCCCATGCATGTTATGCAAACTATTTCTTTCCATCTATTTAGGTCTAGGACCGCCTAAACCTTTTCTCTGATACCACTAAATGTGACGCCCCTTACCCGTCTACAGTGTAGCTGAGTAAAGCATGCCACATTCAGTGCCAGAGCACCCTATCTTATCTTGTCCTGTCCATTGTTAATTTTAAACTTCATAAAAAATATGTGATAAAATTTTTTTTTATTCATTTTTGTAGAGGCCCAGACAGAGTCTCCTCTGTTTTATTAGCATCTGGCGGGTTCTAATATTTACCTATCAACGTAATCATATTCCATTCATATTTTTCCATGTCATGATATATCATCAAACATTCATATAATTTACTCATAATCATTTATATAAAAGTTTATACACAATAATTTACATTTTCATTTACAACCTCAAAATGTAATTACATGATGTTTATGTACAATAAACCAAAATATAAAATTTAATACATGGGCCCTACCAACAAAATATAAACTGCTGAGGTGACTAGTAGACACTGACAAATCTGGTCAATCTTGGTTAGTGCACTACTACTGTGGGCTTGCGGCTGCTGCTGCGGCTGTGTCTGGTCTTCAGTACCTACGTGATGGAAAACCAACGTGCTAAGCGAATTGCTTAGTGGTGCATAATTGTAAAGAAAAGTAACTAAATAATTAAAAATAATAATTCTAGGAAAATTTCATAAATCTAAGTCATTTATGAATTTTCTACACTTTAGGAACAATTAGATATAACAGGATCTTTTATGTTCATTTCTCTTATCTTCAATCTCATTTATTTTATAACAGTGCCTAAGTAACCTATAACAGACTATAAGTGCTAGATACACGGGAGTATACTGGTTAGACAATCATATGTCTACCCTGTATACAACTGTCATGTCAGGCACAAGGCCAACGGGCAGACTTTTAAAGACATAAATGAAATTAGGTGCAATGGCCAATGTGCAGCCATATAGCCTGTAGAACAATCATATCAGACATATTTTGTCGATCAATGATCATTCATGTAGGCAGTATTGCTATCTGTAGTCCCTAATTGATGCACCAATCAATCCAAACTATATACATAAACCCAGGTTTACTTTGGGCAATTAAGCATTATTAACTTCTTAATAGAAGTTTCATATCAATTTGTAGTGGAAAAATGGGTCCCACATGCCTATTTCATGTAATTTAGTGTTTAGGGTTAAAACTCTACCATAGAATAATTTGTCTTATGAATCTTTCTTTAAGTTCAGTTTTAATGTCTTGACTTTACCTATCAATTTGATCAATTTGTGGCCACTGTTTAGCTATACTTTCTTCATGGAAGTTGTTTCTCTATGTCTTATCTTTGTTTTGCCTTTTTGAATCATGTCATTTGGATTTCTAGAACTCAAGTTATGGTCAAATAACCATAATTGATTCATTTCCTAATTTTGGATCCTTAGCTAGGTAGATTTTGGAGTTATAATTTACCAATTTAATTGAACATGTTGCAGTCACTTTTAAGCTTAGTGCTCTTCATAGAATTTGTTTCCCTATGTCTTATGGTCACTTAGAATTTTGAATTGCAATTTTTCATGTTTTTTAGAATTAATTATATCCAAATAACTAGCCTAGACTCAAGTACCCCATACCAATAAGATTCCAGTTCAGGGCAGCAGCTTTAACTCAACTTTTAGGGTTATTACATTCATAATTTGAGGAAAGTGTTTAAAATAAGGTTGGATCCCTGTCCCTTAGGTTTCCAGAAAAATATGGCTCATCCCAATTGGAGTTTCCTAGTGGGAGATGTGACTAAAAGACCGTTCTAGGGTCAAGTAGTCACTTAGGCAATTTCTAGAATTTGCATACTAAATTGACCTAGTTCCCTTAATTTTTGGGTTTTAGTCAAAATACTAATATTGTAGATTGATGTCTTTCCGAGATTTTTCAACTGATTTCATTGCATTTGGATTTTTTTTAAACCAAGTTATGGCCTTTTTGCCAAAACTAGTCAGGTAAGCCTATGTCTAGCAATTTCTGGGCAATATGGTTTTGGACAGTTTTGTGACTTAACTTAGGCCAATAATTTGGTTTGGTTAGAGGCATTTCTGAGCTCTGTGTTCTCCATGAAAGTTATAGTACTATGTCTAAGCTTTCCAATGGTATAAAATTTAGGTCATTTGGATCTGTCTAGAGGGAGTTATGGCCAAATGAATATGTACTGTTCATTTGGTCATTTTTCTAGGTTCATTGTATGCTCAGCCGGATTGGGATAGAAATTAGTTTAAGTTATGGACAGAATTTGAGCATGGTTTCTTCATAAAAAATGGAGCATTTTGGGTCTAGTTTCACCTCCAATTGGCCTCATACCAATTGGAGTAACATAAATGCAGTTATGGCTCAAAATATATACTGGATTATAAAGTCCCAAACCTGCAAAGAAATGTACACCTTCAAATTTCATTTCCTCTAACTCCCAAACTACAAATTGGCATATATGGCACTTCTAAACATTATCAACTCATCTCAACAAAGTTAAATTCTAGTAATTACACAAAATCTGTAACACCCTCCCCGTAGCAAGTCCGTACATTCTACTATTCCGGTGACCAGTATCGGTCCGGACAACTAGAACGTCCGGAAAAATATTTAAACTCAAGTGAAGAACTATAATTAACTCTAATATTAACAAGAAAAATTTAGAAAAAATTTTAGAAATAAAATACAACCAAGTTAAATGAGCCGGTGCCCAAGCGATGGGTAACCTAGTAGGAAGTTGCAGTTCTCGCAACTAGGAGCCCTAGACCTGGGGAAAAATTCATAAAATAATTTTTGGGACTCCAGAGAAGGGTTTTTGAGGTTCCTATGGCATTAGAATGCCAAGAAAATATTTAGAAAAACTTTTCAATCGGTATAGACAATTTTGGCCAGTTAAGCCAAACGGAGGGCATTTTGGTCATTTCGTCTTCAGAGATGATTTTTGGCCGACTTGTCCAGTTAAGTAAATAATTATTATAACATAAAATATGAATAAATATTGCTAAAAATTAAATTGAAAATGAGTAGATAAGAGAAGAAAAAAAATGGAAGAAAATACCAATTATGACATCATATGATGTCATTAAACACTTACCCACCAATCATATTTAATCAACACTTAAATTAACTAATAAAATATGGATAAGAATACAGCAAAAGCTCATAAAAATCCAGCAGCCATCACCTTCACAAAACTCGCCCGTAGCTCTCAAACTCCATACCCATTCCACCATAGAAAGCTTACCAAAGCTTTATAACCCACCCAAATCTCACTTAAAACCCTAAGTCCACTTCTATAAAATTTGTCTCTACATCTTGAGCAAGTGTTTGGCTGCCAAGAAAGCCAAAGAAAGTGAAGGAATTTTGAGTGGAAAGTTTCTGCTCACAAGGTTAGTGTCCAATCTCCTCCTTTTCTTGCTTAATTCATATTTAAGGGCATGAGTCAAGTGGAAATTGTCATAAAAACATAATATAATTTATGTGTATTTATCTATACAATTTCTACAGCTTAGGGATGTTAAGGGTTTCATGAATTTCCTTGAAACAAAATGGTATGTGAGCTGCCTTGACATGAGATGAGTGTTTAAACATTTAAGTGCAAGTGAAATGTATATACGGAACTAGAAAAATTGGACACATGAACAATTCTAGGGTTTTCTCATGTGATGGTTTATTAGCCTTGTAATGGTCAATTAGTGACCATTTGAATATGTAGGAGGAGGAAATGAAGTGAGTTGTAGCTTGGGATTTGAGTTTGGGTGGGCTGCCTTGTGTGACCTGTAGGTTTGGATGTGAGTCCAGCCTGGTTGGACAGCCATAACTTGGGCTGTGTAGGTTCAATTGGTGTTTGGCTAATTGGGCATGAAACTAGACACATAATGACACAACTTTGGTGAAGAAACCATGCCCATAAGACCAAACCAAGTGGACCAAAAGCTTGCCCCAATCCGGGTGTCCTGCAATCTGTCTCTGCAGAATGACCAAATGAATAGTGATTGTTCATTTGGCCATAACTCAGTGTAGAATGGCCCAATTGACCTGAAATTTTACCAGCAACAAGCTAAGATATAGACCAACAACTTTCATGAAGGAACCCACCCCAAATTATGACCAGAACCTATCCAACAAGGGAGTTCTGATCACTGTTCATCAGACTGTAGATATGGTCAGTCCAGAAAAATTCCAATCCGGCCAGTTGTGGTTTTTGGACCATAACTTGAGTTACAAAACTCCAAATGGAGTGATTCAAAACAAGAAATTCAACTAGACGAAATAAGGAACAACTTTTATGTTTATCATTTTTCCAAATTCCCACTGCAACAGTAACTAATAGAACAGTAAAGATAAGGTATGAAAACTGAAAATTTTGCTCAATTAACTTTAAGCTTAGAAATGGTATTGGTAACCAATACCAACAAATTTTGAATGCAAAATGTGGTATGTTGGGAGTGTTAAAACCAATGTACCTATTGTCCATGCAAAATTCAACATTTTTAATCAAGGGAATAGTAACACCAAAACTTGAAATTCAAAAATTGTAAAACTTAAAAGTGTCAAATGCCCTAGTATACCTAACAAGATTGGTTTGGATAGTTTGCCATGCCAATAGGGTTCGATTAAGATCGCACATGGCATTATGCCATTCTGTGATTTCATGGCTTTTAGCCATTTTGACATTGTGTTGAGATTTGGCCTTGTGCCTGATGTTATTACAGCTTATTAGCTTATCTGTTGCACACCGGGAGATACATATGTAACCGATGGTGTGACGGCCCGAGGTACTTGATACCCAGTGCCAGTTTACTTGTTTATCTAGTCCAGTCGTCCAGTATAGGTTACTTGGGCAACCAAAAATGAAAGTGGATAAATTTAATGAAATAATGAATATAACAAGTACAAAATAAGTAAATCTACAAATACTCAATGAAAATTTATTTGCAATGAGATATCAATACATTCACTGCATATTTATTTTCTGTTATTTCTTTTTATTTTATTATTGGCACCACTAAGCATTATTGCTTAGCGGGTTGCTTTTGCCACACGTAGGTTCTGGAGATATTGACCGAGAGCCCAGTAGACCACAGACTAGGTGAGACCTCCTGCAGCTCTGCATAGTGTTCGTGTCACCTCACCATCTTCAGTGCATTGGTAGGACATTAGGTTTCATTTTGGTATTTTGTAACTAACTTTTATTTTCTCATATGTAATTGAAACTTATGTAATGTATTTTGGTATTAATGTATGTAGTGGAAATTGTGTTTGTGAATGAAAAATTGAATATTTATTTATGACTTTTACATGATTATCATATGAGATGAATGATTGAGAAATGGAAATGTTGTTGAAAAACATATTGAGATTTTGTTGATGAAATGGAGTTTGGGATTGATTGGAAATGATTATTGAAAGTGTTTTTTATAGGTTCAAATCGTTTTCTCCATTTTTAGCAGATCACGGATTTTCTATAAAATTTTCGGAACCTCAAATAAATTATAATTTCAATAAATGACTTAAATGAATTATATTTTACAAGTTATATTCAAACTATGATAAAAATTAATTAAGGAAGAATAAAAATGATTAAGATAAAATAGAGTGTTCCGGTACACCGTGTGACATATCTTACTCGGATATACTGTAGACGGGTAAGGGGTGTCACATTTAGTGGTATCAGAGCACGGTTTAGGCGTTTCTGAGCCTAGATTGAGTCCATGCCGTGCATTGTATTTGTAAGAGTTGAGGTGATACTAATGCAGATCTGTTTGTCTTTGTTATTTTGAATAGGATATGGACCCTGCATCACAGAGAGCAGTTGAGGAAGAAGTGGAGAGTCATGCTCCACCTGCAGCAACTGAGACTGGGGGTAGGGGAGAACCTACACCGCAAGCTCAAGCAAAGCCTGCTCAGCCTCCAAAGGCCATGTTCCAGCAAATGGCCGAATTCTTCAAACAAATGGCTGGGGTAATGCCAGCAGCAGCACCACCACCACCTCCACAGCAGAAATCACACCTGGAAAGACTAAGAAAATTTGGAGTAGTGGACTTCTTTGGCAAGAGAGAAGATGATTCTGTTGCAGCCGAAAATTGGTTAAACAGAACAGGTAGAGTTTTAAAACAACTCCACTGCACTCCAGAGCAAAACCTAGAAGCTGCCATATCTCTGTTACAAGACGATGCATATGAATGGTGGGATACAGTGTCCAGTGAAGTACAGCCAAAGTAATAACTTGGGACTTCTTCCTCTCTGAATTCAGGAAGACATATGTGGGTAGTGTATACCTGGAAGAGAGAAGAAGAGAGTTCATTAACCTGAGGCAGAGACAGCTGACAGTGGCCGAGTATGAAAAGGAATTTGTCAGATTAAGCCGCTATGGAAGGGAGATAGTTCCTAATGAGGCCGAAAGGTGTAAGAGATTTGAAGAGGGATTAAATGACAATATAAAGATCATGATTACTGCCTTGGGAATCACAAACTTTACCAAGTTAGTGGAAGCTGCAATAAAAGTTGAAAAGGTTAGAATAAGTGAGCAGACCAGAAGAGAGAGACAGCAGAAGAGGGGCTCGGGTCAATCTAGTTCATCTCTTGCACCTGGGAAGAAGTTCAAAGGTCCACCTGCATAGAGTTCAAGTCAATCACAAGGTCAGGGTCACCTCGGGCCCAGTGCCACGCTTTACCCCTAGGAGAGGTCACCCACACCATCGCGCGCTCTCCAGGGATGGGGTTCAGGGGACCAGCCCCAGTATCTTCTGCATGTCCACATTGTCTGAAATGGCATAAGGGGGAGTGTTGGAGAGTGACTGGTGCCTGCTTAAGGTGTGGGTCGACAGAGCATCAACTGAGGAACTGTCCATGTAGAACTACTACAGCTGCTCTAACACAAACAGACAGACCTGCTCCTGCACCACAAAGGGGAAGGAAATCTGGCAAATCTGAGGCAGTGGGACCATCACAGAGGCCTACATCTGAGCCAGTAGAGAGGCCTAAGGGCAGACCACCTGCCAGAGCCTATGCCATGAGAGCTCAGGAGGAGCAAGATGCCCCGGACGTCATCAGGGGTACATTCTCCCTCTACAATACATCTGTGCATGCATTGGTGGATCCAGGATCCACTCATTCATACATCTGCATCAACCTACCCGTAGAAAGGGGGATACTAGTAGAGGAGAGTGACTAAGACATTCTGGTCACTAATCCATTGGGCCACAGTGTAGTGGTGAACAAAGTCTATAAGGGTTGCCCGTTAAGGATTCAGGGGTATGAATTCTTTGCAGACTTGATTGAGTTGCCTTTCCATGAGTTTGACGTGATTTTGGAAATGGACTGGTTGTCACTTCATCAAGTAATAGTTGATTGCAAATTAAAGAGAATTTCTCTGAAAACTTCTGAGGGAAATGAAATCACTGTTGTGGGTGAAAGGACAGATTTCCTGTCTAATGTTATCTCAGCCACAGTTGCAAGAAGAATGATGTGAAAAGGCTGTGAAGCTTACCTAGCACACGTAGTTGATACTAGGCAAGTTAAGCCAAACCTGAGTGATATACCCACAGTAAGAGACTTCCCAGATGTATTTCCTGAAGAGTTGCCTGGTTTACCACTAGAAAGGGAAGTCGAGTTTGCTATTGAGGTAATGCAGTCTGACACCCATTTCCATTGCTCCTTATAGGATGGCACCTACTGAATTGAGGGAGTTGAAAACTCAGTTGCAAGAGTTGCTTGATAAGGGGTTTATATGCCCCAGTGTGTCACCATGGGGAGCTCCAGTGCTGTTTTTGAAAAAGAAGGATGGGACTTTGAGGCTATGCATCGATTACCGGCAGTTGAATAAAGTAACTGTGAAGAATAAATATCCGTTGCCTAGAATTGATGATCTGCTTGATCAGTTGAAGGGAGCAGGAGTATTTTCTAAGATTGATCTCAGATCAGGGTATCATCAATTAAGGGTGAGGGATGTAGATGTGTCAAAGACTGCATTCAGGACTCGGTATGGGCATTATGAGTTTCTGGTGATGCCCTTTGGCCTAACAAATGCACCCGCAGCATTCATGGACGTTATAAACCGTATCTTCCATCCATACTTAGATCGGTTCGTAGTGGTATTTATTGATGATATTCTGGTGTATTCCAAGACTAGGGAAGAACATGATGAATATTTGAGGATTGTTCTGCAAACCCTGAGAGAAAAGAAGCTGTATGCTAAGTTATCCAAGTGTGACTTCTGGTTGAATGAGATTGCATTCCTTGGACACATAGTGTCAGCTGATGGGATTAGGGTGGATCCCAAGAAAATAGAAGCAGTGATGGAATGGAAGCCTCCCAGAAATACAACTAAGGTCAGAAGTTTCTTGGGGCTAGCTGGGTATTACAGAAGATTTGTAAAGGGATTTTCCTTAATAGCTACTCCAATGACTTAGTTGTTACACAAGAATGTCAGATTTGATTGGAATGACAAGTATCAGACCAGTTTTGAGAAGTTGAAGGCTATGTTGACAGAGGCACCAGTGTTAACACAACCAGTGTCAGGAAAGGACTTTGTGGTCTACAGTGATGCCTCTCATAATGGGTTAGGGTGTGTATTGATGCAAGAGGGGAAGGTGGTCGCTTATGCTTCCAGGCAGCTAAGGCCACATGAACAGAATTACCCTACCCATGATCTAGAGCTTGCAGCAATTATCTTCACACTAAAGATATGGAGGCATTACTTGTATGGTGAAAAGTGCTACATTTACACAGATCACAAAAGCTTGAAATACTTGCCAACCCAAAAAGAGCTCAACCTTAGACAGAGGCGATGGATTGAGTTCCTGAAGGACTATGATTGTGTAATTGACTACCATCCTGGGAAAGCAAATGTAATTGCTGATGCTTTGAGCAGAAAATCCATCACAGCTTTGAGATCATTGAATGCCCGTCTATCTTTGGTTCGAGATGGAGCTATTTTGGCTGAGTTGCAAGTGAGGCCAAACCTGCTACAACAGATTTTAGATGGGCAAAAGGCAGATGAAAAGTTAATGGCTATTATGAGCCAAATCTCAGGGGGAAAAGTAACTGACTATGAGGTAAAAGTAGATGGGTGTTTGTACTACAAAGGAAGAGTATGTGTACCAGATAATGGGGAATTAAAAGCCAGTATTCTGAAAGAGGCACATGCCAGTGTTTATGCTATGCACCCAGGAAGTACAAAGATGTATCATGATATGAAGCTTCAGTATTGGTGGCCTGGTATGAAGAAGGACATAGCTGACTATGTGACTAAATGCTTGACATGTCAGTAAGTCAAGGCAGAACATCAAGTTCTATCAGGTTTGCTACAGCCTATACGCATACCTGAATGGAAATGGGATCGGGTGACCATGGATTTTGTGAGTGGTCTACCTCTCACCCAGAAGAAACATGATGCAGTATGGGTGATAGTAAATAGATTGACGAAGTCAGTACACTTTCTGCCAGTTAGGACTGACTACTCACTGGAGAAGTTAGCAGAATTATATATCAGTGAGATAGTTAGATTACATGGAATTCCACTTTCCATCATATCTGATCGAGACCTAAGGTTTACATCGAGATTTTGGAAGAAGTTGCATGAGTCCTTGGGTACACAACTCCACTTCAGCACAGCTTTCCATCCTCAGACGGATGGGCAATCAGAAAGAGTAATCCAAGTAAACAATTGAACCAATTGAATTAATACAAATATTGAACTAAAATGATAATAATAACATGAAATATATGTCAGGTCCTTGAGGATATGCTGAGGAGTTGTGTCATTGAGTTCAAGGGAAGTTGGAATAGATACCTCCCACTAGCAGAATTTGCATACAACAATAGCTACCAAGCTAGTATCCAAATGGCCCCGTATGAAGCACTGTATAGGAGAAAATGTAGAACTCTAGTGTGCTGGACTGAATTGGGCGAAGACAAACTGGTAGGCCCAGACTTGGTGAAACAGACTGAAGAGAAGGTAAAACTAATCAAAGCCAATCTGAAGGTTGCCTCAGACAGACAGAAATCCTATGCCGACTTGAAGAGAAAAGAAATAGAATACGCGGTTGGCGACAAAGTGTTCCTCAAGGTGTCACCGTGGAAGAAGGTACTGAGGTTTGGAAGAAAAGGTAAGTTAAGCCCTAGGTTCATTGGCCCATATGAAGTTATTGAACGTGTGGGTCCAGTGGCCTATAGGCTAGCTTTACCACCAGAGCTGGACAAGATCCACAATGTGTTCCACGTATCTGTGCTAAGAAGATATCGCTCAGATCCTTCACATGTCATCTCCATGGAAGAAATTGAAGTACAACCGGATTTGACATATGAAGAAGAACCCATACGGATCCTGGCTCGGGAAGTGAAAGAGTTAAGGAATAAGCAAATTCCACTGGTGAAGGTGCTTTGGAGGCACCACAACACCGAGGAAGCAACTTGGGAAAGTGAAGAGACGATGAGGCAACAGTTCCCTCAACTGTTTGCATCAGGTAAATTTCGAGGACGAAATTTAAATTAGAGGGGAAGAGTTGTAACACCCTCCCTGTAGCAACTCTGTACATTCTACTGTTTCGGTGACCAGTGTCGGTCCAGACAACTAGAACATCCGGAAAAATATTTAAACTCAAGTGAGGAACTATAATTAACTCAAATATTAATAAGAAAAATTTAGAAAAAATTTTAGAAATAAAATACAACCAAGTTAAATGAGCCGGTGCCCAAGCGATGGGTAACCTAGTAGGAAGTTGCGGTTCTATAACTAGGAGCCCTAGACACAGGAAAATTCATAAAATAATTTTTGGGACTCCAGAGAAGGGTTATTGAGGTTCCTATGGCATTAGAATGCCAAGAAAATATTTAGAAAATTTTTTCAATCGGTACAGACAATTTTGGCCAGTTAAGCCAAACGGAGGGCATTTTGGTCATTTCGTCTTCAGAGATGATTTTTGGCCGACTTGTCCAGTTAATTAAATAATTATTATAACATAAAATATGAATAAATATTGCTAAAAATTAAATTGAAAATGAGTAGATAAGAGAAGAAAAAAAAATGGAAGAAAATACCAATTATGACATCATATGATGTCATTAAACACTTACCCACCAATCATATTTAATCAACACTTAAATTAACTAATAAAATATGGATAAGAATACAGCAAAAGCTCATAAAAATCCAGCAGCCATCACCTTCACAAAACTCGCCCGTAGCTCTCAAACTCCATACCCATTCCACCATAGAAAGCTTACCAAAGCTTTATAACCCACCCAAATCTCACTTAAAACCCTAAGTCCACTTCTATAAAATTTGTCTCTACATCTTGAGCAAGTGTTTGGCTGCCAAGAAAGCCAAAGAAAGTGAAGGAATTTTGAGTGGAAAAATTCTGCTCACAAGGTTAGTGTCCAATCTCCTCCTTTTCTTGCTTAATTCATGTTTAAGGGCATGAGTCAAGTGGAAATTGTCATAAAAACATAATATAATTTATGTGTATTTATCTATACAATTTCTGCAGCTTAGGGATGTTAAGGGTTTCATGAATTTCCTTGAAACAAAATGGTATGTGAGCTGCCTTGACATGAGATGAGTATTTAAACATTTAAGTGCAAGTGAAATGTATATATGGAACTAGAAAAATTGGACACTTGAACAATTCAAGGTTTTCTCATGTGATGGTTTATTAACCTTGTAATGGTCAATTAGTGACCATTTGAATATGTGGGAGGAGGAAATGAAGGAGTTGTAGCTTGGGATTTGAGTTTGGGTGGGCTGCCTTGTGTGACCTGCAGGTTTGGATGTGAGTCCAGCCTGGTTGGACAGCCATAACTTGGGCTGTGTAGGTTCAATTGGTGTTTGGCCAATTGGACATGAAACTAGACACATAATTACACAACTTTGGTGAAGAAACCATGCCCATAAGACCAAACCAAGTGGACCAAAAGCTTGCCCGGTCCGGGTGTCCTGCAATCTGTCTCTGCAGAATGACCAAATAAAACAGTGAATGTTCATTTGGCCATAACTCAATGTAGAATGGCCCAATTGACCTGAACTTTTACCAGCAACAAGATAAGATATATATCAACAACTTTCATGAAGGAACCCACCCCAAATTATGAGCAGAACCTATCCAACAAGGGAGTTGTAGTCACTGTTCACTGCACTGTAGATGTGGTCAGTCCAGAAAAATTCCAATCCGGCAAGTTGTGGTTTTTGGATCATAACTTGAGTTACAAAACTCCAAATGGAGTGATTCAAAAAACGAAATTCAACTAGACAAAATAAGGAACAACTTTCATGTTTATCATTTTTCCAAATTCCTACTGCAACAGTAACTAATAGAACAGTAAATATAAGGTATGAAAACTGAAAATTTTGCTCAATTAACTTTAAGCTTAGAAATGGTATTGGTAACCAATACCAACAAATTTTGAATGCAAAATGTGGTATGTTGGGAGTGTTAAAACCAATGTACCTATTGTCCATGCAAAAGTCAACATTTTTGTTGACTAATGAAGGTTATAGTAACACCAAAACTTGAAATTCAAAAATTGTAAAACTTAAAAGTGTCAAATGCCCTAGTATACCTAACAAGATTGGTTTGGATAGTTTGCCATGCCAATAGGGTTCAGTTAGCAGTACTGCACATGGCATTATGCCATTCTGTGATTTCATGGCTTTTAGCCATTTTGACATTGTGTTGAGATTTGGCCTTGTGCCTGATGTTATTACAGCTTATTAGCTTATCTGTTGCACACCGGGAGATACATATGTGACCGATGGTGTGACGGTCCGAGGTACTTGATACCCAGTGCCAGTTTACTCGTTTATCCAGTTTAGTCGTCCAGTATAGGTTACTTGGGCAACCAAAAATGAAAGTGGATAAATTTAATGAAATAATGAATATAACAAGTACAAAATAAGTAAATCTACAAATACTCAACAAAAATTTATTTGCAATGAGATATTAATACATTCACTGCATATTTATTTTCTGTTATTTCTTTTTATTTTATTATTGGCACCACTAAGCATTATTGCTTAGCGCGTTGCTTTTGCCATGCGTAGGTTCTGGAGATACTGACCGAGAGCCCAGTAGACCACGCATCGGTGAGACCTCCTGCAGCTCTGCATAGTGTCCGTGTCACCTCACCATCTTCAGTGCATTGGTAGGACACTAGGTTTCATTTTGGTATTTTGTAACTAACTTTTATTTTCTCATATGTAATTGAAACTTACGTAATGTATTTTGGTATTAATGTATGTAGTGGAAATTGTGTTTGTGAATGAAAAATTGAATATTTATTTATGACTTTTACATGATTATCATATGAGATGAATGATTGAGAAATGGAAATGTTGTTGAAAAACATATTGAGATTTTGTTGATGAAATGGAGTTTGGGATTGATTGGAAATGATTATTGGAAGTGTTTTTCACAGGTTCCGAAGAACTATTTTCTCCATTTTTAGCCGGTACTCTGCCAGATTTTCTATAAAATTTTCGGAACCTCAAATAAATTATAATTTCAATAAATGACTTAAATGAATTATATTTCACAAGTTTTATTCAAACTATGATAAAAATTAATTAAGGAAGAATAAAAATGATTAAGATAAAATAGAGTGTTCCGGTACACCGTGTGACATATCTTACTCGGAGATACTGTAGACGGATAAGGGGTGTCACAAAATCTCCAATAGTTAGGTCAAAATCCTAATTCAAATTGTCAATCTCAACATACACATGTAATCAAATTCTATTACATGTAACTTTATCACTCAACATATAACTCACATCTACTTATTTATCAACATCACAAATCACATTTACATGCATGAAAGTATCAAACTCCCAAATTTCCCAAGGCTGTCGAATTCTAGGGTTCTTAAATACTCATCATTTTCTTCAATTTTCTTATCATATCAACTCATTTCAACATGCTTAGCATGATTAAAGAAGAGAGGTATGATAATTTATGCACTAACCTTTAATGGACACTTCTTCAAGTTGCCAAAACTTCACCAATCTTCTCTTTCTTGGCTGCCAATTGACTTTCTAAGGTGTGGGGATGAATTTTAATGAAGGGACTTATGAAGATTATGGTGAGAATGGAAGAGATTCAAAGCTTAGAAGAAGGAAATCAATGGAGGAAGAAAGGGGGAAAGGGTTCAGCCATGGGAGAAGGAAATGAAGAAGATAGCATTTAGTGGTTGAAATCTTGTCATCTTATGCCTATATATACCCCACTAAAAATTTATTTGTTAATTATAATAATTAAAGTTTTAACATTTTTAATAATTCCCTTTAATTACTTTATATATAGCTTCATGTTTTCATGGGATTTTCAAAATTTAAATGTCACTCATTTTAATGGACATTTAGGTCAAAAGTCAACTCTAGGTGCCAAATGACCAAAATGTCATTTTTTGGGTTATAGTCAAACTTTTTCGGTAATGCTGACTAAATCCCTGACCCGATGGTTTCTTTAATTTTTATACTATCTATTTCATTTTTATTTTCATCCGTACCGTTTAACTAAATTTTTCTAAATTTTTTGTGACATTTTTAATGTCATTTATACCTCAGTAAACCTTTAATTAAGTCCCAAAAATTATTTTCTAGGGTTCCTCAAGGGTCTGGGGTCGTCAACTGTCTATGCAGTGGCTTTCCGGTACAGTTACCTATCGCCGAAACCTTAGCTTATTTAACCTAGTTACATTTCATTTACTTTATTTTCTCTTAATTTTTCTTATATTTTCTTATCACTTATTCCATCAATTTATGCTTCCTCACTCTAGTTTAAGTATATTTCTAGACATTCTGGCTATCCGAACAGACGTTAGTCATCGAAACAGTAGAATGTACGAACTACTTACAATGAGGGCGTTACACTATGGCAGAACTGTATAAAGTGGATATGGGACTCCTGGTACTGAACACTCGGTGTCTCTGATTGATTTAACGATGGGTACTCGGTGCCTCTATATAACTGTCTGGATGTGGGGCTCCTGGAATTGAACACTCAGTGTCTCTGATCGATTTAACAATGGACACTTTGTGCCTCTATATAGCTGTCTAGGTTTACCCGGGTTTAATAAGGTAATTATCATTTTTCTTTTCACATGATGTAATCAATAATACTTGTATGCACAAAAACTTTTGCCATTACCATATTTGCATATTGCATGCATGTAAATTTCATAACATAATAACAAGTTTATTTAGGCATTTTATCAAACACTTGGTGCGCAAAATTCACATGCCAAAAAGAACTAGTTTCCTTTGTTTTTTTAGACCCTTGGAAAATACCTTTATATTTTCCATCAAAAGCACTTTAATCCTAAAATTGGAAACAACCAATAAACATTCATCCAATACCAATTTAATTCACTGAAGTGGCTACCCTAAAAGAACAACCACACACACAATTAAAATTTTTAGTCAATTCAGATAAACAGGGCAGCAAAGTTAAAATTCCACCAAAAATTCTAGCAACAAGGGTTTCATGGTGTCTTTTTCAAAATTGAACTTTCATATGTCCATTTCAATCTCCAATTTGAATCATTTCAAAATCAAGACTAAAACTCAAGTTATTAATGAAAATATGCAAACTATTCTAGACTCTAGTCACGGTCAGAGCAATAATAGGAAATGCAAGAATTCACCATGTAGCCAACAAAATCAATTTCCGATCATAACTACAAAGTTTTAGGGTATACATTTAGCTTTCCAATGGTTTAAGAATCACACTATTTTAAGTTCCAGAGCACAAGTTATGAATTTTCAAAGTTGGGTGTCCTGCTTTTAGAAACCATTAGGTTAGTTTTCCAGATTTGAGCAGCAAAAAGTTCTGCCCTCAAACACCATCTTAGTTATTGAATTAAGTCTAGAATAAAACTAAAAAGTTTTAGAACATTCATCAAGGTTTTCATAGACATAAAGATCACCAAAATTCAACTTTCCTAGTTCAAGTTATGAATTTTTAAACCCCACTAACAGTTTTAGATTTTAGCTCACTTACAAGTCCCTAATTCTTCTAGTTTATCAAGTTCAAGAAATCTCTATCTTAATATGATAAAAGAGGGAAGATATAGCACTAACCTTAAGGGAAAACCAGCTGCTATCCCCTTCTCTTCAAGCCTCTACCAGATTAGAACACTCAAAAAAATTGGATTCTTCAAGCTTAATTTGCTAGTTCTTCTTGCTCCCTTTGCTTGGCTTGTAAAAATTGGTAAAATCTAGGGTTTTAGCTGGAAATTTTCTCTTTAAATTTGAGAGAAATGGCTGTTGGAAGCATGAAAAAAAGAAGACGAGAAGGTTGAATAAAGATGGCCGGCTGGTTTAGGGGAGCGTTTATGTAGAAGCTTCTTGATTTTTACCCAACGGTCCATCATCCTTTACCCATTGGTCCCTAAGATGTTTTCTCTTATTTCTAATCTTTCCCCTTAACTTTATAATTGAGTCAAGTTAGTCTTCCAATCTTTTATTTGTCCCTTAACTTATTGATTAATTCACTTTAGTCCTCTAACTCTCAGTGGCCAACTTAAGCAAGTGCACACCCACTTAGTTTGCCATTTATGTAAATACTTTTACTTCTTTTCATTTTTTTTGACTTATTAATTCATAATTATACCTTAATTAAGTCTTAATTAAGAGTTTTACAAGGTCCTACACAAATTGAAGTAGTAAATAGACCCAAATTACCGATTTTTAGCCATTTCCCGGGGGAGTTACTCATTGCTAGGACTTGTGAACATTTAACTGATTTCTAATCTATTTCTTTTATTTTCCTTCAACCATACTTGATCTTTATTAAATTAAATTATGACTCCTTACTTTAATTTAAGGGTGGATCCAGACATTCCAGCCATCTGAATAGACATTAGTCACCCGAACAGTAGAATATACGGAACTATCTAAAGTGAGGGCATTACAGAACATTATAAAAGATAGTATCGTATGTTCATTCTTGACTAGCATAATTTTTATTCTAAACTCATTAGAAGAACAAGGGCCTAAAACCAAACTAAAAAAAAAAAAAACTTTTTAAATATATCCAAAAATGAGTTTCCACTTCTTGAAAACTCAATTTATCTTAGATGGTTAATTTAGTCCCTCAATTAACTTAGAAAAGAAATAGACCACTATTGACATTTTCACTTTTCTAAAAATCCTTTTCAATAGAGAGACTCAACCACTTTCCAAACTTAAACTAATTAGGAAAATAATAGATTTCCGGTTGTTGAGAGCTAGGCATCTTGTAGCTACCTAATGTTAATATCAAACAGTTACCCTCTAGACACCAGATGGGTAAACAAAATTTTAATGTATCCTTAGTCAATTAATTAACACATCCTTGATAAAAACAATTAAGAAAATGCCATCACCAAAAGATGATAGGAAGAAAAATATATAAATAAACACAGTTTTATGGCCATACATTTTATTATAGAAAAGAAGTCTCCATTGAATACTTAGGAAAATAATGTATGCCATTTTCATCAGAAATCAAGTTTAGCTCTAACATAGAATGTCAAACTAAGATTAATAAAGTAATTCAATGAAAAAGAAAATGACTTGATTTAAGGTTTTGCTTTGACTAAAATAATGAGGTTAGGTTGAACATCTTACATTATTGAGAGGATTTATCTCTGAAATGCTATAGAATCTAATCAAGTGAAACAATTTTTATATGGAGAGATAATATTACTTCTCATAGAATTGATAAACAAAAATCTGATGATGCCCGTTGATGGACTAATTTGCAAAGAATCATATAGTATAGGTTTAGCATTACACAAAATAAGAAAGAGTATTAAAGTGCCTACCAAGTTAGTGGATTCAAAGAATGTTGGTGAAAAGAGTGATATCAAGCCTATTGACGGCACATATTCAACTATAATAGGTGAGTGCGTGTCTATTAATGAAACTTTATTTAAATAAGTCTTTCACATAACAATATATCTTAATAATTGTTACTATAATGTTTTGTTACATAAAAACACAAAGAAGAGGATTTTGAGATTGGGAGGAATTCCATTGAAAATGAATTGCAGAGAATATAACTATGAGTTTTTAAAGTTCGATATGCTCAGAAAACTTCCTAATACAATTTTGATATAAAAATAACTTTGTTTTGGTTTATTGCATGCGTGCAAAATTGTAAGCTAATTGAGATGAATCAAGTTTGAAGTCTAAACAAATAGTGGTAATATGAATTTTAAATCTTAGTCGACTTAGAAATCAATTTGCATAGTATTATGTAGACAATTTAAATATAAACTTATTATTCTATTATGTGATCATAAATAATGAAACCTAGATTACATGGCATTCAAGTAGTCACTCCACTTGGATATCTTAATTTCGCTTACCTTGTAATATTAAAATCATGTGCCCTAGTGATCTCATTAATTAACATAGGAATATAGTTTGATTTTTGAAATTGAATTATATCACTAGATGATTCAATAATATTTTGATCTAATTGGACCATAAAATCAGCAAATTCATCTGAACACAATCTTTTGTAAGAATATATATATTTTTGTAGTAGAACAAAGGAAAATAATAATCTACAACTATACCCAGATTATTATAAGCCATTGACTTGTCTCCAACAAGTAATCCCAAAATGATAATCTATTTTAATGTCATAAATACTCATAGAATAGAAAAATATCACTTTGCACCATATTATATAATTTCTCTTAGCCATCAATAACATAAATACTCTTTATTCAATTGCCGTGGAAATTGTGAAGGTACAATTTTACAAATGATTTTAAAATTCCTCTATAAAAGAAGTATATAAAAATATTACAAGAAAATAAATAGTAGATGAATAACATATAACTTATTAGCAATTGTCTTACTAATATAAATAATTTTTTAAAATCATATTCGATATGTTTCCACCATCTATCATCTGGTTTTCCTCCAGAATTCCAATAGATGCATAAGTGCTGACTTTTGAAGTTTTATTTTATCTTCTTTAAAATCACTGAACATCCATCAAGTAATATTATTTTGACTGTATACTCAACCAGAATTTTTTATATTAATCGTTGATAGTGCACAGTAGTGATATATGACAAATCTAACAAGCCACAAATAATCTTTTTATTTACAAATTGACCCTTTTCAAGTACCATCATTGATGTACAAGCTTGATAAATTTCACAAGAAGTATTTATTCTATATACACAATACTTAAAATGGCATGATCTTTTCTAAAAAAAGTTGAAAAGGCAATTAATACTCTTTTTTTTTTGTAATTATTTTTATGTTTAGCACCTTTTCTTTTTAATGTTTTTAGATTTTATTTCAACCTTATTCTTTTAGAAGAAAGGATGTCATTTTGAGTATTGGATACATAAAACACGCACGTATTGTGAAGTTTACCAAGCTCATATATCAAGAATGATACTTAAAAATGGTTAATTTGTAAATAAAAAAAAAGTTATTTGTAACGTGTTAGATTCACCTTATATCACTATTGCACACTATCAACAATTAATATTAAAACTTCTAGCTGAGTATGTGATTAAACTAATATTTGTTGATGGATGCTTAGTGATTTTAGATGAGATAAACTGAAACTTGAAAAGTCGATGCTCATGCATCTACCAGAATTTTGGAGGGAAACTAGATCATAGATGGTGTAAATATATTAAATATGATTTTAAGAAATTGTTTAGATCAATATGTTTATATGTTAGCTAATAAGTTATATGTTACTTATCTATTATTTATTTTCTAGTAATAATTTTTATATATTTCTTTTACAGAGGAATTTTTTATTTCAACCTTATTCTTTTAGAAGAAAGGATGTCATTTTGAGTATTGGATACATAAAACACGCACGTATTGTGAAGTTTACCAAGCTCATATATCAAGAATGATACTTAAAAATGGTTAATTTGTAAATAAAAAAAAGTTATTTGTAACGTGTTAGATTCACCTTATATCACTATTGCACACTATCAACAATTAATATTAAAACTTCTAGCTGAGTATGTGATTAAACTAATATTTGTTGATGGATGCTTAGTGATTTTAGATGAGATAAACTGAAACTTGAAAAGTCGATGCTCATGCATCTACCAGAATTTTGGAGGGAAACTAGATCATAGATGGTGTAAATATATTAAATATGATTTTAAGAAATTGTTTAGATCAATATGTTTATATGTTAGCTAATAAGTTATATGTTACTTATCTATTATTTATTTTCTAGTAATAATTTTTATATATTTCTTTTACAGAGGAATTTTTCAAGTTATTGTTAAAATTGTACTCTAGCTATTCCTACAGTAATTGAATAAAGGGTATTGATATTATTGATGGTTAAGGAAAATTATAGAATATGAACTATGATGCTAAGTAATAATTTTCTATTTTATGTGTATTTATAACATTAAAATAGATTTTTATAGTAGGATACTTGGGACAATTCAATGGTTTATAATAATTTGAGTGTAATTGTAAATTTTTTTTTTGCTAAAAAAATCTACATATTTCTACAAAAAATTGTGTTTGAAGAAGTTTACTAATTTTATTGTCCAATTAAATTCAAATATTATTGAATTAGCTAGCGACTTACACCCAAATATTTCAATTTCAAAAATCAACCTATGAGACCTATGTCAATTGAGGATAATAATAAGGTGCATAATTCTAATCTTACATGAAGAGCAAGCAAAATTAACATATTCAATTGGAAAGACTATTTGGATGCCATGAAATCTAAATTTTATAATCATATGATAAAATAACAAGTTTCAAATATTTAAGATGTCTACATGAATACGATGGAAATTGATTTCTAAGTATATTCGGATGTGAGATTCATACCATCATGAAAATATTTAGGCTTCTAAATAGACTTTTTTTAATAAGCATACAATTTTACTCATGCAAGAAGCAAAACAAACTTATTTTTACATCAAATAATACATAGAAGTTTTCTCCACATCTCGAACTTCAACAAACTCACTAATTGTATGTTTCACAACTTCAATTTCAGTCAAATTCCTCCTAATCTCAAATCCTCTTTGTGTTTTTATATAACAAAACGTTATAGTAATAATAATTAAGACATATTATTGCATAAAAGACTCATTTAAATAAAGTTATAATAACATTTATACTTACCTATTATGGTTGAATGTGCTATGTCAGTAGGCTTGCTATAACTCTTTATCAACGTTCTTTAAATCACTACCTCAGTATGCTTTTAATACTCTGTTATATTTGTTTTCTTCTTGATATTACCCTCTTTCTTTGATTCATCCATAAGATTGTTGAGCTATTTGATTGGGCTCCTCTGTAAAATAAATTCATTAGATTTAGAACTTATTACATAGAATCATTCAAAATAATAAAAGGCCTCTATCTACTTTTATGAAGAGACTCACAGTCCCTTAACAAAGAAATAACATCACTTAATAGCTTATGTAGATGATTTATTGAAATGGAGTTGGGAATTATACTATAAATTTCATTTATATGTTTTATTACTCATTGTTACTTATTAAATTCATCCCCACCAAAATTAGAACCCAATTCTTGAAGGGGCATCATTTAATTCCTAGAAATTTTGACAGGATGTAAGAAACCCCCAACTCCCCATCACTAATCCCATCATCAGTGTTTGAATAACTGAGGGTGTTATGTGTGAACGTGCAGTTTTCATTTTATATGACAATTGTGGTGAGATATAAAATATAGAATACAATTTCACACACATTGCATTACTCACAATATATAAAATGTAATTAATACATTTTTTTCTCAAGTAAATTGACTAAATATGGATTTACATTTTCATTATTTTTAATTAGAATCTCAATTCAAAAGTAACATGTCAATAATTGCCTAAAGAGTCTGACTCAATAGTGAGAACCTCCACTCAATAAATCAAAGTCTAATCATCAGCATGATTAACAACTAATCCCAACTCGTACTAATTCAATTTACTGTCATAAATGAACTAAAATAAACATAGGCATGCATATATTTTATTACTCAAAAATTTGCTAAAAATTCAGCACATCTCCCTTAAAAATCGAATGTTTGCCAATTTCAAAGATTCAACCTACATAGAAATTGCCATCTTGGTTTACACACTTTTTCACACATCTTCTTTCTCAACACCAACATCACATGAAAAACAATAAATAAAATTCCACTCCACTAAAGGAGATCCTAGTTTCCAAGTAAGGTCTCACAAATAAATTTATGATTAATTAAGTGTGTTTAATTTTCATTTCAACTGATGAAATCATTTTATTTTTTTTTACTTTGAATGTTTATTGTATGTTTAATTATTAAAAACTATGAGCAATTCCTTAAGTGCAATCTTTTGGTCCACTAACCCAATGGGAGGAAGTTTTTGAAGGTGAGGTATAGTTTTTAAAGTAATTAGTTTGTTAAGATGAAGGTTTATTTAAGGAAGATAATGTTGTGTACCGCGGAAGCGTGTAAACTACAAAAAATAAAGCAAACACATAAAATACTAATATTTATGTGGTTCACCTTCTCAATATAGGGCTACATCCATGGGCATACCATCTTTCACTAAAATAAATCATCAATTACAAGTTCAAACTATACTATTCATAAAGCCAATTATACTCAAGAGAACTTATACTACATTAAACTGCTCATAGAAAATACATTAGTTAGTCCCTCTCAGTCTCCTCTGGACATAACCCAATATATTTACTAATGCAACACTACACCACAAAGGGTGTCTTCAACTATATGGGTAAGAGCCCTCTCACTAATGGACAAGAATCCCTTCCTCTTAAATTCTATGTCCTTTCTCCACCTTAGGCCGAAGCCTCTCTCCATTGCAATGAGCAAAAGCCCCTCATCAATGGCCAGAGCCAATTCTGTGATAATTGGCAAGACCCCTCTCTACAATGGGCGATAGCCTCACTTCATAAGCTGGAAGCCAATATAACTTTTTCCACCATTCTCCTATTTATAGTGTTAATTTCTTCAATCCTAATCTGATTATGAGTCCCACTCAATTTAGGAATAACACTAAAATAAGAGTTCTACTTTATATAGAAAATATTCTTCTATCCTATTGAGGAATATTTCTCCCACTCAAATTATAAAAAAGTCTCTCCAAATCTCACTAGCATTTTGAGTCATAATTCTAACAATTTCCATCTTGACTCAAAATCCATTAATCATTGCATGTCTCAAATTCTTGGGTGCCTCCAATCATCATATCTCTATGCTTGAACTTGAACTCTTCAATTCATTAATCTCTCCAATCTTCATCTTAGGTGTAACTTACTTCTTTCTTTAAAAAATTTTTATCACACCTTATCCCTGGTAAGGCATGACATGTTCCCGTAGCATACCTAATGAATTATCGAACTCCACCTACCGATAACCCATTAGTTATGCTACAAAGGATTTTAAAACAAATCATAGCTTTTTAGCTTATCAATTCTTTTGTGGAAAACTACATGAGAATAGTTAAAATTCTATGTAAACATTTATTGAAAATAATGATAGACTAAATATTGCAAAAGTTACATTTTCATAAGTTTCAATATAAAATACAAATGGTTACAAACTCAAAATACTTTAGTAATGTAGTACTTTTTAATATAAACTACTTAATGTCCGTACATCCATACATATAGGTACAAAATACATCCAAAGGAATCACAAGGGTATACCTAACGTAAATACCTACAATCAATACCAAAATGCTGCTTCCAAGTCTCTCACTCGATAGCCTTCTCCTTTCCCTTACCTGCGACAGCATAAAGAAGTTATCGTTGAGTATATCACTCAGTGGTGCACAACTAATAACTTTAAAACTTAAGGTAAAACACAATTTTTCAAAGCATAATAAATCACATTTTTCTTAAGCATGAAAACTTCACAATAGTTCTAAGTCCATAAGAGCCATTTATTGGAATAACATTTCAAAAGAGAAATCACACTTCATAAATCACAATTCATAAAGCATTAGTGTTGCCAACATCAACACACAGTTTAGGCCATGTCACAAAATTTCACGATCAGTGCAGTGTTATACACCATGACAAAGCAATCTCAACCTCACTAACCATTATTAATGAGGGAAGGGCTAGCTAGCTAATGAGTACTCCTGTAGTCTTACCCCACTAACCGTTATTAATGGGAGACAAAATCATATCAAATATCAAACCCTAAGTAGTCGTTACTACTGGGGAGTTCTGAAGGGATTGTCATGCTAACTGTGGTTTCAAAATAACTTTCAAGAGTTTCTAAATCAATGATCACATTTGCAGAACAATAACATATTCAAATCATCATAAAACCCATAAAAGGGGTGGAAACACACAAATTTCTCAAATGCAAGAGAAAAACCATACCTCATTCAAAATAAACTCATTCCAAATCAAACTCCTTCAAATAAACTCATTCAAATCCATTTACAAAGTTAAAACAAAGAAAAAGGTTAGTTGTGCACAAACCTTCAATAATTCTCCTTTCTTGTTACCTACTTCTCCTTGTCTGTTCTAATTTCTTTTTCTACTGAAAATACACAAATAGAATACCTCAATACTAATCTCAATTGCTACCAAGAACTCATTACATGAACGTCTAATGTATCCCAAGTTAGCTTTGCAAATTTTAGAAAGTTTTAGTTTTGGACAGCTTGGTGCCCCAATTTTTGAACCCAATTTTTACCTAGTTTCGATCATAATTTGGTGAGGTGTTCTTCATGAAAATTGTTCATATAGGTCTTAACTTTATTTTCCTTTTTGAATCACCTAATTTGGAGCTGTTTAGCTCAAGTTATGACCAAAACACGGTTACTGTTTATGTCACTGTTCACCCTACAGTTTTAGTTCTAGCAGATTTATTGATCCAAATTCATTCGGCAATTTGATCAAGTTAAGTCCATAATTTGGTCTAATGTTCTTCATATGAAATGTTCTACTATGTCTTAGGTTTCCATTGATTTAAGAATCACCTAAATCGGAGTTTTCTAGAGAGAGTTATGGCCATGCAAAGTCTACTATTCATATGGTAAATCTACAGATTTCTAGATTTCTGCAGATTCGGTGATTCAACTTTGCTTAGCAATTTTATTGGGTTAAGTCCATAATTTAGCCTCAATTTCTCCATATGAAATGTTCTACTATGTTTTAAGTTTCTATCGGTTCAAGAATCACCTAAATCGGAGTTTTCTAGAGAGAGTTATGGCCATGCAAAATTTACTGTTCACATGGTCAAATTCTGCAGGTTCCAAAATTTTGTCTATAAGTTCAAGCCAAGTTTTGGGCAATTTCTGGGCAGTTTCTGGATTGGGTCTCTTCATGAAAATTCTAGCTCTATGTCTTAAGTTTCATCTCCAATTGGTTTCACACCAATTGGAGTTGTGTAGCTCAATTTATGGGCTGTCAAACACACTGAACTCAGTATGCAAATTCTGCCCTAGGTTCAATTTTTCATTTCTTCAATTATTTCCACTAACCAATCTCAATTCACATTTAATTCACCCAAAATGACTATAATTTAGCATTGACACATCAATGGCACTTCCTGGCACAAATTCCACAATTTTCAAATACCAAAGTTTGCAATTTTCCCTAATCCTACCATTTCATTACCTCCATTCATCAACCCAATGTCAATTCAAACTAAATAAACCTCAAATGATCATAATTTAACACTACACACTCCAATTTCACTCTCTAGCACCAAAGCTCCAATTTTCCCATGAACCCTAATCTCCCATAATTAAATTTATACAAATTTCATATAATTTCTTTGCCCCAATCATGTATAATACTTCAACTAAGCTTAATCTCATCATCAATTTCATTCAAAGACATCAGACCCTAACTTTTCTCCAATTTGGCCAAAACCCTAATTTAGATTCCATACATATTTTCTTTCATTTTCTTATGAAATCTCATGCTTTCTCATGTAAATTCATCACACCCAAACTTGATTCAAAGCATATTTGGTTAATCAAGCATGAAACAGAGAGCTTACCTCACTTGATGATTTTTCCCACTTCCAATCTCTTCCAAATCTTGTTCTTCTTGTTTCAATCTGTGACACCCCTTACCCATCTACAGTATAGCCGAGCAAGATATGCCACACAGTATGCCGGAGCACCATATCTTATTTCATTAGAATTTACTTTCTTAATTTATTTATTTATTCATTTATTAGTCACAAAGTGAAATTTATGCCATTTAATTTATTTATTGAAACTATGAATTAATTTAAGGTTCGGAAAATTTTTTAGAAAATCCGGCAGAGTGCCGGCTAAAAATAGAGAAAACAGTTCTTCGAAATCTGTGAAAAACACTTCCAATAATTTCCAATCATTCTCAAACTCCATTTGTATCACATCAATTTACAACAATTTTTTTAACAATTCCTCCATTTGTCATTCATTCATTCCACATCATCATCATGCTCAAATTATAAATAAATTCTCATATGTTATTTATAATCACAAGTTACAAATACTTACATTAATACAAAATTATATTACATTTATTTCAAATATACACGATAAGATAAGAGTTTAATTATAAAACTTACAAAAATTACAAAATACAAAATGGGACCTAGTGTCCTACCAATGCACTGTAGCCTGTGAGGTGCCACGGACACTAAGCAGAACTGTGAATGGCCTTACCCAGTCTGTGGTCTAATGGGCTCTCTGTCCAAATCTTCAGTACCTACGCATTGCAAAAGCGACGCGCTAAGCATAAAGCTTAGTGGTGCTAATAATACAAGAAAATATAATATGCAAATAAAAGTAAAAATTTCCTAGTTATTGTGTTCATAAGAAATGAATATTTACTAACTTATTGTTTAGTCGAAGGCTAATTATATTTTATGATATTAACTTCTTCATGCATTTTGTTAATTGTTTTGTTGATGATTTTGAGATTTTTTATATTTTATTATAATCACTCTTGATCTTTATCTTGATATTTCATTTCCTTATTCTCTTTAATAATCAGTTCAATTACAGTTATACTTTTCCATGCCCAAGTAACCTATACAAATTGACCGGACTGGATAAACGGGTAAACTAGCATTGGGTACCAGGTACCTCGAGCCGTCACACCATCGGTCACAATGTGTCTTCCGGTGTGCAAACAGAATGGCTAATAAGCTATAAAAGCAATAAGGCATAAAGCCAGGTATAACATCATAATCAGTATAGCCATAGGCTATCATCACAGAATGGCAATGAAGCCATACATCATACGCAGTACTGCTATCAGAACCCTATTGGCATGCCAACCTATCCAAACCAATCACATTAGGCCTACTAGGGCATATTACAAAGTCATTTCTTGAATATTTGTACTTTATATGTAAGGTTACTATTCATTTCATTAGTCAACTAAAATGTTCACTTTTTCATAGATAATAGGTATATTGATTCAAATATCACAAACATACCACATTTTTCATTCCAAAGTTGTTGGCATTAGTTGTCAATTCCATTTCAAAGCTTAGTGTTAGTTATTCACAATTTTTAGATTTCAAGCACTAAGTTTACTGTTCCATTGGTCAATTGTACATTAGGAATTTGGCAAAATTGTCTTCATGAAAGTTGTTCCTTATTGTGTCTAGTTACATTTCTTTTTTGGAATCACTCCATTTGGAGTTTTGTAGCTTAAGTTATGGCCTAAACACCATAACTGGCCGGATTGTAATTTTCCAGATTTTTCTGGGCAGAACCAATTCTGCAGATTTTGCACACTGACTGCATGTCAGTTTTTGAACATATTATTATCAAAATTTTGGTTTGGTTTCTTCATGAAAGTTGTAGGTCTATGTCTCAGCTATCTACTGGTAAAATTTCAGGTCAATTGGACCTTTCTACACTGAGTTATGACCAAATGAATAAATACTATTTATTTGGTCATTTTGCCCAGGCAGAATGCAAGTCACCCGGATTAGGGCAATTTTTAAGTCAATTTGGTTTGGTTTTCTGGGCAAGGTTTCTTCACCAAAGTTATGCCATTATGTATTTAGTTTCATTTCCAATTGCCCTTGCACCAATTGAACCTATACAACTCCATTTATAGCTGCCCAAACCTGCTGGACTCACAACCAGTCCTACAGGTCACCAAGGGCAGCATGCCTAAGTTCAACTCCAACATCCTTACTCACTTCAATTCCTCCTCACACACATTCAAATGGTTACTAATTGACCATTACAATGTTAAGATACCATTACATGAGCAAACCCTAATGTTGTTCAAGTGTCCACATTTTCAAGGTTCATTCATGCATCACACTTGCATTTCACTTACTCTTACATGTTCAAGCACTCATCTCATGCTATGGGTAGCTCATAAACACTTTACTTTAAGTAAATTCATCAAACCCTAACCACCCCTAAGCTGCCAAAATTATAGGGGTGAATATACATAAGTTTTATTTTGTTTTTCTTACAATTTCCATTTATCTCATGTTAATAAACATGAATTAAACAAGAATGGAAGGAGATTGGTCACTAACCTTGTTGGAGCTACTCCCAAGCTTGCCAAAACTTTTCTTTTTCCTCTTCAAATTGCTGTCCAAGGCTTGCTCTAGTGGTAGAGACAATTTTTCATGAAGAGAAGTTAGGGTTTAGAGGTGATTTGGTGGGTTGCCTCAAGCTTGCCTTAAGCTTTCATGGAGGAATGGGTTAGGGAGAGGGAAGATGAGAGAGTCACGGATAGAAATGAGAAAGGGAAGAAACAGATTGGTTTCTTCAAATTTTCAGCTCGTTTTATGCTTTTAAGTGGTTTATGGACATGTGTTACAATGTGATTGGGTGGGAGTGCTTTGGTGACATCATGTGATGTCATAATTGACATTTTCTTTCATTTTCTTTTCTTTTCTTCTCTACTCATTTACAATTTAATTTTTAGAAATATTTATTCACATTTTATGTCATAATAATTATTTACTTAACTAGACAAGTCGGCCAAAAATCATCTTTGAAGACGAAATGACCAAAATGCCCTTCGTTTGGCTTAACAGACTAAAATTGTCTGTACCGATTGAAAAATTTTTCTAAGCATTTTCTTGGCATTCTAATGCCATAGAAACCTCAATAACTCTTCTCTGGAGTCCCAAAAAATATTTTATAAATTTTCTCCCGGGTCTAGGGCTCCTAGTTGTGAGGATCGCAACTTCCCATTGGGTTACCCATCGCTAGGGCACCGGCTCACTTAACTTGGTTGTATTTTATTTCTAAAATTTTTCCTACATTTTTCTTGTTAACATTTGAGTTAATTATGGTTCCTCACTTTAGTTTAAATATTTTTTCAAACATTCTAGCTATCCGGACCGACAGGTCACGATGTAGAGAATGTACGAAATGGATACAGTGAGGGTGTTACACAATCTCTCAATCAAAGATCTCTTTGATGTTTTCTTTTAGTGGGCTATGGAATTTATGAAGGGAATTTAAGGGAATTAAAACTTGGGAGGGAAAATCAATGAGGGAAAGAAGTGGAAGAAGAAGAGAAAAAGAGAGAGAGGAAAAGAGAGGAGAGGGTGATGGCACCTTATGAAAAAAAAAATGAAGAAATTTTAATTGTGTCATAAGGATAATTAAACTTAAATTTTTATTCCCTTTTTTTTTTTACATTTACACTTAATTTTTCCTTTTAATTAAATAATTAAATTTAATTATCAAAAGCCCATAAGTCCTTCATTTTAATTTTGTCATAATGGAAATGAAAGTTTAAGTTTTCATTTCTTAAATTTTCCCTTATATATTTTTACTTGAATTTTTCTTCAATTTTTACCTCATAATTCAATTCATTAATTTCATTTAATTTAATTGACATTTTGGTCAAAAGACAACTCTTGAGGTGAATTGACCAAAATGCCTCTCATCGGGTCATAATCCTTCTTTTTATAATACTCGATGAGTCCTTAAATTTTTTTTATTCACTTGAATTTTTATTGTGGCTATCTCAATTAATTTTTCATTTATTTTTTGTCCTCAAGGTGTCTTTGAATAGTACTAGTCACGGACCAAAAACGATACTATTCATAACTCGGAAGTTCGGGTGTTACAATTTTCGCATCATCAATTTTCTTGATTTTACACCAAGAGCTCCACTTCAATTTCAACTCTCCATCATCACTATTATTGCATGTGTGACTTTTACATGTCGCAGTAGCTCCACCTTCAACCAAAGTCACCAAGATCATCCCCATGCTCTGATGCCAATTAGTTGTGCACCATGAAAGTATGTAAACTACAAAAAAATAAAGCAAACACACAAAAGACCAATATTTATGTGGTTCACTCTCTCAATATAAGGCTACATCCATGGGCATGCCATCTTTCACTATAATAAATCATCAATTACAAGCTCAAACTATACCACCCATAAACCCTGTAGACACCATATTTTGGTCGACCCTCAAATGCATAACTTAATATACAATTTTCTTTTAAAATTGTAACGAAGTTGTAATTTCAAATGTTTTCTTGAATGGATTTTCCATCTTAATGTTATCCATTTTCAACTAATGACCCAATCACAGGTCACTTATCTGAACTCAGCAATGGTTTGTCTTCGGAATAATTCAATCTCACATTCAAGTTGGGTTGTTTTCCGATCTCTTTGTCTTTATTCGACGTGTTCGGATCGATATTGGATCTTCGGACCATCCGATCTTACATGCTATTGTTTTCCAATCTCACTATGTTCAAATACCTCAAAATTCCAAATTGCATATAGTTTTGTGATCAGGTATCTCGCTCGAATTGTTCAAACATTTCTTAACAAAGCTAATGTTTTATCCGATCCTTAAATAATGGTTCCGATCCTAATAAGCTCAAATCATTTTCAAATCTTTACAATTTTACAAATCACTATTCAAATGTTTCAAAGTTTCAATCGATATTCAGTCAGGGCACCGTTCGATCTCATGTTCATGTGTAATGGTTTTCTGATCTCTCTAAGTGGTCTTATGTTTATGATTAATAACCAGTCTCAGGTTTAATGTTCAAATTTGTTCAATTGATTAAGAGTTAATTCTATTAAGTACTCACACAACTTGATTTGATGTTTTCCGATCTCATTAAGAAAATTGAGCATGAAAAGACTTAATTCATTTCAAAGAAAGTACAAAGTTATTCGACAGGAGGGTCTCCCCTAATCTGCGCTTCGAGTACATTTTCAGTTTCATTATTCCCTCTCTCTCTCTCAGGCTCCTCCTCGCTATCATCTTCAGCTCTTGGGACAAGCTCCTCCATCCAGGAGAAGGATTCTTTAGGATAGCGCTTCACGAGCTCAGCCAGAAGATCGTCATGTGTATTCACATAAGCACTAGCCTCTCTTGCCAGGACCTCTTCTTCTTTCACTTTGATCTCTTCAGTAAATTGAGTGAGATTGGCAGATCGGCAGGCTCGAGCATCTTTAAGTTCTTGCTCCAGTTTAGCTATCCTTTTTTCGTAAGACTTCGTTCGATCTTCTATCTGGGCGATATGGTCCTGAGCAGTTGAGAGTTGGGCTTTGGCAGTAGCTGCATCCTAAACTATCTTCAAAATCTCCTGTCTTAAGAGATGAGACTTTTCTCTGATCATATAATGGTTCGCAATAGTCTTCAAGCCCAAGCTCATCGTCTGAGTCAGGAGATCGTCAATGCTAACCTGGGCCATCCTGTTCCGGTCTTCCTGAAAGCAAATAGTAGCACCCAGGACCTTGGCTAGATCAGGATTGCCCCTAACTAAATGATTCCTTTCCAGAGAATGGATAAGGACCTGAGCACCTAGGGAGAGTGTCCTAATGACTGGTCTAGAAGGTCCCTCTTCTGCACTTGAAGAAACTGGTGGAGGAGGTTCTGCTTGTCGAGGTGGAGAGGGAATGATCTCCATCCCTGAGTTTGGCTGCTCTGGAGGTCAGAATGGAGAGCTTGGTACTTCTACCAAGTCTTGCCTCGGCGTTTGAGTAGCAGCAGCAGTAGCAACTTTCATCTCTTGCACTTTCTGGGTGAGCTCTTAATTTCACTTGCAGCTTTCCTTTGTGCTCTCGCCTCCAGCCATACCTGCATAGAGAACAAGTTAGTGAGATCACCAAAATTAAGAGACCAAAGTTTTAGATTATACTGATCCTGGGGCCAAGGTTAGAGAGTTGCAGCTCATAGTCCTCATGGGCGATCACTTGCATTATCCACCATTTTAGTTCGGCCATGACCACATCCAAATATGAATACCTATGAGTGGTCGCCTGATCCTTCAACTCCTTCACCATGGCTTCATCGTCTTTATTTAGGGCGATCTTCTTTGGTATTGAAGGAACCAAATACTGCCAACTACAGGGAATGCCCTTAAAGCCATTCAGGTCCTTGCTCCTTAGTATGAAAAATTGATCTTTCCAGTTCTTTAATGAGGAAGGGAGATCGGTGAAGAGCCCGCAATTTGGCTTGGCTTGAAAAAACCAATATTCATCATCTTTTTGCTGAGCGAGCCTATGCAATTTAGCAAAAACCTTCACTGTGGGCTCGAGCTTTTAGCTCGGCATAAACCTCTAAAGGCCACTAGAGTCTGCCAAGAGTTTGGATGCACCTAGGCTACACAGACATGATGGAACTTCAGAACGGCTCTATAGCATCCATCAAGGGGAAACCGAAGCTCTGCTTTTAGTTGTTCTCCATACACCATGATCAGGTCGGTTTCTTCAAAGAAATTATTAGCTCGAAGATCGCCATAACATCTGATAAGTTTGAAGGAGTCAATCGGAAGGTTGTACTCTTGGCTAATCGATTGGCGATCGGTCTCCTTGAGGACCGATGGCAATTCGTCCACAGGTAAGTTCTCTTTCTTTGAAGTTGAAACTCGTTTTGACTTAGTCGAATGACCATGGACAAGGATAATAGCCACAGAAGGTTCAGGTCGCTCATTTGGTTTGGCCACATCACCTTCGTCCGATGTCTACGAAATGTGAATAGAAAGAGGACTTGCAGCTCTCTGACCGTCGGCACTGCTCATTTTCAAAGATAAAGATAAAACTAATTGGAAAAAAGATTAAAATCCTTACCGAAATGTAAATTGATGCCGGAAAACTTTAGAAAGTAAGAGAGAACGAAGAAGTTGCTCAGAGAATCGAAAAATGGCGTAAATGGGCAAATGGCCAATACTTCTCTCTATTTATACTTGCCCGAGCATTAAATGCTCATGAAACCCCAAGAGATGCATTGGTTAATGGTATTAGACCGTTTTGATGACTCATCAAAAGTGAATTCCATAAACGTGGTAGGGAGATCGGATATTTAAAGATCGATTAGGAGAGATCGATCGATGAGTGTGTGTGACACCCCTTACCCGACTAGAGCAAGTTATGCCACGAGCACTCTATTTTATCTTAATTCATTTTTATTCTTCCTTTTGAATATAACTTGTGAATTATAATTCATTTATTGAAATTGTAATTTATTTGAGGTTCAAAATTTTAAAGAAAATCCTAAAAATGGAGAAAACAATTCTTCGGAACCTGTGAAAAACAATTCCAATATTCATATATTCGTATTAAATTACTCTCAAACTCCAATAATCATCATCTCAACATTTGTCAACCATTCATTTCTCAATTTCAATTCTCAATCATTCATCTCGCTTGATAGTCATGTAATCCACAGATCAATATTCACTTTTCCATTTACAAACACAAATTTGCATTATTTACATGAAAATCAAAATACATTACATAAGTTTCATTACATATGAGAAAATCAAAATTTATTACATAATGCCAAAATGACACCTAGTGTCCTACCAATGCAATCGCAGGTTGAGGTGACACGGACACTATGCGTAATCGTGAATCGCCTTTACCGAATGTGGTCCATCGGGCCCTCTGTCCAAATCTTCGCACTCACGCGTTGCAAAGCGACGCGCTAAGCATAAAGCTTAGTGGTGCCAAACAAACAAGAAAAGATAATATGCAAATAAAAATAATAATTTCCTGGCTATTGTGTTCATGAGACAGGAACACTTACTCACTTATTGTTTTAGTCGAGGGCTAATCATGTTTTTTTATATTAACTTCTTCATTCATTTCGTTATTTATTTTCTTCATGATCTTGAGCTTCTTTGTATTTTTGGTAATCATTCCTGATACTTAATTTTCGTATTTCCTTTAATAATCGGTTCAATCACGCTTAAACTTTTCCATGCCCAAGTAACCTATCTCGACGATCGGATCGATAACGGGTCGTTGGCACCGACACCACTGCCTCGAGCCATCATACCATGGGACGCAGTAACGCCAACCACGATATGCGATCGATGGCTAAAAAGCCATGATATCACATAATTGGCATAAAAGCCATGAATACGGGCATAAAAGCCATGAATACGCATAAAGCCATGAATACAGCATAAAGCCTTTCGCGATCTTGCTAAAACAATACCCTATTGGCATGCCACTCTATCCAAACAAATCACATTAGGAGTACTAGCGCATTTTGCACTTTTAAGTTTCACAATTTTTGAATTTCAAGTTTTCATGTCACTATTCATTTCATTAGTCAACTAAAATGTTGACTTTTGCATAAACAATAGGTACATTGGTTTTAGTACTCCCAACATACCACATTTTGCATTCAAAACTTGTTGGTTTTAGTCACTTTCTCAAAGCTTAGGTCATTTTGGCAAAATTGCCAATTTTTGGTTTTGGTGTCACTATTCACCTCATTGGTCAACAAAAATGTTGACTTTTAGATAGAAAATAGGTGTATTGGTTTTAACACCCCAAACATACCACATTTTGTATTTAAAACTTGTTGGTATTGGTTGCCAATACCATTTCTAAGCTTAATGCTAATTGAACAAAATTTTCAGATTTGGTGCTTCATCTTTATTGTTCCATTTGATATTTCTACAGTGGGACTTTGAGGAAATGGTAAACATGAAAGTTGTTCCTTATTTTGTCTAGTTGAATTTCTTTTTTTGAATCACTCCATTTGGAGTTTTGTAGCTCAAGTTATGGCCAAAATAAGTTTACTGTTCACGTGTACTGTTCATGCTGAAATTTTGGGTTTTGATAGATTTTGGTCCAACTTTGGTCAGTAATTTGACCAAGTTAAGTTCATAATTTGGTCTAACTTTCTTCATATGACATATTCTACCATACCTTAGGTTTCCATCGGTTCAAGAATCGCCTAAATCCGAGTTTTCTAGAGGGAGTTATAGTCATCCAAACATTACTGTTCAAATGTAAATCTGCAGAGTTGCAGGTTTGATAACTTAACTTTGCCCAATCATTTGAATGGGTTAATGGCATTATTTGGGGTAGGTTTCTTCATGAAAGTTGTTTTTCTATATCTTATCTTGTTGCTGTAAAATTTTCAGGTCAATTAACCAAATCTACAGTGATTTATGGCCAAATGAACAGTTACTGTTCATTTGGTCAATTCTCAGAGGGGCTGCAGGTGGTGTCCGAATTGGGGCCAAGTTTTGGTCCTCTTGCTTTGGTCTTTTGGGCATGGTTTCTTCAGCAAAAATGTGCCATTATAAGCCTAGTTTCATGTCCAATTGGCCAAACACCAATTGGACCAACACAACCCAAGTTATGGCAGTGCAAGTGGACTGAATTTTCAGTCCCTCTGCTGCTGTCCTAGGGCAGCCTGCAACTTCACTTTGCAATCCTATTTTTCAGTCCATTTTATGGTCAACTTACCTAAGATGGTCACTAATTGACCATTAAAATGTGCTCTAACAATTTCCTAAGCCAAGTCAATTTTCACTCCCCAAAACCCTAGCTTCACATTAGGTTTTCTACAAAATGCCTTAGTTAGCATACCAACTTATTATTCTTATGTTTATAAACTTCCTACATGATTCTAGTTCACTTCAAGCTCATCAAAATCACTCCTTCCTATTCCTTCACTAGGGCAGCCAAAACTCATGTACACATACACATGAATTTTGTTCATTTAAATTACATTTTCTTACTAAATTCAAGTTCCATTTCATGAAATTAAAGAGTTTTAGGTATATAGTGCACTAACCTTGAATAGGGCCATTTTTTTCCCAACTCAAACTTCTCTTTCTTTCCTCTTCTTGGCTGCCAAAAGCTTGTTTAAGGTGTAGGGTAAAATTTTAATGAAGTGGGGTTAGGGTTTTATGGTGAAACAAGGTAGGAAATTAAGCTTGCTTGATTGAACATCAATGGAGGGAGGAAGAAAAGAAACTCACGTTTTTGGCTGAAGAGAAGGCAGCTGGTTTTTGGTCTTCCTTGGTCTTTATTTAGCTCTTTTATTAGTTAGTCAAATGGTTACTTAATGGTGATTGGTTGGCAATTTTAAATGACATCACAATGATGTCATAAATAAGCTTTTTCTTCACTTTCTTTTCTTTCCTCCACTACTCATCTTCAATTTAATTTCTAGTAATGTTTATCCATATTTTATGTCATATTAATTATTTACTCAACTGGACAAGTTGGCCAAAAATCACCTCTGAAGGCGAAATGACCAAAATGCCCTCCGTTTGGCTTAACGGGTCAAAATTGTCTGTACCGATTGAAAAATTTTTCTAGGTATTTTCTTGGCATTCTAATGCCATGGAAACCTCAATAACCCTTCTTCGAGTCCCAAAAATTATTTTATAATTTTTCCCTGTGTCTAGGGCTCTCGTTAGAACCGCAACTTTCCTCCTGCTACCCATCGCTTGGGCACCGGCTCATTTGACTTAACTGTATTTTATTTCTAAAATTTTTACTAAATTTTTCTCATTAATATTTGAGTTAATTATGGTTCCTGACTTTAGTTTAAATATTTTTTTGGACGTTCTAACAGTCCGAACCGACACCGGTCGCCGGAACAATAGAATGTACGGAGTGGTTACCGGGAGGGTGTTACAGTGTGACTTGTGAGATACAGTTATATGAGATCGGAAAACAATGCAATAAAATAAAATGAAAAATCAATTTTGAATAAATAAAACTTCATTTCATTTCCAAAAGGTCTGATTACATCATTTGGGTGATCTCTCAAGATCAACAATTACAAATTTCCCTTTAATACATTCTACCTGTATTGTTCCTATGGTTCGGACCACTCCCGATTTCAAGATGCCGTTCAAGAGATACGTAGAGATCGGGAGGGTAGCTCTCATCAACTATGACAAAGACTATGAGAAGCTCGGTGTCTTCGTTGATGTCATCGACCAGAACCGAGCTACAATCAGGGCCCTTGAGATGATTGGGAGCCAAATGAACTTCAAGAGGTGGTCACCAATATTAAGATCAAATTAGCGGTCCCCTTGTTAGAGATCGGTCTACAGGACATGCCAGTGAACCGATCCAAGATCGGCACGATAGTTAATTTCGACCCTGATCACTCAATTAGTCCAGTTCCCTCACCGTCATTAGATGATGCCCTCATGAGTCTCAGATCGCTGGAATTGTCCATTTTTAGGTGATGGGCAAGGAAAAAATTCAGAAAAAGATCAAGGTAATTGTCGTGAGGAGAATTCTCGTCGAAAAGTTAAGAACAGAAAAGTAAAACATTAGGAATTCACCGGAAAAGGGAGAATGTGAGTATGTGAAAGATGAAATTTCCCTGCATATATATAGGGCCTTAGCATTTATTACATGCAGAACTCAAAGTGATCCATCGGTAATCGAAGAATTTATTGCTTTAAGAGGAAAGGAAGGGATCGGAAGTTAAGATCGGGAAGAAAAGAGACCAAATGTAGAAAGAGCCAAATTAAAAGACCGGAACAACCATAAAAGAGATCAACTAAACTGAGAAATGACCTATAGAGATTGGATTGCTTGGAGAATTAAAATCACTTTCGATCGTGACCCTCAAATTTGTGGGATTCACTCCTCACCATCGGATCTCAAACGGTTAAACGTCGCTATTATTAATTCATCTATTATTTCAGCACTCCACAGGTAAGTGTCTAACTCACCCATTATTAAATGTCGCTAGTTTACATTCATGACGTGAGTATCCTAAGGTGCCTTGTCACATTGAATTCCTAGAATAGGGGCATATCAAGTTCGATTTGTGTCACATTTTATCTTTGGCCTCCTTTCATTTGCAAGTCTTACGATTATCATTACTTTTAATTGTTTACTTATTTCGCATGACTAAGAGCTCGAGCCATTAACACTCCATAACGACCATGAGGAGCATGGATGAAGGTGATGCTTCAAGGATTTTCAACCCAAATAAATAATTAGGAAAATAGACGTATTCCAGATCGATGTAGAAGGTCCAGATGAGTTGTGAGGTCAGAAATCGAGATTAGCTCAGATAGATAAATCACAAGATCAAAAAAGGAGAAACGAGTTAAACCCGAACGATAGGCTATAAGATCAGAGAATCGAGATAAACTCGGATCATAAGACACAAAACTCAAAATAGAAAAGTTTGGACAATAAGCCTTATAGGTGGAGGTGAAAGAGTTCGGATAGCATAGAGGTTGAGGAATTACACAAAAGATCGACGTAGAGTTTGAACCAATATTCGCGACTTTTAAATTCACTTTTCAAAATAAGGAGTTCTGAAGAGAGTACTTTTTAGAGATTTCCATAATTTAATCCTTTTGTAAAAGTGTCCAATGCTATATCAGAAAGACCGGGAGAGAGTCCTTTCCTGAGTTCTTAACCCAAAGAGATCAGGAGAGAGTCTTTACCCAAATTCTCTTAGCAAAAACTATAAAAATATTTTAAGAGATTGGGAGAGAGCCTTTACTTGAATTCTCATAGCTAAAACTCAAAGCATTTTAGCAGATCAGGAAAGTCCTTACCCGAATTCTCATAGCTGAAACTCAAAACATTTTAAGAGATCGGGAGAGAGTGCTTACCCAAATTCTCTTAGCTAAAATTCTAATAAAAACATTTTAAGAGATCGGGAGTGAGTCCTTACCCGAATTCTCTTAGCTGAAATTCTAATAAAACATCTTAAGAGATCAGGAGAGAGTCCTTACCCGAATTCTTTAAACTAAAATTCTAATAAGAATACTTTAAGAGATCGAGGGAGAGTCCTTTCCCGAATTCTTTTCAATTAAAATTCTAATATTTATTAACATCTAAATACCAAGGTACATAATATATGAGCCGAAAGTCCTCCTCATTTATTATGAATCTCTAGGGACCAAATAATACCTCTTTAGAATTAAAGTCCTAATTCGAAGCAGGAGAAATTAGATAAAATACTTAACAAATCAAATGAATATAACACCAATTCACTGTAGGGTCATCCCATGTACTTGTGTTCTTGGGAAACCCAAAATGGTGAGATATTAAACGCTCTTTTTATCAATAATAAGGATCGACATCATGACTTTGAACCCCCCCAAAATTATCAATCGTAAGAGCACATCGTTAAATTTGTCGACCCTCATTAAGAGACAAGGTGGGGTGCCTAACACCTTCCCCACTCGTGAATGGACTCTAAACCTAAAATCTCTGTTTTGGAAGTGGTTTTTATTTTCAGTAATGGTTTTCTTTGATTCCCCTTAAAATTAAAGTGGCGACTCCTCACTTTTTGCACTTCGGTGAGAATTATCCAGTGATCGCAAAATCCTTGTGATAGCTTGGCAACTCCGCTGGGGACGTATCCATAAAATAACCCTGGTTTAGAAGTCCAAAGAGCAAATTTAACTCTGTGCTCTTATAAATCGATAATTATAGGGGTTAATTTATAGAATCAAAAGTTTTAATATTTTGATCATTATTATTCTTTCTAACCGTTTTGTTTATTTTGATTATTTGATTCATTGTAGTGATCCTCGTCTAAATTCCTTTGAGTAAGGAAGAGGTAAATATGTCCCTCCACACACTGATCACCTACACAATGTCCTCACACACTTTAGCCCTATACCCGGGCTCTCTTACCCTTTAGGAAGTAGGAGAGAATCAGGTAGCAGTACCCATGGGTTTTACCACGTTAGTGTCCATGAAGACTTCTGCTCAGATTGGAACTTGTTTCACTTATTGTGATACCCATGGATTTTTTCCGCTAGTATCATAATGGTGAAACGAGGCTCTACTGTTTACAGTAGGGACAATTTGGGGACCTGTGGCTTTAGAAAATTAGACCTTGAGCTAAACCGTTACATTAGTTGAAACCTATAGTAAACCATCCTTGAGGGTAGGACCATTCAATTAGATAGTCCTACCCAGTGTTACGGTTCCCTTATCCCGGGATAAAAAGGGACGTACTTACTTTCACCTTACTTTGTTTATATCTTTAGATTTTTTAATATGAGGATAATTTTGAATCATACTGCCAGGATAGTCTAAAGACTTTCCTACTTTGATAGGTGTATAGATATTGTCACACTAGCAGTATAATTCAAAATTACCTGAATTTATTCTGCTAACTTATTTCCTCTGCAGGTATTATAAATTGGTGTCTGCAAAGGGTAAAGAAAACTTTAAAATGGCAACTTTGAGTCAGTCAACCGAAGAGGTTTCGAAATAGAAATGGAATGCTCAACAAAGATTCAAACCAATCCATGACTCGGAATCTTTACAGACTGGTAAAATTAGCAGAAACCTGCCCATTGCCCCCATTTAATCCTAGTAAAATTCAAATCAGAACAACCGGTTTCGATGATTTATTAAATAGTTGGAAATCATTGCCCAATCATGCCCTGGCACAGTTCAAGGAAAAGTATGGGAAGATTGCATCTCTGATACGGGTCAGAACACAAGCTCCTGCACTAAAGGCCATGTTATCCACTTGGAATCCTAGTTATAGAGGATTTTCTTTTAATGATGTTGATACGACACCCATGGTAGAGGAATATCAGATGCTGTTAGAGATCCCTTATGTAGCCTAAAATTGTATTTATCTCCATCTTGATCATAAACAGACATGGAAACGGTTCTCACACATAATAGGAGTCCCGGCAAAGGAAGCAAAAGTAAAAGAAACGGTTAAAGGAAACTCGCATGGATGGCCTTGGACTTACATTAAGAAGCATTTGGACTAGCATATTCAGGGTAAGAGATGGGACAAGGCTCTGTTAGCTCTAGCTCTAGGGATTTATGGACTGGTCTTGTTTCCCGGACCACTGGGAATTGTAACTCATAATGTCAAGAAATTATTTTGAGCATTGGAAAAATAGAATGTCAATCCAATACCTGCCGTTCTCGTTAAGACCTTCTTGACATTAACATATTACTGGCAACAGGACAAGGGAATCATTAAGTGTTGCATCCAATTGCTTTATCTTTGGATCCTCAGTCATATCTGTCCACTGGAAACTAAGGGTCTAACTGGGTACTCTAATAAGCCCATTATTGAAAAGATGGTGAAGTTAGTAATAAGTTAAAAGGATGAACAATAATGGCAAAAGTGGATTCTAAGTTTTAGTAGTCACAATTACTGCTGGAGGAAGTTGTGGACTACTTGCCAATCCATCTTGATCAGTACAGGCGGTCATCATTTTGTACCATTGGTAGGGCTAACCGGATGCATAAGTTATATCCCAGCCATGGTAATGAGGCAATTCGGCTCAACTCAATTCATTTCCAATATTAAAGGATTCCGTCAAACTCATTTCTATTATGAACCCGGTAGAGAAGACAAAGACAAACTGAAAGCTTTGTGCTAATCCTGAGAAAAGATGATCTTGATGGAATGGTCACCTAAAGGGCCAAGTACGATAGAAGAATATTCCCTATGGAGAAATAGGAGGGATAAGAAGTATCGAGTCTCCAAACAGATAGGGTTTGGGGGTAGCATATCTCACTAAGAAGTCTATTTGGAAGAATTTAATACCGGATTGGGTAGTCCTCTTCAAAGTTCGACCACTGAGAACCAGCAACTGAAGGAACGTATAAAACAGTTAGAATATCAACAGTAAATGTTGAAAAAGGAGGTAAAAAGACTTAGAAAGGAAATGACTGCAGGAGAAACGGAACATGAGGGACGGAAAGCCCAATGGGAAAAAGAGAAGGCTTCACTCCAAAGCATAGTAAAGGAGAAAGAGATGCAAAATGATAAATTACGAGAAAGATTGGAATATCATGAGATATTGGTGGAAGAATACAAGCAAGAAAACAAGAGAAAGAAGCTTGAGCTTAAGGATTAGGCACAATTAATCAAGGATATCTCGAAAGAATGTGCCAAGGAAAGAAAGGAGAAAGATAGACAAGCCACCCTTTATCAAGAACTATGAGGGAATGTCGACAGGTTAGAAAAGATGATAGCGCAAGGGAAATAAAAACTGCTGCCTGAATCCGAATATGCTTTAAAGACATTCAACCCTGCAAAACAAAAAGCAAGATTATATGAGTATCTCAAAAGATGTCATTGTACGAATAATAAAACTGTGCTCTGGAACCTTAAAACTTATAAATGAATAGTGTAACTCCTATGGGATTTATCCTCGTTAGAGCTATGCGAAAAGCCATATGCATCATATGAACAAGTATCATAGCCACTCATATGCCCTGTCATTCTTGGTTGGACTATTGAATGATGCCATTATAAAGAATAATGTAATTTACCCTCGACAGACACCATTTCGATAAATACTTGCCGTAGTATCCTTTGATCAGCCAAAACTTTGGTCACAATAAAATTATTTATAGAAATAAAACTGATAATACGTTTACTCCATAAAGTAATATTGATATCGAACCTTGAAACCAATATTGCTCCCAAAAAAGCAAATCCGATCCAACAACCAGTTGTACCAAGAAGAGTTTACTTAACAAGATCCCGGACAAAGAGGATAATGGAAGAGCAAGAACAAGTGCAGAACTTACAGGGGCAAGTTTCAGAATTAAGGGAACAGATCTTAGAGTTAATGAAAATGATGAGAGAAATGTCCCAAAGCAAAGAAACCACCCAGCCAGCACCGAAACCAAATTTACCAGTAATTTTCCCACTTACAACAACAATTGATTCTCATGCCCAAAAGCTTTATGACCAAGCCTCAACTTCTTTCACCTTCCAAATTCCCATCCCTGACCCAACAATTACCTTCAATCCATCATTCCCAAGCAGTGAATTACTAGTCTCCTATCACCAGGCTGTCCCGAATGTAGAATTTCATCCTCTAGCACCATTCCCTTCAGTTTACCCTACAACTAATTTTCCAATTAGGGGAGTAGCTCATGCAATAGGAGGAGAAAATAGAGAGAAAGAAAATGAGAAGTTATCTGCTCTAGAGGAAAGACTAAGAGCTATTGAAATGTTAAATATATATGGCTCAGTTGATGTATCTTCACTGAGATTAGTGCCAGATGTAGTGGTACCGCCAAAATTTAATGTAACATCCTCACTTTAGCTAGTCTGTACAGTCTACTATTCCGGTGACCAATGTCGGTCTGGACAGCTAGAACGTTTGGAAAAATATTTAAACTAAAGTGAAGAACCATAATTAACTTAAATATTAATAAGAAAAATTTAGGAAAAATTTTAGAAATAAAATACAACCAAGTTAAATGAGCCGGTGCCCTAACGATGGGTAACCGAGTGAGAAGTTGCGGTTCTCGCAACTAGGAGCCCTAGACCTGGGGAAAAATTATAAAATAATTATTGGGACTCCAGAGAAGGGTTATTGAGGTTCTCATGGCATTAGAATGCCAAGAAAATACTTAGAAAAATTTTTCAATCGGTATAGACAATTTTGGCCCGTTAAGCCAAACGGAGGGCATTTTGGTCATTTCATTTTCAGAGATGATTTTTGGCCAACTTGTCCAGTTAAATAAATAATTTATATAACATGAAATATGAATAAATGTTGTTAAAAATTTAATTGAAATTAATTAGACAAGAAATGGAAAGAAAAGGAAAGAAAATGACATTATGACATCATAATGATATCATTAAAGTTCTCCCAACCTATCCCATATGGACACATGGCATAAATTTATTTAAAATAGACTTAATGGGCTGGAAATGGAAGAAAAAACAGAATTCTCTCCCTTCTTCATTTCCTTGCCGTAAACCATTCCTTCCCTAACCTCTATGAACAAGCTTTTTCAAGCTTGATTTTTCCTAGCTTCCACACATTCACCCCACACCTTGAGGAAGCTTTGGGCAGCAAAATTTTGAAGAAAAACTGAAGTTTTGCAATACCCAAATTTAGTTCCAAAGAGGTTAGTGACCAATCCTTGCTTTCTTTTTGAAATGCATGTTTAGGGACAAAAATTGAGCTAGAAAATGAGAGAAACTTAAATGAAATTGATGATTATGTAAACCTCCATTTTCAGTAGCTATGTGAAGGGTAGGGTTTTGATTGTTTTCCTTGAATAAATTTGATATTGTGGCTGCCCATAACACTAACCTATTGTTTAGAATGGTGAAAGGTAAGTGAATGCATGAATTGAGATGGAATGGGTTAGGGTTTGGGTATAAAATGGAGACTTTGATCATGTAATGGTTAAAGTGAGTTTTAATGGTCAATTAGTGACCATTTAGTTCTGTTTAAACCAAAAATGAAGTGTGTTGAGTGGTGGAGTTTGGGTTTGGTGTGTGCCTAGGTGACCAAAGATAATTGGACATGAGTCCAGCAGGTTTGGGCAGCCATAACTTGAATTGTAGAGGTTCAATTGGTGCAAGGCCAATTGGACATGAAACTAAACACATAATGTCACAACTTTGGTGAAGAAACCATGCCTATAAAACCAAACCAAGTGGACCAAAATCTTGCCCAAATCCGGGTGACCTGCAGTCTGTTTCTGCAGAATGACCAAATGAATAGTGATTGTTCATTTGGCTATAACTCAGTGTAGAATGATCCAATTGACCTGAAATTTTACCAAAAATAAGTTGAGATATAGACCAACAACTTTCATGAAGAAACCTAACCCAAATTATGACCAGAACCTATCCAACAAGTGAGTTGCATTCACTGTTCACTGCACTATAGATATGGTCAGTCCAGAAAAATTTCAATCCAGCCAGTTGTGGTTTTTGAACCATAACTTGAGCTAAAAAACTCCAAATGGAGTGATTCAAAAAAATAAATTCAACTAAACAAAATAAGGAACAACTTTCATGTTGATTATTTTGCCAAATTCTCACTACAAAAATGACTAATGGAATAGTAAAAATGAAGAATGAAAACTGAAAATTTTGCTTAATTAATATTAAGCTTAGAAATGGTATTAGCAACCAATACCAACAAATTTTGAATGCAAAATGTGGTATGTTGGGAGTATTAAAACCAATGTACCTATTTTCTATGCAAAATTCAACATTTTGGTTGACTAATAAAGTGAATAGTAACACCAAAACTTGAAATTCAAAAATTATAAAACTCAAAAGTGTAAAATGCCCTAGTATACCTTACAAGATTGGTTTGGATAGCTTGGCATGCGAATAGGGTTCTATTAGCAATACTGCATATGGCTTCATGCCATTCTGTGTTTTATGGCTCCCATGGCATTCTCAGGACATAATAGCCTTTGGCTATGTTATTTGAATTATTACACTTGGGTTTTAACCCCGATGATTATTACAGCTTGTTAGCTGTTCTGTTGCACACCGGGAGACACATATGTGACCGATGGTGTGACGGCCCGAGGTACTTGATACCCAGTGCTAGTTTACCCGTTTATCCAGTCCAGTCGTCCAGTATAGGTTACTTAGGCAACCAAAAATGAAAGTGGATAAATTTAATGAAATAATGAATATAACAAGTACAAAAATAAGTAAGACTACAAATACTCATCAAAAATTTGTTTGAAATGAGACATCAATACATTCACTGCATATTTATTTTTTGTTATTTCTTTTTATTTTATTATTGGCACCACTAAGCATTATTGCTTAGAGCGTTGCTTTTGCCATGCATAGGTTCTGGAGAGATGCATCGAGAGCCCATGAGACCACGCATGGGTGAGACCTTCTGCAGCTCTGCATAGTGTCCGTGTCACCTCACTGACGTCAGTGCATTGGTAGGACACTAGGTTTCATTTTTGGGTATTTTGTAATTAACTTTTATTTTCTCCTACGTAATTGAAACTTATGTAATGTATTTTGGTATTAATGTAAATTGTGGAAATTGTGTTTATGAATGAAAAAGTGAATATTTATTTATGACTTTTACATGATTATCATATGAGATAAACGATTGAGAAATGGAAATGTTGTTGAAAAACATATTGAGATTTTGTTGATGAAATAGAGTTTGGGATTGATTGAAAATATTGGAAGTGTTTTTCACAGGTTCCGAAGAACTGTTTTCTCCATTTTTAGCCGGTACTCTGCCAGATTTTCTATAAAATTTGCGGAACCTCAAATAAATTTATGATTTCAATAAATGACTAAAATGAATTATATTTCACAAATTGTACTCCATAACTATGAAAAAAAAAATAAATTAGGAAGAATAAAAATAATTGAATTAAAATAGGGTGTTCCGGTACACTGTGTGGTATATCTTGCTCGGCTACACTGTAGATGAGTAAGGGGTGTCACATTTAAAGTCCCAGAATTCGACAAATACAATGGAAGCTCTGACCCGCGCATCCATTTGGCCACCTACATAGCCAATATGTCCACCCTTACAGAAGATGACAGACTCTTAGTACATTTCTTTCATGAAAGTCTCACAGGGATAGCCTTGCGTTGGTGCATACAATTGGATAGGAGTAGATTATGCTCCTGGAAGGATTTGGCGGATGCGTTCCTCAAATAATATAAATTCAGTTGTGATGTTGCCCCCACACAGAGAGACCTCCAAAACCTGGTGCAGAGAGAAAGGGAGAGATTTAAAGAGTATGCCCAGAGATGAAGAGAAAAGGCAGTTAAGGTTTATCCTCCTATGACAGACAATGAACTTTGCTCTTTGTTCATTGAGACTTTGAAGGCCCCATATTTCAATTTGATGATTAGGAACACTTCCAATAGCTTTTCTGATATCATTCAGACAGGGGAAAGGATTGAAGCAAATCTCCAATTGGGGAGATTAAAAGAAGTAGTAGGGGAAAATTCTGTGAAAAAGTCTACCAATTTTGGAAAAAAGAAGGAAAGGGATGTGCACTCCATTTCAAAGCAGACTCACCTACCACCACAAAATAATTTTTGCCCGTACCCTCCAGCCCAAAGTCCATGCCCTCCAGCACAAAGTTTGTACCCTCCAGCCCAAAGTCCATACCCTCCAGCCCAAAACTCAATGGTAGCAAACATTCCTCCTCCATTCCCGAATTATCCTCGCCCATAATATGCTCCCCAGGCTACTTACAATCCCAGACCACCTAACCAAACTGCTCCTTTCAAACCACCTGCTCCTCAACCTGGTCCAAGACCATCAAGGAATTCTGATCAGCCATCACCATTCCCACTCAGTGAAATCTACCGTTACTTATTGAGTATCAATCAGATAGTGCCCATCCCACTAGACCCCGTATAGCTACCATATCCCAGGTGGTATGATCCCAGCACTAGATGTGAATATCATGGCGGGACTATGGGACATTCAATAGATAACTGTGGGGCACTTCGAGGAAGGGTACAATCCCTTATTAGCAATGGGTAGTTGAAGATTAAAGGGAATGGCTCTTCTCCTAATATCACTTCAAACCCATTACCCCATCATGATATGGGAAAAGGGAAAAGTGTGAGTATAATAGAATCCCTAGATGAGAACTTAATTACGGAAGTGGATCAGTTAATCCCGTACTTTGATGAGATTCTCACAATGGCAGTACTAAAAGGATACATACATCCACGTAGGCTTGACTCTGAAAATAATTGGTCGGGCTCAGGATGCCCTTATCATAATGGAGCAGCTAATCATGAGTTACAGAATTATGATGAATTCAAGGAGGAAATCCGGAGGATGATATCACTTAAAATCTTGAGGTGTCAACTAAAGTCAAAAGAAGAAAAGGAAGTAAACACTGCCATATATGGCGAATACATCTCAAGATCTGCTCCAAAAATAATTTTTTTTGTTCCTACCACATCAACACCGCTAGCACCACCCTTGACAGTCATATGTACCCCACCACAGCTGCTAGTTACCAATAACTATACTGTGCCTTGGAATTATAATTTCCAAGTTTTTACACAGAGTGCATCTAGCAGTACTTCCACTCCTACCCTCAACCATACCTACACTCAACCCATCAGCACCCCTAAACCATGTTTCACCCCCCATGCTCACTTTAAAATGACTTATACGGGCCCCTCCAATGACTCTGCTCTCTAATTCACATCGAAACCTGCCCTAAAAAATGACTCAACCATTCTAGAGCAAGAAGTAGAATTTATTACTAGAAGTGGGAGGTGTTATGGCACTAATGAAAAGAAAAGTAAAGGGAAAGTAGAGGCAAAAGAATCACCCGAGAATGGGAAAAAGGTGGGGAAAGTAGTAGAGAGGGGAGAATCTAGTGAAAGGAAGAAGGAAGATGAACTATTGTTGCAAATCATGAAGCAGAGTGAGTATGACATGATTGAATAATTAAAGAAGATACCTACTTGAATCTCCTTGCTGTCATTAATATTAAACTCGAAAGTGCATCGCTATGCCTTATAGAAGGTTCTAGACCAGGCCTTTGTAACCCCTGACATCACACCAGGGCAATTTGAAAAGATAGTTGGATAAATCCAAGCGTCCAATTTCTTCACTTTCTCAGAAGATGAAATAGATTTGGCTGGCTTGAAGCATACCAAAGCTTTGCATGTGACAGTTAAGTGTAAAGGATGGATGGTTGCTAAAGTTTTGATTAACAATGGCTCAGCGCTCAATGTCTTACCCAATGCAACTCTGGCAAGACTCCCGGTAGACCCATATGGAGTTCACCGAAGTACCATGATTGTGAGGGCATTTGATGGCACGAAGAGAGACGTGTTAGGAGACATTGACTTACCACTTCAAATTGGGGCATTTACTTTTAATGTTACATTCCAAGTAATGAATATTGAACCAGCATACACTATGCTGTTAGGAAGGCCCTAGATTCATTTAGCAAATGCGGTACCCTCAACTCTATATCAGAGGATCAAATATGTCATAAATGGTAAAATCATCATGGTGAGAGGGGAAAAAGCCATGCTAGTCGCTAAGCCGCAGTCTGTTCCTTATGTGGAAACAACTGAACGATCCCTAGAGAGTTCATTTTAAGCATTAGAGTTGCAAGGAACTGTCCTGGGTGATGGGGGAGCTATAGCTATGGTTGCAAAAGTGATGCTGAAAAATGGCTATGAAAAGGGTAAGGGATTAAGTGCCACTCTACAAGGGATTGTCTGTAACACCCCTATGTTCATTAGGTTAATACATTCCATTGTTCCGATGACCAGTGTCTGCCCGGACAGTAGAGATGTGTAAAACCATATTTAAATCACTTAGACACGCCATGAACAAAATTTAATAGCAATTACATGAAGGTAAAGTAGAAATAAGAAAAACAAAGCATAAAGGGTTAAATGAGCCAAGGCCATAGCAATGGGTGACCGAACAGGGAAGTGACTGCGAGGTCAATCGTAACCCTAATTTCATATGAGACATTGTGACACCGCAGGCCTAGGAATTATTGCAAAGCTAGTGAAAATAAGAGAACCACATAAAAGAATTGAGAACAAGGTTAAATAAGTAGATCAGGGTTTAGGAAGCAATATAATGCTATTGGTAAACCGGATCAGACCGGTAAGGGGCAATTTGGTCAATTCACCCTTAGAGGTGACTTTTGGCCTAAATGTCCAATAAAATGTAGGAAATTAACATATTAAAAATTAAATTCAAATTGAAGAGGTGAGTGAAAGAAAATGAAAAAGAAAAGAAAGAAATTTAAAAAAGTAAAAAGATTATGACATCATCCTTGACATAAGCATGACACAATAAATATTAATTTTTAAATTTTGAAATTTGGGATAATTTTTAACAATTATAAGAAAAATTAAAACAAAATAAAAATCCTTATTTTATCTTCTTCCTTGCTGCCCCATCTCTCTCATCTCTCTCTCATTGCTTCATTCTTCCTCCATTAAAGCTCATCATCAAGCTTTCTAAACCCCAAATTAAATCATAAATCCTTTGTCAAAAATAGTAGAAAACCTCAATTTGAACCTCAAGAAGAATATTGAAGGAGAAAGTAAAAGGGGAATTTGAAGATTTGAGAAGATAGGAAAACTTCATAAGAGGTAAGCTCTCCTTCTTAACTTTAGTTGATTTATAAGTATAGAATTGAGGTTGAACAAGTTAGAATTGCATGAAAACATGAGAAATCATGCCTATCTAGAACCCCATGAAATTCGGAAGCCATGGGATGTTAGGGGTAATGAGGTGTTATTAACCTTGTATACAAGTTTGATTAAGTAAGTGAAGGTGATTAGTAAGCTTTAATTTGAGTGAATTGAGTTAATTGGAGAATTAGGGTTTTTAACCATTGAAAATTTGGGTAAAATTTGGGAATTTGGGGAATTGATGCCAATTGACCTAATTGAGGCTTAAATTGGTCAATTGGTGTGATTTGGAGTGTGAGTGAATGATTAAAATTGGAATGGAATGGTGTATGTGAAATGGTCAATGCTGGCAGCTTGACCCTTGTCCATTTAAATGGTTATAACTAAAATTATGTTGCTCCAATTGGTGTGAGGCCAATTGGAAATGAAAATTAAGACCTAAAGCTATAATTTTTATGTAGAAACCTTGCCCTAAAATTGACCTTAAGTTGGTGAAAAATTAGGTTGAATCCAGATCACACACCCTGCCACTGTACAGAATTGACCATATAAATAGTACTTATTCAAATGGTCATAACTTGGTGTAGAAAAGTCCAAATGACCTGATTATTGGACCATTGGAAAGCTATGACATATTAGAACAACTTTTGTGAAGAGCACAAACTCGAATTCTAGCCATAACCTAGTCAATTTGCCACTCAAAGTTGGGTCACCAAATCTGTCAGAACATAAAACTTACCCAGAAATTTGGACTTTAGTCAATCCGACCAGTTATAGTTAAATGGCTATAACTTGAGCTACAAAACTCCAAATGGTGATTCAAAAGGGCAATTAAATCTAGGACACTAAGGAACAACTTTGATGAAGGGAAGTGAGCCAAATTCCCACTGTAGAGGGTCCAATGAAACAGTAGCAGTAAGTGACCCAAAACTAAAAATTTGCCAATTCTCCTAGGAAACCTTGAATTGAGTTTGGTAATCAATACCAACAAAAATGTGATGCAAAATGTGGTATGTGGGGATAATTAGAATTAACATACCTAGTAAGTATGAAAAAGTCAATATCTTGACTTGAATAGTGAAATGAATAGTAACTCCAATATGCCAAACACAAAGAACTTCATTTTAAGCAAATTTAAAAGTATAATAAAGTGTGTATGAATTTAATTATTGGATTACTTATAAGATATGGTATTGAAACACTATAAATTGTGCATTTCAGTAGAAAAAGAGACTAGGAAGGAGAGGAAGAAAAACGTGAGTCAAGGCAAAGAGGCAACTCACTAAAGGTTTGTACACAACTAAATTGATTTAATTGATTTTAATTTTGTAAATTATTTTGAATAAATGATAATGGTTTGCAATTATGATTTCCCATTGCAATTATGAATTGTGTGTTGCTAATATCTTATGGATTTGAAAATGAATCGAATGTGATTATTGAATTTGAAATGTAATTATGTGATTAGAAAATCTTGTAAATTGTTTTTAAACCACAGTTAGCATGACAGTCCCGTTCAGAACTCCCTAATAGTAACAGCTATTCGGGGTTGGATAATTGATATTAATTATGTCTCCTATTAATAATGGTTAATAGGATGACAATGTATGAGTACTCATTAGCTAGCTAGCTCTTCCCTCATTAATAACAGTTAGTGAGGTGATTTGCTTTGTCGTGGTGTACAACAAGGCATTGATCATGAAATTTTATGTTATGGTCTACAATGTGTTCTTGGCAACACCTTTATTTTGTGATTTGTGAAAAATGGTTTGAAATAAATGGTTCATGTTAACTTGAGACTTTGGAAAACACCTCATGTGATTATGAAAATTATAATTTGTCATATTTTAGTTTATTATGCTTTGTAATTAGTTGAATTTACTTAGCTGTGTACCATTGAGTATTAATACTTAGCGATAGCTTGTTCTGCTGTCGCAGATAAGGAAAAGGACAAGGCAGTAGAGTAAGCTGCTTGGAGCTGAACTTGAAGCTATTTTGGACTTTTTCCGTGTAATGGCCTGGCCCATTAGTGATATTGTCGGCTCTGGGCCGATGCCCTCACAGTTTTAAAACGCGTCACTAGGGGTTACGAACCACCAACTTATAAACCCAGCATCTCTCCCGTGTTTTGCCGATGTGGGATTTGCCTAGGGTGTTACAATCCACCCCCCTTATGGGACTCAGCGTCCTCGCTGAGGTTTGCCCCACCATCATTCAAGGTTGCACGCGGAGCGACTCTGATACCACAAATGTAACGGCCCAGCCCACTAGTGATATTGTCCGCTCTGGGTTGAAGCCCTCACGGTTTTAAAACGCGTCACTAGAGGTTACAAACCACCAACTTATAAACCCAGCATCTCTCCCGTGTTTTGCCGATGTGGGATTTGCCTAGGGTGTTACAATCCACCCCCCTTTTGGGACTCAGCGTCCTCGCTGAGGTTTGCCCCACCATCGTTAAAATGTAATGGCCCAGCCCACTAGTGATATTATCCGCTCTGGGCCAAAGCCCTCACGAATTTAAAACGCGTCACTATGAGTTACGAACCACCAACTTATAAACCCAACATCTCTCCCGTGTTTTGCCGATGTGGGATTTGCCTAGGGTGTTACAATCCACCCCCCTTATGGGACTCAGCGTCCTCGCTGAGGTTTGCCCCACCATCGCTCAAGGTTGCACGCGGAGCGGCTTTGATACCACAAATGTAATGGCCCGGCCCACTAGTGATATTGTCTGCTCTGGACCGAAGCCCTCACGGTTTTAAAACGCGTCACTAGAGGTTACGAACCACCAACTTATAAACCCAGCATCTCTTCTGTGTTTTTCCGATGTGGGATTTGCCTAGGGTGTTACAATCCACCCCCCTTATGGGACTCAGCGTCCTCGCTGAGGTTTGCCCCACCATCGTTCAAGGTTGCACGCGGAGCAGCTCTGATACCACAAATGTAATGGCCCGGCCTACTAGTGATATTGTTCGCTCTAGGCCAAAGCCCTCATGGTTTTAAAACGCGTCACTATGGGTTACAAACCACTAACTTATAAACCCAGCATCTCTCCCGTGTTTTGCCGATGTGGGATTTGCCTAGGGTGTTACATTTCGGGTATATTAATTATACCCTATGTAAATTTTTCCTTTTGATGTAAATTAATTTTATGTACCCATATGTACATATTGAGCAGTTGTCTAAAAGTTGTACTATTATTTTGAATAATGTAAAACCTTGTAATATAAACTTGTTTACATTTATTTATTTTTATGTATAAATGTAGTATGTAAATTTCTTTTAAAATTCTCTAAAATTGTGAAATTGAGTTGAATGGAGATTGACTTGGTTTGAGAATAATGAAGGTTGGGATTTAAATATGTATTGAAAGTGTTTTTCACAGGTTTTTGAAGAACTATTTTTCCCAAATATAGCCGGCACTCTACCGAAATTTTTACAAAAATTGCAGAGATTTTAAATTAATCAATAATTCAATTTTGATATAAATTCCAATTAAAGGATTTTAATAATTAAGAAATATGACATACCATTTTAAATTGAAAGGAAAAAAGGTTTAAAATCCCTTGTAGCATGTTTAATGAGTTATCGATAGGCGAAGTTCGGTAATTCATTAGATATACTACAGGATCATGTTATGCCTTAAGAAGGAGTAAGGTGTGACATTGTCAAACTCGTGTCAGCTACTCAGAGAAATGGTCACTTAGGGTTGGAGTATAATGAAGATGCTTTGACTGATGGAAGGTTCTAGATGAGGAACATAGTCAGGGATTAGAGATTCGACAGATCACTCGAAATGAGAAAAAGAGTTCTAAAAATCACAGATGTTTTTACCAGGCCTATCATTGAAAACTTAGAAGAAGAGGATGGAGAATCTCCCTCAGGGTCATCTATCAATGTCCTGCACCTGGATTCCATGCCCAAAGTACTAATCTCACCAACCACTGAGGGGTAAGAGCTTGAAAATTGGGAAGCCAACGATATCCCTATGCTTTATTTCGAGTAAAGTATATTTTGTTAACAACACTTGATTACTTCATCCATGGTGTCAAGTGTGATTCTGTAAATAGACCTCTTCTTATGATTAAACAATTAACAAATTAATAGCTCATTTTCCCAAGCTCTGTGTCTAATATTTTCTTTTAAAAGTTCATTGTTAAAATACAATCTTTAATATAATCCATTTTTATTTCTTCAGGACCATTGACCAACCTAGCCATAATAATCCAATCAACTCTGAAATCCCTTATGTTAACTTTGAGAGTCTCATAATCGCCATCGACACAAGTGATCCTGAATAAAAGCCTGTGAAAGAGCAGGGAGAAGCAGATGAACCCACCCTGGTACCCTGTGGAGATGAAATGAGTACCTTAAATCTGGGGACGGAGGAAAATAATAAGGAACTCAGAATCGTGAATAATGAAGAATTAGAAGACATGATTCAATTGCTAAAAGAATTCATCGACGTATTTGCTTGGGGTTATGATGATATGCTAGGATTGGACCCTTAAATAGTCTGAACCCGATTAAATGTGTGTTTGGGGCAAGATCAGGAAAGCTATTGGGATTTATAGTAAGTGAGAAAGGAATAGAGGTGCATCCCGACAAAATTTGAGCCATTCAAAAGATGCCATCCCCAAAGACTGAAAGGGATGTGCGTAGTTTCCTAGGAAAGTTGAACTACATTTCAAGATTCATCTCTAATCTCATTGCTAAGGCTAAGCCCAAGCCCATTTTCAAGTTACTTAAGAAGAATAATACGGCCAAGTGGGATCAAGCTTGTCAAGAAGCTTTTGAAAGGATTAAGTAGTACTTGTTAAATCAGCCAATATTGGTTCCTCCGATGATGGGTAGGCCATTAATCCTGTACATGGTAGTTCAGCAAAGCTTGATGGGTAGCGGTCTAGGACAACATGATGAGACTGGGAGGAAAGAAAGAGCCATTTACTATATGAGCAAGAAATTCAATGAATGCAAGTCGAGATACTCATTCCTGGAAAAAACCTATTGTGTGTTAGCTTGGACAGTAAATCAACTCAAACATTACATTTTGAATCATAAAACATGGCTCATCTCCAGAATGGATCTAATCAAGTATGTATTTGAAAGCCCTTTCATACCTGAGAGATTAGCAAAATGGCAGGTCATACTTTCTCAGTATGGCATAGTCTATATGACAAGAAAGGCAGTAAAAGGGAGTGTGATAGCTGATCTCCTGGCTGAAAACCCAATCAATGATTATGAGGCCCTAGATTTCAAATTCCCATATCAATATATTAACGCAGTGGGCGATGATGCTGAGGGTCCAAATGATGTATGGGAAATGTATTTTAATAGAGATGTTAGTTTAGCCGATAATGAGATTGGAGCAGTGCTGGTTGCCTCAGATCGGAAACATTTCCCAATAGCTGTTAAGTTGAGGTTCAACTGCACTAATAATGTAGCAGAGTATGAAGTATGCCTGAGTGGCTTACAGGCTGCCATTGAAATGAAGATAAAGAAATTAGAGGCATACAGGGATTCAGTTCTGATCATTTACCAAGTCAAAGGGGAATGGCAAACTAAAGACCTGAAACTGGTCCCATATCAAAAATATCTCCTTGAACTGATTAAAAAATTTGAAGAGATTTCTTTCACTCACCTGAACCAGGACAAGAACCAATTTGTTGATTCCTTAGCTACTTTAGCTATGATGACTCAGATAGAGGAAGGGCAAATAACGCAGTTATTACAAATCAAAGCAAGGAGTGAGCCAGCGTACTGCTTTATGATCGAAGAAGAAATAGATGGCAAACCCTGGTATCCTGATGTCTAAGTTTACATAAAAAAATAGGGAATATCCTCCTGGGCAGGTAGAAATGAAAGAAGAATGATCAGAAGATTAGCAATGGGATACTTCCCCAGTGGAGATATCTTATACAAAAGAAGCTCCAATGGTGAGTTGTTGAGATGCGTAAATGCCAAAAAAGCAAGGAGAATTTTGTTTGAAACCCATGAAGGGAACTGCACTACTCATAGCAATGGGTATATGATGGCAAAGTAGATCTTAAGGCGGGGTTACTTCTGGACTAGTTTGGAAAAGGATTGCATTGAGTACTTCTGGAAGTGTCACAAATGCCAAATTTATGCTAATCAGATAAATGTCCCGCCTCATTAGCTCTACAATATCATGTCACCATGGCCTTTTGCAAAGTGGGGTATCGATGTAATCGGTTCGATTAATCCAAAAGCATCCAATGGACACAGATTCATTTGGTGGCCTTCGACCACTTTACTAAATGGGTTGAAGCTATCTCATATGCTCATATCACTCAAAAAAACTTTTTGAAATTCCTTGAGAATAATATTATCTATTGGTATGGTCTTCCTAGAGAGATTATCACCGATAATACCAAGAATCTAAATGGTCAGAAGATTCAAAAGTTATGTGATCAGTACAAGATACGACATCTCAATTCATCACCATATCGATCCCAGATGAATAAAGCTGTAGAAGCTGCCAATAAAAATCTCAAGCGGATAATTAGAAAAATGACAATCACTTATAAAGATTGGCATGATATGCTTCCCTTTGCCCTTCATGCCTATTGGACTATAGTACAAACATCGATATGGGCAACTCCATATTCGCTGGTCTACGGGATGGAAGCTGTTTTGCCAATAGAGGGGGAAATTCCTTCTTTAAGGGCTTTAAAAGAGGCAGAACTAGATGATACGGAATGAGTTCAATCGAGGTTAGATCAGCTGAATTTGAAATATAAGAAAAGACTGACAGCAGTATGCCACGGGCAATTATACCAAAGAAGAATGGCCAGAGCATTCGATAAAAATGTATGCCAGCGTGAATTCCAATCAGGAGATCTAGTTTTAAAGAAGATCCTCTCGAATCAAAGCGATTCCCGAGACAAGTGGTCACCAACTTATGAAGGGTCTTATATGGTTAAAAAGATGTTTTCTAGCTGTACACTCATCTTAACTCAAATGGATGGAGAAGAATTGCCAAGGCCAGTGAATGTGGATTCTGTAAAAAGATATTATGCATAAAAAAAAAGGTCAGGAGTGAAAACCCAAAAGGGCGCTCTTAGCTAAATGAGGGAAAAGAGGCGAAAACTCGCAATGGCACTTTCTACAAAATGAGCGAATGGTGAAAATCCGAAAGGATGCCCTAAAAAAAAAAAAAAAAAAGAGGATGGGAGTGAAAACCCGAAAGGGCGCTTCTAGTCGAAGGCGAAGAAACAAGTAGGATCTCGAGAACAAGGGACAGTAAATTACACAGAACGCTTTTTAGAAGGTCACTTAAAACGCTAACAGTTGAGGGACTCCAAAGTTAACCGAGGATGTTTGTGAGATTTATCTCTGTACTCTTAGCCATAAAATTGTACCTTTGTTCTTTTTAATGATTATCCTTTTACGCCATGAATAAATTTGTGCATATCTTGTATACCTTGGTTTATGCGCTATTAATTTGTTGAAAGCTTTCTTATAAGATGAGAACCTAAACACAAGTAACTTCATAAACTTTATTTTGAGATTTACAAGAGGGCAAACAATCATCAGGCCATTGGTGCATTTAAGAAGCGAAAACCAGCAAGGACGCTTTCTGCAAAGCCAGCAAAGAAATTAAAAAAAAAAAAAGGTGGGAGTGAAAACCTGAAAAGGCGCTCCTAGCAAAATGAGGGAAAGGAGGCAAAAACCCACAAGGGCACTTTCTGCAAAATGAGCAAAAGGTGAAAATCTGAAAAGACGCCCAGAAAAAAAAATTAAAAAAATTAAAAAAAAAAAAAACAAGGAGTGAAAACCTAAAAGGACACTTCTAGTCAGAAACGGTAAAAGTAAGGAGAGAGCCAAAATGGTACTAGAGAAAATCATGGGCTAAGCCTCGAAACTCGTTTTGATTTTTTCCATCAATCATTTATCTTCGGAATCTTGTTAAGTAAACTTTGTCTGGAAGAACACCCTATGTTAGATTTGCTTTGTAAGCATTAAAGGTATATACACAAAGCTTATTTACAATAGTTGGTTAAGTCGGCTTCTAAGTTGATTTTAATATTTAGCATTTTAATTCTTGTCATCAACCTCTGGAGCTAAGATCCAAGTTGATTTTAATTTCCTGTCATTAGCCTCTAGATTCAAGATCCAAGTTGATTTTAATTTCCTGTTATCAGCTCTGGATTCAAGATCCAAGTTGATTTTAATTTTCAACATTTTAATTTTCTATTATCAGCCTCTAGATTCAAGATCCAAGTTAATTTTAATTTTTAGCATTTTGATTTCCTGTTATCAGCCTCTGGATTCAAGATCCAAGTTGATTTTAATTTTCAGCATTTTGATTTCCTGTTATCAGCCTCTGGATTCAAGATCCAAGTTGATTTTATTATTCAGCATTTTAACTCTTGTCATCAACCTCTGGATTCAAGATCCAAGTTGATTTTAATTTCCTATTATCAATCTCAGGATTTAAGATCCAAGTTGATTTTAATTTTCAGCATTTTCATTTCTTGTTATCAACCTCTGGATTCAAGATCCAAGTTGATTTTAATTTTCAACATTTTAATTTCTTATTATCAACCTTTGGATTCAAGATCCAAGTCGATTATAATTTTCAGCATTTTAATTTCCTGTTATCAACCTCTGGATTTAAGATCCAAGTCGATTTTAATTTTTAGCATTTTAATTTCCTGTTATCAACCTCTGGATTCAAGATCCAAGTGGATTTTAATTTTTAGCATTTTAATTTCTTGTTATCAGCCTCTGAATTTAAGATCCAAGTTGATTTTAATTTTCAGTATTTTAATTTTCTATTATCAACCTTTGGATTCAAGATCCAAGTTGATTTTAATTTTTAGCATTTTAATTTCCTACTATCAACCTCTAGATTCAAGATCCAAGTTGATTTTAATTTCCTATTATCAACCTCAGGATTCACGAACCAAGTTGATTTTAATTTTTAGCATTTTGATTTCCTGTTATCAACATTTAGATTCAAGATCCAAGTTGATTTTAATATTCAGCATTTTAATTCTTGTCATCAACCTCTGGATTTAAGATCCAAGTTGATTTTAATTTCCTGTTATCAACCTTTGGATTCAAGATCCAAGTTAATTTTAATTTTCAACATTTTAATTTCCTGTTATCAACCTCTGGATTCAAGATCCAAGTTGATTTTAATATTCTGCATTGTCATCAACCTCTGGATTTAATATCCAAGTTAATTTTAATTTCCTGTTATCAATCTCTGGATTCAAGATCCAAGTTGATTTTAATTTTCAGCATTTTAATTTCTTGTTATCAACCTCTGGGTTCAATATCCAAGTTGATTTTAATTTTCAGCACTTTAATTTTCTTTTATCAATCTCTGGATTCAAGATGCAAGTTAATTTTAATCTTCAGCGTTTTAATTTCCTGTTATCAACCTCTGAGTTCAAGATCAAAGTTGATTTTAATTTTCAGCACTTTAATTTCCTGTTATCAACCTCTTAATCCGAGATCCAAGTTGATTTTAATTTTCAGCACTTTAATTATTGTCATCAACCTCTGGATTCAAGATCCAAATTGATTTAATTTTTAGCATTCAATGCCCTGTCTTCAATCTCTGGATTCAAGATCTAAGTTGCTTTTAATTTCTTGTATTTTTCTTTTATCAACTTCTGGATTCAATATCCAAGTTAATTTGAATTTCCAACGCTCTAATTTGCAGTGTTTTATTTTAAAATTTCATCTGCCTAAAATATGGTTCTAAATCTTTACATGATTCCTATACAAGAGAATTTCATTCTCTTTAATAGAAATTATGTAAAGAGGGGCGGCTGTAGACACTATATTTTGGTCAACCCTCAAATGCATAACTTAATATACAATTTTCTTTTAAAGTTGTAATGAAGTTGTAATTTCAAATGTTTTCTTGAATAGATTTTCCATCTTAATGTTATATGTTTTCAACTAATGACCTGATCACAGGTCACTTATCTGAACTCAGCAATGGCTTGTCTTCAGAATAATTCAATCTCATGTTCAAGTTAGGTTGTTTTCCGATCTCTTCATCTTTATTCGATGTGTTCGGATCAATATTGGATCTTCGGACCATCCGATCTTACATGCTATTGTTTTTCGATCTCAATATGTTCAAATACCTCAAAATTCCAAATTGCGTATAGTTTTGTGATCAGGTATCTCGCTCGAATTGTTCAAACATTTCTTAAAAAAGCTAATGTTTTATCCAATCCCTAAATAATGGTTTCGATCCTAAAAATCTCAAATCGTTTTCAAATCTTTACAATTTTACAAATCACTCTTCAAATGTTTCAAAGTTTCAGTCGATATTCGGTCACGGCACCATTCGATTTCATGTTCATGTTTTCTGATCTCTCTAAGTGGTCTTATGTTTTATGATTAATAGCCAGCCTCAGGTTTAATGTTTAACTTTGTTTAATTAATTAAGAGTTAATTCTATTAAGTACTCACACAACTTAATTTGATGTTTTTCAATCTCATCAAGAAAATTGAGCATGAAAAGACTTAATTCATTTCAAAGAAAGTATAAAGTTATTCGATAGAAGGGTCTCCCCTGACCTGCTCTTCGAGTACATTTTCAGTTTCATCATTCCCTCTCTCTCTCTCAGGCTCCTCCTTGCTATCATCTTCAACTCTTGGGACAAGCTCCTCCATCCAGGAGAAGTCCTCTTCAGGATAGTGCTTCATGAGCTCAACCAAAAGATCGCCATGTGCATTCACATAGGCACCAGCCTCTCTCGCTAGGGCCTCTTCTTCTTTCACTTTGATCTCTTCAGTAAATCGAGTGAGATCGATAGATCGGCAGGCTCGAGTGTCTTTAAGTTCCCATTTTAGTTTAGCTATCCTTTCTTCGTAAGACTTCGTTCGATCTTCTATCTAGGCGATATGGTCCTGAGTAGTTGAGAGTTGGGCTTTGGTGGTAGCTGCATCCTGAACCACCTTTAAAATCTCCTATCTCAAGAGATGAGCCTTTTCTCTAATCATATGCTGGTTCGCAATAGTCTCCAAGCCCAAGCTCATCTTCTGAGTCAGGAGATCGTCAATGTTATCCTGGGCCATCCTGTTCCAGTTTTCTTGAAAGCAGATAGTAGCACTCAAGACCTTGGCTAGATCAGGATTAACCTGAACTGAACTATTCCTTTCCAGAGAATGGATAAAGACCTGAGCACTTGGGAGAGCGTCCAAACGACTAGTCTAGAAGGTCCCCCTTATGCACTTGAAGAAACCGATGGAGGAGGTTCTACTTGTTGAGGTGGAGAGGGAATGATCTCCACCCCTGAGTTTGGCTGCTCTGAAGGTCAAAACGGAGAGCTTGGTACTTCTACCAAGTCTCGCCTTGGTGTCTGAGCAGCAGTAGCAGCAGCAACTTTCATCTTCCGCACTTTCTAGGCGAGCTCGCTCTTTCGCTTGCTGCTTTCCTTTGCGCTCTCGCCTCTCGCCATACCTGAACAAAGAATAAGTTAGTGAAATCACCAAAATTAAGAGACCAAAGATCTAGATTATACTGATCCCGGGGCCATAGTTAGAAAGTTGTAGCTCATAGTCCTCATGGGCGATCACTTACATCATCCAACATTTTAGTTTGGCCATGACCACATCCAAACATGAATACCTATGAGTGGTCACTTGATCCTTCAACTCCTTCACCATGGCATCCTCTTCTTTATTTAGGGCGATCTTCTTTGGAACTGAAGGAACCAAATACTACCAACTACGTGGAATGCCCTCAAAGCCATTCGGGTCCTTGCTCCTCAGTATGAAAAACTGATCTTTTGAGTTCTTCAATGAGGAAGGAAGATCGGTGAAGAGCCCACAGTTTGGCTTGGCTTGGAAAAACCAATATTCATCATCTTTTCTCCTAGCAAGCTTGTGTAATTTAGCAAAAACCTTCACCGTGGGCTCGAGCTTTTAGCTCGGCATAAACCTCTGAAGGCCACCACAGTCCGTAGGAGTTTGGATGCACCTGGGCTACACAGACATGATGGAACTTCAGAATGGCTTTATAGAATTAGTCAAGGGGAAACCGAAGCTCGACTTTTAGTTATTCTTCATACACCATGATTAAGTCGGTTTCTTCAAAGAAATGATCGGCTCAAAGATTGCCATGACATCTGATAAGTTTCAAGGAGTCAATCAGAAGGTTATACTCTTGGCTACTCAACTGGAGATCGGTCTCCCCGAGGACCGATGGCAATTCGTCCATAGGTAATTTCTCTTTCTTTGAAGTCGAAGCTCATTTTGACTTAGTCGCTTGACCATGGACTGGGATAATAGCCGTAAAAGGTTCAAGTCGCTCACTTAGTCTGGCCACATCACCTTCGTCCGAAGTCCACGAAATGTGAACAAAAGGAGGACTTGTAGCTCTTTAATTGCCGATACTGCTCATTTTCAAAGATAAAGATAAAACTGATCAGAAAAAGATTAAAGTCCTTACCAGAGTGCAAATCGGTGCCGAAAAACTTTAGAAAGTAAGAGAGAACAAAGAAGTTGCTCAGAGATTCTGAAAATGGCATAAATGGGCAAATGGCTAATACTCCTTCCTATTTATACCTGCCCGAGCATTAAATGGTCATGAAACCCCAAGAGACACATCGGTTAATGGGATTGGACCATTTTGATGACTCATCAAAAGTGAATTCTAAAAACATGGCAGAGAGATCGGATATTTAAAGATCGGTCAGGAGAGATCGGTCAATGAGTGTGAGTTGTGAGATCAGATCAGACATAGTTATAAGAGATCAGAAAACAATGCAATAAAATAAAATGAACAATCAATTTTTAATAAATAAAACTTCATTTCATTTCCAAAAGGTCATATTACATCATTTGGGCAATCTCTCAAGATCAACAATTACAAATTTCCCTTCACTATATTCTACCTATCTTGTTCCGACGGTTCGGACCACTCCCATTTCAAGATGCCGTTCAAGAGTTATGTGGAGATCAGGAAGGTAGCTCTCGTCAGCTACGGCAAAGACTATGGGAAGCTTAGTGTCTTTATCAATGTCATCGACTAGAACTGAGCTACGATTAGGACCCCTAAGATGGTTGGGAGCCAAATGAACTTCAAGAGGCAGTCACCGATATTAAGATCGAAATTAGCGGTCCCCTTGTTAGAGATTGATTTGCAGGATGTGCCGGTGAATCTATCCAAGATTGGCACAATAGTCAATTTCAACCTTGATCAGTCAATTAGTCTAGTTCCCTCACCATCATTAGACGACGCCCTCATGAGTTTCAGATTGCGAAATCATCCATTTTCAGGCGATGGGCAAGGAAAACATTCGGAAAAAGATCAAGGTGATTATCATGAGGAGAATTCTCATCAGAAAAGTTAAGAACATAAAAGTAAAACATTAGAAATTCACCAGAAAAGGGAAAATGTGAGTATATGAAAGACGAAATTCCTCTGCATATATATAGGGCCTTGGCATTTATTACATGCAAAACTTGAAGTGATCCATCAGTAATCGAAGAATTAATTGCTTTAAGAGGAAAGGAAGGGATCAAAAATTAAGATCAGGAAGAAAAGAGACCAAATGCAGAAAGAGCCAAATTGAAAGACCAGAACAACCATAAAAGAGATCGGCTAAACTGAGAAATGACCTATAGAGATCGGAGGGCTTGGAGAATCAAAATCACTTTCGATCTTGACCCTCAAATTTTTGGGTTTAACTCCTTACCATCGGATCTCAAACGGTTAAAGAAGCCCATGTACATCTCAATTTGCACTGTTGATCACACTTGTAAGGACAGATTCGAGACCTTCAGATCAAAAGTGAATAACTGATTTGGCACCTTTTGCTCCCAGCCTTTGGATCCATCCTGTAAGGTGGAATCCCTGATCATTGGATTAAGGAATGAAAGGACAAAGATTATGAACCAAATCCTGACCCTCAATCTTGATTCTCTTTAATTCTAAGGCATCAGATTGTGTCCTTTTAAATCCGAGCCTTCCATCTCCTCCTGCTAGGACCTTGACCCTTCATTTTGAGTACCCATTCCCTATAAATACCTACATGCAATATAGTGGAAAAAAGGAGGCAGAAAGAAAGAGGGAGATGATGGTCATGAAAGTTCTGTATTTTTTATATAATTTTATTGCCCTTCATTCCAAAACCGTTGAAATTCCTAGAGACTTTAGAAACAAGTTTTCTAAAGGATCTTTTCATTGAAATTTTAGGTCCTGTGATTTATACTCTTAGTAACCACGCACAATCTTGAAAGCCTGATTACAGTTCGTCATTAAAGCCCCATTGTCATTTCCTTCGATAGCCCCAGACACTCCCTCTTCTCAGCTATAGCAGTTCCAAAGTCTGCAGGGCATCGGTATTGATTCATCCATTATTTCAACACTCCGCAGGTAAGCGTCTAACTCGCCCATTATTAAACATTGCTAGTTTGCATTCATGACGTGAGTATCCTAAGGTGCCTTGTCATATTGAATTCCCAGAATAGGAGGGTATCAAGTTCGATTTCTGTCATATTTTATCTTTGGCCTCCTTTCATTTGCAAGTCTTACGATTATCATTACTTTCAATTCTTTACTTATTTCACATAACTAAGAGCTCGGGTCGTTAACACTTCGTAACGACCATGAGGAGCATGGATGAAAGTGATGCTTCAGGGACTTTCAACCCAAACAAATAATTAGGAAAATAGACATATTCCATATCGATGTAGAAGGTCTAGATGAGTAGTGAGGTTAGAAATCGAGATTAGCTCGAATAGATAAATCACGAGATCAAAAAAGGAGCAACGAGTCAAGCTCGGATGATAGGCTATAAGATCGGAGAATCGAAACAAACTCAGATCATAAGACACAAAACTCGAAATAAAAAAGTTCAGATAGTAAGCCATACGGGTGGAGGTGAAGGAGTTCGGATAGCGTAGAGGTCGAGGAATTACACGGAAGATCAACATAGAGTTTGAACCAATATTCACGACTTTTAAATTCACTTTTCAGAATAGGGAGTTCTAAAAAGAGTACTTTATAGGGATTTCCATAATTTAAACCTTTTGTAAAAGTGTTCGATGCTATATCAGAGAGATTGGGAGAGAGTCATTTCCAGAGTTCTTAACCCAAAGAGATCGGGAGAGAGTCCTTACCCGAATTCTCTTAGCAAAAACTATAAAAATATGTTAAGAGATCGGGAGAGAGCCTTTAACTGAATTCTCATAGCTGAAACTCAAAACATTTTAAGAGATCGGAAGAGTCCTTACCTGAATTCTCATAGCTGAAACTCAAAACATTTTAAGAGATCGGGAGAGAGTCCTTACCCGAATTCTCTTAGCTAAAATTCTAATAAAAACATTTAAGAGATCGAGAGAGAGTCCTTACCCAAATTCTCTTAGCTGAAATTCTAATAAAACATCTTAAGAGATTAGGAGAGAGTCTTTACCCGAATTCTTCTAACTAAAATTCTAATAAGAATACATTAAGAGATCGGGAGAGAGTCCTTTCCAAAATTCTTTTCAATTAAAATTCTAATCTTTATTAACATCTAAATACCGAGGTACATAATATATGAGCCGAGAGTCCTCCTCATTTATTATAAATCCTTAAGGATCAAATAATAGCTCTTTAGAATTAAAGTCCTAATTCGACGCGGGAGAAATTAGATAAAATACTTAACAAATCAAAAGAACATAATACCAATTCACTGTAGGGTCATCCCATGTACCCGTGTTCTTGGGAAACCCAAAATGGTGAGATATTAAACGCTCCTTTTATCAATAATAAGGACCTACATCATGACTCCAAACCCTCCCAAAATTATCAATCGTAAGAGCACATCGTTAAATTTACCGACCCTCATTAAGAGACGAGGAGGGGTGCCTAACGCTTTCCCCACCCGTGAATGGACTTCGAACCTAGAATCTCTATTTTGGAAATGGTTTTTATTTTTAGCAATGGTTTTCTTTAATTCCCTTTAAAATTAAAGTGGCGACTCCTCACTTTTTCCACTTCGGTGAGAATCGTCCGATGTCCGCAAAACCCTTGCTATAAACCTAATTACACCCAAGAGAACTCATACTACATCAAACTGCTCATAGTAAATACATTAGTTAGTCCCTCTCAATCTCTTATAGACATAATCTAATATATTTACTATTGCAATACTACACCACAAAGGGTGTCTTCAACTATATAAGCAAGAGTCCTCTTACCAATAGGCAAAAATCCCTTCCTCTTGAATCTTATGTCCTTTCTCTACCTTAGGCCGAAGCCTCTCTCTACTGCAATGGGCAAAAGCCCCTCATCAATGGGCAAAGCCAAATCTGAAACAATTGGCAAGGCCCCTCTCTATAATGAGCGACAGCCTCACTCCATGAGCTGAAAGCCAATATAACCTTTTCCACTATTTTCCTATTTATAGTGTTAATTTTCTCAATCCTAATCTGATTAGGAGTCCTACTCAATTTAGGAATAACACTAAAATAAGAGTTTTACTTTACATAGAAAATATTCTTCTATCCTATTAAGCAATATTTCTCACACTTAAATTAAAAAAAGGTCTCTCCAAATCCCACTAGAATTTTGAGTCATAATTCTAACAATCTCCACCTTGACTTAAAATCCATAAACCATTGCATGCCTTGAATTCTTGTGTACTTTCAATTATTATATGTCCATGCTTGGAATTGAACCCTTCAAATTATCAATCTCTCCAATCTTCATCTTGGGTGTAACTTACTTCTTTCTTTAAAAAATTTTCGCATCATCAATTTTCTTGATTTTACATTAAGAGCTCCACTTCAATTTCAACTCTCCATCATCACCATTATTGCATGTGTGACTTTTACATGTCGCAGCAGCTCCACCTTCAATCAAACTTACCAAGATCATCCTCATGTTATGATGCCAATTTGTTGTGCACCGTGAAAGTATGTAAATTACAAAAAAATAAAGTAAACACATAAAATATTAATATTTACGTAGTTCACCTTCTCAATATAGGGCTACATCCATGGGCATGTCATTTTCCACTATAATAAATATCAATTACAAGCTCAAACTATACTACCCACAAACCCAATTACACCTAAGAGAACCCATACTACATCAAACTGCTCATAGTAAATATATTAGTTATTCCCTCTCAATTTTCTCTAGACATAACTCAATATATTTACTATTATAATACTACACCACAAAGGGTGTCTTTAACTATATGGGCAAGAGTCCTCTCATTAATGGACAAAAATCCCTTCCTCTTGAATTCTATGTCATTTCTCCACCTTAGGCCAAAGCCTCTCTCCACTGCAATGGGCAAAAGCCTCTCATCAATGGGCAGAGCCAAATCTGCAATAATAGGCAAGGCCCCTCTCTACAATGAGCGACAGCCTCACTCCATAAGCTAAAAGTCAATATAACCTTTTTCACCTTTTTTCCTATTTATAGTGTTATAGTGTTGATTCCCTCAATCCTAATCTGATTATGAGTTCTACTCAATTTAGGAATAACACTAAAATAAGAGTTCTACTTTATATAGGAACCATAAAAATTATGTTTGGGATATACTTTTAAGAAGGATAAAAGTGGTTCAAGGGGACTCTCCTTCAAACAGTTGAAATCATATTTTGAATATGATTTTAAAAGAGATAGAAATGGTTCAAAGGGGACTCACCTTTGAATCGTTAAAATTATGCTTGGAATGTAATTTTTAAAAAAGTTAAAAGTGGTTCAACAATAGGGATCCTTCGAACCATTAAAATCTTATTTTGAATATTAAATTTTCCTTTTTTCTAAAAGAGAAAACATCTTAACTATTTAGGTGTGCATGAACAAAAATACATTAACAATAATCTAAAGAGCAAAATGTAGTTGCTAGTTATTCACTGTAGATACAACCCTCTGCAAAAACAATCATCAAACTCTCATCGAAGCAAGGATTTGACAAACCTAATTAAACTGTAAACGCTACTCATATTCATTTCAAGATATTAAAGTAACCCAATAGCCATGAAAAGTAGACTTTGATCCACATAAACAAAATATATTTGCAACCCATTCACGAATGGCAAAAAAAAAAAAAGCATTATTCTATACATAGCTAAGTGAATGTTTTATTGAAAAATGTTGCAACATGCGTTTTCAGATAAATAGAACAAAAATCATTTACCTTGTTCTAGGTACTAATCTTTAATCATGGTTAAAAGATGTTGAATCAATACCAACATTTAGATTTAAGAAAAAATTCTTGTAAAGGATTTTGAACGTCGTAATTGAAAAAAACCAAAACTTGGAATGGATTTAAGAGAGCATCATTTGGTGTTGTTAAATGAAGAAATAATGTAGGCATTTTTTACAAAGTCAGTTCTAATGCATTATGAATTTAAAAAAAAAGGGAAAAAAAAAATCCAACTTCCACCATAGAGTTCTAATGCATTTAGCACGAAAGAAAAGAAAATTAAAAAAAAAATTCATCTTCCTTTTTTCTCTTAAAAATTATCGTGATATCCAACTTCTAAATTAATAGGAACTAATAAGTTTTTCTTTTCCTTAAATTATCAATTCTACTTGGTCTTATCTAGAAAACCAAATTAAAACTTTTGAGAAGGAAAATCTAATCAAGCAAGCAAGCTTGTTTGGGGTAACTAACACACTAAATCAACTTAATCAAGCACCATTAAATTCCCATCACTCAATAAAGTAAACCAAATTAATAACATTGGCATTATACAAAATTAATAACATTGGCATTATATTGCTCCTACCGAGTACTCACCTGTGAGGAGAGCCAACGAGTTGCTTCAGTGATGTTTTTCTATCACTTGTGCTATAAAGAGTGTCACACCCTACCCCTCTGTAAGGCATAACATGATCCCATAGTATACTTAATAAATTACCAACTCCGTCTACTGATAACCCATTAAATACACTACAAGGGATTTTAAAAACTTTTCTTACTTCTTTTACAGTGGTGAGCACTATTTACAGGCGTTAAAGACTTTGGTGAACTGAAGTGAAACAACTAACTCATTTGATTTATTTGGAATTTCTGTAAAAATTTTGGCAGAGTGCCATCTGTATTTTGGATAAAACAGTTCTTCAGAAAACCTGTAAAAAGCACTTCAATATATTTCCAAATCTCAACTCCAACATATTTCTCAATACAACATATTTCTCAACTCAAATCCACAGTGATTTTTCAAAGACTGAGATACAAGAAATATAATACAATTTTTTTTTAAGCCAAAATAACTCATAATTATTTTACAACTTCAATGTACAATTTGAATTTACAACTGCTCAAAACCAAGGACAAAATATACATACAGTGAATATACATTACAGTACGAAATGCAAAATATGGTATACTCATTATACCCGAAAATCTCTCGCTGGATATACTAGCAGCCTAGTCTGCTGCCCTGTCTGTCTGTCTACCTGCGACAGCAATGAAAAGCTATCGCTGAGTAAAATTTACTCAGTGGTGCACAATAACAATTTGAAATGCGATACATAAATCTTTTATTAACAATTCACAAATCAAATAGTTCATAATTTCATTTCACAATTTACAAAGTTCATATAACATAAATTTGATCAAATAACTGAATAATACAGTTTTGCCAATCAATAACACCATTTGATCAAATAACTGAATAATACAGTTTTGCCAATTAATAACACAATTCGATCAAATAACTGAAGAATACAGTTTTGCCAATTAATAACACAATTCGATTAAATAACTGAAGAATACAGTTTTGCCAATTAATAACAAAATTCGATCAAATAACTGAAGAATACAGTGTTGCCAATCAATATCACAATTTAAGCCATGACACAATTTTTTTCACACATGCCGTGTTGTACACCACGAGAAGACATACTCACCCCAATAATCGAAATCAATGAGGGAGGAAGCTAGCTGAATAATGAGTACTCATCCACACTCACCTCAGACTGGCAAGTCAAAGAGGGAGGAACATAATCACACTTACCCCAGACTGATAAGTCAAAGAGGGAGGAATATATCACACTCACCCCATAAATGGAGGAGGAACATGGTAACAGTGTCATGCCAAGTGTGAATCAAAACAATTTCAAATCACAATATTTCATACAAACCATAAATCACATTTTATCTCAAAATTTCCATTTGCAAAGTTGGCAACACAATAATTTCCAAATAATATTCCCAAAACCAAAGCAATCAAAAATTATTCATAATTTATTTCTCCAAATAAATTTGCTAGTAAAAGCAGTGAATATAAAAGTATTGTGCACGGACACAATTTAAAACTATAATTTTGAATTAAATTTTTAAGTAGAAAATGAGAAGTCAAAATTATTGTGCACAAACACAATTTAAAACAATAACATATAAATAATCGTAATTTATTTCAATTGAATAATTCAAAAGAAATACTTATTGTGCACAAATACAATTTAAAACAATAACATACAAATAATCATAATTTATTTCAATTAAAAAAAATCAGAAGAAATAGCTATTGTGCACAAACACAATTTAAAACAATAACATATAAATAATCGTAATTTATTTCAATTGAAAAATTCAAAAGAAATACTTATTGTGCACAAACACAATTTAAAACAATAACATATAAATAATCGTAATTTATTTCAATTGAAAAATTCAAAAGAAATACTTATTGTGCACAAACCTCTGATGACCGTCTCCTGGTTTGGACTCAGTGTTTCCTTCCCTTTCCCTGAGTCTTTGGTAACTGAGAAACACAATTTGAAGTGTTTCAGTATTAAATTAAATTGTCTCTAACGATAATGTTCGATAAGTAATTCACTGAAAGCTATTATTTGCTTAATCACCTAATATACCGACCCTCGATGCGTTTTAGGTAAATTAGGTTTTAACGTTATTAATATGTCACATTCGATGGCATTTTAGGGTTGTTACGTTTTACCAAACTCATTTCCTTGTTTAGTGCATTTTAATGCAACTTGCTGGATTCCGGAATACTAGTTTGACCTAGCCGGACGACCTAGTTCCTCGATTTTCGGGTTTCGGTCAAAACTACAAACTTGTAGATCTATGTCTTATGGAAAGCGGGGCAAAATTTTAGGTCATTCTGAGTTAAGTAGACCAAGTTATGGTCATTATACTATTGCTGGTCAAATGGCATCAAATTAGGTCAATTTTAGGTCAATTTGGTCAACTTTGGTTCGGCCAGTTTTTGGACCCGAATTTGTGCAAGCTGTTTGACTTGCTTATGGTCATTTCTGGGCTTTGGTGTCTTCATAAGACTTGTAGGTATGGGTCTTAACTATTCTTGGTCAAAATTGCAGGTCAATTGGACCTGTTTTGAGTGAGTTATGGCCTAAACACTAACTGCTGCCCAATTGGTCAGTTTTCAGGTTTCACTTGCACTTAATCCGAATTGGTCATTTTTTCATGTCACTTTGCAAGCAGAATTTTGGTATGCTTTCTCAATGAAAGTTGGCACATTTTGTGCCTAGTTTCACCTCCAATTGGTCTCATACCAATTGAGGTTACACATTTAAAGTTATAGGCTAAAATGCATACTGCCCTTAATTACCTTGCTTAAACATACATCAATGACACATTTACCTTACTATATGTCCACTTCCCTTACCAATTCTGTTTTGGTACATTACCAAAACCACATACCACTTCACTTTAAAGTCACTTTGGGCAGATTACAAACATCCTTAACACACCAAATAAAACTCCAATTCATAAAGTCCAAATACAATTACATATACACATAAACATTACTCATTATTTCATACACTTTACACAACTAGTTTATATACATATCCATCAATCCTCAATGTCATAATTCTGCCATATCTTCATGAACATATACATTTATCAAAGAAGCTTCAAGGCTGCCGAAAAAACTTCACCATGCCAAAGTGTCCATAATTCATCAATTTTCATTCCAAGTGCATAATCACCATTTACATGTGGAATTAACTACTAGGACATCAATTCACCCTATTCAACATGAATTCCCATCAAACATATGTAAAATAATTCATCAAATATACAACTCCATGGCTGTCCAAAAATGGATATATCAAGAACTCCTCAAACTTGAAAATTTTCTTCACAATTAAAACACCCATAACAAGTATACAAACTTTGACAAAGCAAAGTTCAAAAATACAAACTTACCTTTAGTTGCAACTTGCTAAACCTTCACCAAACTTCTTGATTTTGGTATCAAGCTCTTCCTTGTGATGTGGGGACAATTTTTAATGAAGCTACCTAAGTGATTGGAGGTGAAATGGAGGAGTGGATCAAGCTTGAAGAAAAACGGCCATGGAGGATTTTCTTCCTTCTCAAATTGGCATGAATGAATTCAAGTGAGGAAGATGAAATGCAGATGGGATAATGGGTGTACACCTGCCCCATTATGCTTTTAGTTTATTCCTTTAGTGGCCCACTCACATTATTTAATCATATTATAAGTTTAATGTGTTATTTACACCATTTTCACTCCACTTTTGGCTATTTACTTTAGGTACCACTAAATAAATTTTTTTTTTTTATTTTCTAAGTGTAATATTATTTATTTTTAATGGAAATTTAGGTCAAAAGACAATTCGGGATGTCAAATGACCATAATGCCCCTGTTCGGGTTGCATTCCCGATTTTTCGGTAACACCGGGTTTTGTCTGTTTTTCGATTTCTCACTTTTCTTTGTACTAATTATTTAATTTTTCTTTGTTATTTCTAATGATATTTATACTTCAATTGATGTCTCTTTAAGTCCAAAAAATATTTTGCAGGGTTCCCCGCAGTCCAGGGCTAGTCAACGGTCCACGCCGTGACTTCCAGTCTGATCACCATCGCTAGGGTTTCCGGCTCGCTTAACTTGGTTACATTTCTTTGCTATTATTTTTCCTTTGTTTTTCTTGTATTTTATTTTCTTGTATTTCATTATTTTATGTCTCCTCACTCATAACGAAGTGTAGTTCTAGGCATCCTAGCTGTCCGGACAGCACTGGTCACCGGAACAGCAGAACGCACTACCGAACTTAGGGGTGTTACAATTCTCCCCCCCTTAAAATAAATTTCGACAATGAAATTTTACCCAATAGCCATCTTACAATAGTCATACATTTATTTTCTCCTTTCTATATGATGGTATAATCTTCTTTTCCTCAAATTTGTATAAGACTTTTAACAATCTAATACAACGTTTAATTTGTTTGTATAACACCAATCTCCTCTTACTATTGTGCTATCTAATATTTCAGTTCATGTTCTTTCTTGAATGACCCTTAAGGTCATGTTAGAATGATTTATCTAGTCATTGGTCCTCTGACCACTCTAGTCAATAGTCTTCCTCAAATTCGTTACATTTTTTTTTTATATCTGAACCAACTGTTCAAACTTTTACTTCCATAACTCTTTTTATCTGTCATTATTCTATAACTTATTTCCTTTTGTGCTGAACTGTAACCTTTCGATATTCTAACTTTTAAGTTTTAGATCCCTAAGTAGGATTTTCAAACTTATTTCTAACAATTAAATTCTGTCCTGGCATAACTATACCAAAACAGATACCGTTGGCAACTATTCTCATCTAGGTGTACTATCGGGTAGTACGTAGCTCTACACAATAATCTCAAGTTAGTCTTTGTCTGCGACTACGGTATAAACATCAAGAACATTGCATAGTTACTACGATACATCCCAATAGATCAAACTTTCTGATATTTTATCCTTTTCGAATTTACTGATATCCGAATCTTATTCTAATTACAATATCCATTAACAATTACTAACAGTAACATCCTTGCCCTCATCTAGAGCAATTCCATTACTGCATCTTACTTTTAAGTCCTCTTGCCTTACATTAAGTAGGCTTTCCGTTTAGCTTTATAATTTATGGTGTGTTAGAAAATACTTTTCGCCGATAAACTCTTTCAAAACAAATTTCACTTATTATCACAATCCTTATCTTAAAGGCTAATCACTAATGCATCAAAATTTATTCCCCTGTAAAGGAATAACAACAGAACATGTAGTTCTAGCACTAACATAAAAGTATGCAAACTCCAGGTCAAACAATACATATATATATCTTAGTTGCTAATTGAGAAAGTACCAGCAATAATGTCAAAAGTCTCAGCCTCTTCTCTCTGCCGTATAGCGTATACTCCAGCTGTAGCATCACCTTGTTCTGGCTGATTCACTGTACTTTGACTTCTAGGTGTACTGCCTCTACCTCTACCTCTACCTCTACTAACTGATGGTGAACTCTTTGGGGTAGAAACTTGGGTTGATCCCTTTGGTGTAGTAAATGATCCAGAACGACATGGATTTACACAATCCCTAGCAAAATGACCAGTCTCTCCACAGTTAAAACATGCTCCTACGGCTCTATAACATACCCCACTATGTGGTTTACCACAAGTTTCACAAAGTCGATCTGACAGAGCATTCCTGGGTTTCTGTTGAGTTTGCTGATCGGATCGAGGTGGTTTCTGTCCAAAAGATCTATCTCTACCGGACTTCTTACTATCTCTGTTGTATCCCCCAAAGTTTTTCCTCTTTCCAGTAAGACCACTAGAACTACATTCTCTTGACTTTCCCTCTTTTTCTGTCTTCTCTGATTTCTTTTTCTCAGAAGCTGCGTCAGATTCAATTCTTTCTAATTCTAGTGCTTGAGAAATAAGTTCAGAGAAGTTGTTATGTTTGAATCCTACCACTTGTAATCTGATACTAGGCTTCAAGCCGGTTTCAAACCTCTTACATCTCTCCCTACTGGTAGAAAGTAGACTTACTGCATAATGGCTCAAAGGAAAAATTCCCTTTCATATTCACCACCGATCTACTCCCTATTTTAGACTTAGGAACTCTTGCGATTTCGATCTACATAAGCATCGAGGACATATTTTTGTCCGAATTCCACGAGAAAGTCACTCCAGTTAGCTGCGAGTTCTAACAAGCGTGGGGAATGGTTTTCCACGATCATAAGCATCCCCAGAGCAAAGATCTGAGTATTCAAATCGAGCTCCTGCATGCAGTCACGATTTCTTGAATACCCTATCCATCCTCTCTAACAATATTGTTCAGCCTCTAGAGGATCTACTGTCCCCTTAAACTCTATAGCCCCATATTTCATCAATTTGTCATACTGCCTAGCAGAAGACTGTGGTTGTACCACTGGTGTCTGTATTGGGGCTTGAGTAGGCACATTACCAGCCATTTGTTGGGACATTGCAGCCATCTGTGGCCGAAGCGAGCGAGGCTGCGATGCTGTGGGGCTGGTGCTACTGAACCACTGACATTATGTAGGACTGGGGCATCCCCTTGCACCTCAGCCTCTATAGATTGATCGACTGAACGATCACCCTCTTCCATAGTCAATGCGAGGATCTTAGACCTCCTGAACAAATAATACAAGGAGATTTCCTCCCGTTAGTGCATATTTATAATGTAATGTACTGTATGTATCAAACAATGATATTGAGCAGTTGTACTATGAAGAAAGAATATTCAAGTGACAGGTGAAAATAGAATTTAAAAACTAGCTCTGATACCACTAAAACATGTCACACCCTACCCCTCTGTAAGGCATAACATGATCCCGTAGTATACTTAATAAATTACCAACTCCGTCTACTGATAACCCATTAAATACACTACAAGGGATTTTAAAAACTTTTCTTACTTCTTTTACAGTGGTGAGCACTATTTACAGGCGTTAAAGACTTTGGTGAACTGAAGTGAAACAACTAACTCATTTGATTTATTTGGAATTTCTGTAAAAATTTTGGCAGAGTGCCATCTGTATTTTGGATAAAACAGTTCTTCAGAAAACCTGTAAAAAGCACTTCAATATATTTCCAAATCTCAACTCCAACATATTTCTCAATACAACATATTTCTTAACTCAAATCCATAGTGATTTTTCAAAGACTGAGATACAAGAAATATAATACAATTTTTTTTCAAGCCAAAATAACTCATAATTATTTTACAACTTCAATGTACAATTTGAATTTACAACTGCTCAAAACCAAGGACAAAATATACATACAGTGAATATACATTATAGTACGAAATGCAAAATGTGGTATACTCATTATACCCGAAAATCTCTCGCTGGATATACTAGCAGCATAGTCTGCTGCCCTGTCTGTCTGTCTACCTGCGACAGCAATGAAAAGCTATCGCTGAGTAAAATTTACTCAGTGGTGCACAATAACAATTTGAAATGCGATACATAAATCTTTTATTAACAATTCACAAATCAAATAGTTCATAATTTCATTTCACAATTTACAAAGTTCATATAACATAAATTTGATCAAATAACTGAATAATACAGTTTTGCCAATCAATAACACCATTTGATCAAATAACTGAATAATACAGTTTTGCCAATTAATAACACAATTCGATCAAATAACTGAAGAATACAGTTTTGCCAATTAATAACACAATTCGATCAAATAACTGAAGAATACAGTGTTGCCAATCAATATCACAATTTAAGCCATGACACAATTTTTTTCACACATACCGTGTTGTACACCACGACAAGACATACTCACCCCAATAATCGAAATCAATGAGGGAGGAAGCTAGCTGAATAATGAGTACTCATCCACACTCACCTCAGACTGGCAAGTCAAAGAGGGAGGAACATAATCACACTCACCCCAGACTGATAAGTCAAAGAGGGAGGAATATATCACACTCACCCCATAAATGGAGGAGGAACATGGTAACAGTGTCATGCCAAATGTGAATCAAAACAATTTCAAATCACAATATTTCATACAAACCATAAATCACATTTTATCTCAAAATTTCCATTTGCAAAGTTGGCAACACAATAATTTCCAAATAATATTCCCAAAACCAAAGCAATCAAAAATTATTCATAATTTATTTCTCCAAATAAATTTGCTAGTAAAAGATGAATATAAAAGTATTGTCTTGTGGACACAATTTAAAACTATAATGTTGAATTAAATTTTTAAGTAGAAAATGAGAAGTCAAAATTATTGTGCACAAACACAATTTAAAACAATAACATATAAATAATCGTAATTTATTTCAATTGAATAATTCAAAAGAAATACTTATTGTGCACAAATACAATTTAAAACAATAACATACAAATAATCATAATTTATTTCAATTAAAAAAAATCAGAAGAAATAGCTATTGTGCACAAACACAATTTAAAACAATAACATATAAATAATCGTAATTTATTTCAATTGAAAAATTCAAAAGAAATACTTATTGTGCACAAACACAATTTAAAACAATAACATATAAATAATCGTAATTTATTTCAATTGAAAAATTCAAAAGAAATACTTATTGTGCACAAACCTCTGATGACCGTCTCCTGGTTTGGACTCAGTGTTTCCTTCCCTTTCCCTGAGTCTTTGGTAACTGAGAAACACAATTTGAAGTGTTTCAGTATTAAATTAAATTGTCTCTAACGATAATGTTCGATAAGTAATTCACTGAAAGCTATTATTTGCTTAATCACCTAATATACCGACCCTCGATGCGTTTTAGGTAAATTAGGTTTTAACGTTATTAATATGTCACATTCGATGGCATTTTAGGGTTGTTACGTTTTACCAAACTCATTTCCTTGTTTAGTGCATTTTAATGCAACTTGCTGGATTCCGGAATACTAGTTTGACCTAGCCGGACGACCTAGTTCCCTCGATTTTCGGGTTTCGGTCAAAACTACAAACTTGTAGATCTATGTCTTATGGAAAGCGGGGCAAAATTTTAGGTCATTCTGAGTTAAGTAGACCAAGTTATGGTCATTATACTATTGCTGGTCAAATGGCATCAAATTAGGTCAATTTTAGGTCAATTTGGTCAACTTTGGTTCGGCCAGTTTTTGGACCCGAATTTGTGCAAGCTGTTTGACTTGCTTATGGTCATTTCTGGGCTTTGGTGTCTTCATAAGACTTGTAGGTATGGGTCTTAACTATTCTTGGTCAAAATTTCAGGTCAATTGGACCTGTTTTGAGTGAGTTATGGCCTAAACACTAACTGCTGCCCAATTGGTCAGTTTTCAGGTTTCACTTGCACTTAATCCGAATTGGTCATTTTTTCATGTCACTTTGCAAGCAGAATTTTGGTATGCTTTCTCAATGAAAGTTGGCACATTTTGTGCCTAGTTTCACCTCCAATTGGTCTCATACCAATTGAGGTTACACATTTAAAGTTATAGGCTAAAATGCATACTGCCCTTAATTACCTTGCTTAAACATACATCAATGACACATTTACCTTACTATATGTCCACTTCCCTTACCAATTCTGTTTTGGTACATTACCAAAACCACATACCACTTCACTTTAAAGTCACTTTGGGCAGATTACAAACATCCTTAACACACCAAATAAAACTCCAATTCATAAAGTCCAAATACAATTACATATACACATAAACATTACTCATTATTTCATACACTTTACACAACTAGTTTATATACATATCCATCAATCCTCAATGTCATAATTCTGCCATATCTTCATGAACATATACATTTATCAAAGAAGCTTCAAGGCTGCCGAAAAAACTTCACCATGCCAAAGTGTCCATAATTCATCAATTTCCATTCCAAGTGCATAATCACCATTTACATGTAGAATTAACTACTAGGACATCAATTCACCCTATTCAACATGAATTCCCATCAAACATATGTAAAATAATTCATCAAATATACAACTCCATGGCTGTCCAAAAATGGATATATCAAGAACTCCTCAAACTTGAAAATTTTCTTCACAATTCAAACACCCATAACAAGTATACAAACTTTAACAAAGCAAAGTTCAAAAATACAAACTTACCTTTAGTTGCAACTTGCTAAACCTTCACCAAACTTCTTGATTTTGGTATCAAGCTCTTTGTTGTGATGTAGGGCCAATTTTTAATGAAGCTACCTAAGTGATTGGAGGTGAAATGGAGGAGTGGATCAAGCTTGAAGAAAAACGGCCATGGAGGATTTTCTTCCTTCTCAAATTGGCATGAATGAATTCAAGTGAGGAAGTTGAAATGCAGATGGGATAATGGGTGTACACCTGCCCCATTATGCTTTTAGTTTATTCCTTTAGTGGCCCACTCACATTATTTAATCATATTATAAGTTTAATGTGTTATTTACACCATTTTCACTCCACTTTTGGCTATTTACTTTAGGTACCACTAAATAAATTTTTTATTTTATTTTCTAAGTGTAATATTATTTATTTTTAATGGAAATTTAGGTCAAAAGACAATTCGGGATGTCAAATGACCATAATGCCCCTGTTCGGGTTGCATTCCCGATTTTTCGGTAACACCAGGTTTTGTCTGTTTTTCGATTTCTCACTTCTCTTTGTACTAATTATTTAATTTTTCTTTGTTATTTCTAATGATATTTATACTTCAATTGATGTCTCTTTAAGTCCAAAAAATATTTTGCAGGGTTCCCCGCAGTCCAGGGCTAGTCAACAGTCCACGCCGTGACTTCCCAGTGCGGTCACCCATCGCTAGGGTTTCCGGCTCGCTTAACTTGGTTACATTTCTTTGCTATTATTTTTCCTTTGTTTTTCTTGTATTTTATTTTCTTGTATTTCATTATTTTATGTCTCCTCACTCATAACGAAGTGTAGTTCTAGGCATCCTAGCTGTCCGGACAGCACTGGTCACCGTAACAGCAGAACGCACTACCGAACTTAGGGGTGTTACAAAGAGATAGAGGAGGGATTTTGTGAAAAAGTGAGATAGGGGAAGTGACTCTTTTAGGATGGCTGATGGGGAAGATAGTGAAGAAGCTAATTGGGAGAAAGAGACAAGAGGGAGCTGAGGGGAAGGGGAGAGGGTAGCGAGGTCGACGTAACTCGGTGGCCAAATGAGAAAGAAAGTTGCCAAGGGTTTTAGGTTTAGAGTTCTTAAATGACGTAACTTCAGAAATTTTAACAAATAAAGATGAAATTAATAATTATAACTTAAATTAAGTAAAAAAAAAAAGTTAAATTATGTTATAAAATCATATTTATTATGAATGTCCACTTGAATTTTTGATGAATCCAGTTATCTTCTCTATAAGTCTGTTTAGTAGACCATTTAATATTATGTCTTTTGGGGTTTATTATGTATCCTATACATAGGGTTTTGATCATCATTTTTGGACTCATTTTCTATCCATATAATAAAATTCTTTTTTCTCTCTATAAATGCATGTATTTAACTTTATTATTATTATTTTTATAATATGTTATCAACACGAGATTATACCATTCTAAGCACCTATTTTAAAATAGACTTAACATACTTTCTTCTTTCTTCACCATTGCAAACCTTGCAAAACTTGAATTTATGGCCCTTGATATTTCGAGCAAGAATTATCTGCCATGAATTTTAGATGCTGAAATTCACCTAGATGTAATGGGTCTTGGAGACACCATCAAGGATAAAAATCAAGCATCAAAACAAGGCAGTTTAGATATTTTATGGTCTTAATAGATGCATCTTTAAGATGGACACATGGTGTCTATTATCAACTCGCAACCTGGTGTTTGCAAAATTACTTACATAGATAATTCGATTAAGAGTACAATTTCTGGATTATCTAATTAAATCTATTCGCTTGATAATGCCGTGGAGTTCTCATCACGTGCTCTTAATGAATATTATTTATCAGTTGAAATAGTTGTTGAACATCCTGTAGCCTATGTTCATCACAAAAATGGCCTAATAGAGTCATTTATTAAACATTACCAGTTGATAGCAAGACCACTACTAATGAGAACAAATTACCCATTTCTGTTTGAGGTCATGCTATTCTTCATGTAGCAGAACTTATTCATTTTAGGCCAACAAATTATCATAAATTCTTCTCTTTACAATTGGCTTTTAGTCATGAACAAAATATTTCTCATCTAAGAATTTTTGGATGTGCTATATATATGCCAATAGCACCACCACAATGCACCAAGATGGGTTCTTAGAGAAGGTTAGGCATATATGTTGGGTATGAATTACCCTCCATTATTTGCTACCTTGAACCAGTGACAGGAGATTTATTTATGGCTCATTTTGCTAACTATCAATTTGATGAAAAAATTTTTCCAGAATTAGGGGGAGAGGGGAAGGAAATCAAAAGAGAAATTGAATGGAAGGCTCCATCATTACATCATCTTGACCCTCATGTAGCCATATGTGAACAATAAGTTTAAGAGATTATTCATTTGCAAATAATAGCAAATCAAATGCCAGACGCATTTATCAATACAAAAAGAATAACCAAATCACATATATTAGTTGTGAAAATTCTAGTTCAGATTAATGTCCTCATATGACCATTTATTAGTGCTATTGCTAATGAGTCTAAAGTACACCTGAAGCGTGGTAGACCATTGGATTATAAAGATAAAAATCCTAGGAGGAAGAAAATAACAGATAGCATTATTGAAGAATCATATGAAAAGGATCAAGATATTATCAATTTTGAAATTCCTGCAAAAATAATTCTTGAAGAAATTCATATACCCAAAACTTAAGAAAATGAGGAGAAATCAATAAGTTTTGTCAATGCAGGGAGAAATTTAAAATAAATAGCAACAGTAATTGATGATGTTTTTGCTTATACCATTGCACTTGATATTATAAAAGATAGTGAGGATCTTTAATCTTAATCTATTGAATAATGTCAACAAAGACATGATTAACCAAAATGGAAACATACATTTCAATCAGAATTGAATTCACTTACAAAACCTGAAGTTTTTGGACCTGTAGTCCAAACATCAAAGGGTGTGAAATTGGTCAGATGTAAATGGGTTTTTGTGTGAAAATGGAATAAGTGTAATGAAATTATAAGATATAAAGCACACCATATGGCACAAGGTTTTTCACAAAGACCTAATATTGATTATGAAGAAACATATTCTCTTGTTATGAATGCAATTACAATTTGATATCTCATCAATTTGGTGGTACAGGAAAGTCTTGAAATGCATTTGATGGATGTGGTTATAACCTATCGATATGGCTCACTTGATAGTAATATCTATAAGAAAAATCCAAAGAATTTAAATTGCCTAAAGTATATAAGTCAAATTCCTAGGAAATATATTCAATTAAATTACAAAAATCTTCATATGGTTTGAAGTAATTTAGGCGCATGTGTTTCAATCGCCTCAGTACATATCTAGTAAAAGAAGGCTATATAAATGACCTAATTTGTCCATGTGTTTTTATAAAGAAATCAATATCTAAATTTATTATTGCTGTTGTATTTGTTGATGATATAAATCTCATTGGAACCCAGCAGAGCTCCAAAAAGCAATGGATGATGTAGTCATATCATATAGGCATTTAGGAATTATATTAATTGTATTTTATTAGTATCTAGTTACTTTTATGTTTATTTTTAAGTGTTTTTAGTTTTCTTTTAAGTTCTATTTTAATTTGGTCTAATCCCATGATTTTTTTTTTTTTATCAAGTGCATTTCGATGATTCAGGAAGGCATGGATGGAATTGGAAAAGAGTTGGAGCATTAAAATGCAGTTTTGGGGCCATTTTAAATTACACAACCCGTGTAACTAAAGACATAAAATTAAACAGCCTGTGTAACCTTCTAAGTTGCAGAAAAGCTGAAAATTTGAGATCCAAAAAGTTACACGGGGTACACCCGTATAAACTAAAACAATTACACAGGTCGTGTAGTGCTCGGAGATAGAATTTCATACTCTACCTCCCATGATTCCTGGTCATTCCTGTAGGTTTTCTAAGCCTATTTGGACTCTAAAATAAATATTTTTCACTAGATATAAATATAATAATTTAGGGTTTCAACTGGGAATAACCTTTTACATTTAAGAAAGCATATTACCTTTAAGAAAGGTAAAAGGAGAAACAGATTTGCAAGGCTTTCAGAGGAGTTTTAAGAGAAGTTTCAAAAGTCCAAAGCTGCAATTCTCCATCTAGGTTCTTTCATTCTATTTTCTTCTCTCATCTTTTCTCTTTTATTTTACAAACTTGATTGTAAAACTCACTATGTGTGAGTAGTTTCTCTTCTTCTAGGGTTAGAGATCTAGCACTTTTAATTAAGTTATGGATTGGTCTTATTTGAATTAATAAATTAGGTATTTTATTTTTTGATTCAATTTCTTGCATTCTTAATACATGCTTTGTGTTGAACTCCACTTAGTATTGAGTTTAGATATTAATTGAATGACCGAAAGGTGAAGATTGATATTGGAATAATAGGAATTCGAACATAGGGTTCTTGATATATAGATAGGCTAGAATGCTAAGTGGATCTAACAATTAATCAAACAACTTAATGAGTTTTAATTGATTTAATCGCCACAAAAGTAAGGTTTGAGTTAATTAAAACACAACTTGAGTGCCTTGAGTGCCTTGAGAGAGGACTTAAGATAACTTAAAATTAATTTCCTTCAAATTAATAATCTCCCATATATTGAATGAATTGGATTGAATTGATAATTGATTGAAGTATGAACCCCTAGCTTTGGAATGCTTTTATTAATTGATATTCAAATTTAGTTAATTGTTTTAGATTTTATTTCATTAAATTAGATTTAATTGCTACTTCTCTAAATTTGTTCGCCTAGATAACTGTAATTGCTATTTAGTTTAGTGCTCAATAAGATCTTCGTAGAAACGATACTCTACTCATCACTTTGTTACTTGTTAAAGATCTGTGCACTTGCGGGATTTCGCACAATAGTAGAATATTTGAAGAAAGAATTTGAAATGAAAGATCTTGAAAAGAAAAAATTTTATCTTGGTATACAAATTGAACATTTACCAGAAGAAATTTTTATGTTCATTAATCTACCTATACATAAAAGATTTTGAAACGGTTTTACAATGATAAAGCACACCTATAGAGTACCCCAATGGTTGTTTAATTACTTGATATGAAAAAAGACCCTTTTTAGCCTCAAGAAGATGATAAAGAACTCCTTAGTCCTAAAGTACCACATCTTAGCACAATTGATGTACTTATGCATCATGCCACTACTACAAGGTTGGATATAGCATTTTCTGTTAATATGCTAGCAAAATATAGTTCCACTCATACTCAAAGACATTAGAATGGAATCAAGCATATATTGTGATATTTAAAAGGAACAATTGATATGGGTTTATTTTATTCCAATAAATCTAGACCAGATCTGATTGGTTATGTAGATGCAAGATATTTATTTCACTCACACAAAGCATGATCTCAAACAGGCAATTTATTTACTTGTGGTAGTACAGTTGTATCATGGCAATCTACAAAAAAATTTATAACTACTACTTCTTTAGATCATGTAGAAATAATAGTAATTCATAAAGCAAATCAAGAATGCATTTGGCAGAGATCCATGACTCATTTTATTCGAAAAAGTGTGGCTTGTCTTACAATAACATACCCGCAATATTATATGAAAATAATGCAACATGCATAGCCCAGTTAAAGAGAGGATTCATCAAGGGAGATAGAACGAAATATATTTCATCAAAGCTCTTTTTCACACATGATCTTTAGAAAAATGTTGATATTGATGTGCAATAAATTCGTTCAAGTGAAAATTTGGTAAATTTGTTCACCAAGTCTCTACTGACTGCAACATTTGAAAAAAAGGTGTTCAAGATTGAAATGCGGTGGCTTAAGGTTTTAAAAGCAAATCTTCATAAGGGTGAATTAAATTTTTAGGCACAAAAAATATTGTTATTGTGAGGATAATGTATGTTGTGCCTTAAAATTTTTTTCTACAGTTTAAGGTGTATATAATAATAATAATAATAATAATAATAATAATAATATTAATAGAAGAATAATTCAAAATTTCAAATAGATTTTTTTTTTTTTAAGTAGAATTGCATTCATATGGAGAGTAGAAGAATTGGTACGATTCCGGAACTAATGCTAAATAGATTCCTTGTTCTTAAATTTTTTCGCAAGTCTATTTGCACTCTACTCTATAGTCTGTTGAAGTTGTTAGAGAATTAGTTGTATCTCTTCAATAAGTAGAGTGAATTCTATGTAATTGGAGGCATGAAATGAATAAAAATTGTTCTCCTTAACTGATAAACTTAGTTATGTCACTTTCCAAAAAGGGTTTAGGATGTCACTCTAGCTATAGTCTTTTCTTAAGCATTTCAAATTAAGAACAGGTATATTTAGTCTTAATACAACATGCTAAGAAATGAAGAGTCGAAATTCTATTTAGGAGTATTTGATCATTTTTTTTATTATATATATATATTTTTTTTTGGTTATAAACAAATTAGGATATCGTTACGTATAGTTATTAAGTTATTATGATAGGATTCTAATAGAAATTTTTTTGATTTACTTATTAAGTTAGTATAGGATATTCTAATAGGAAAACAATTTCTTATCATTTAAAATATTGGTAATGTGTTTTTTTTTTAATTTTTTTTTGAAATATTTTAATTAAATAATTTTATGGTATTATAAAAATGAATGACTAAATTTACTTATCTATTAAAAATTAATATATTATGAATGTATTATACTTTATAAAAAATTAATAGAAAACTATATATATAAAATAAAATTACAAGTATGTATAAATAAATTAAACAAATAATTAAATACAAAATTAAATTTTAATATTTTTTTAAATAATTAGCCAATTTAATTTCAATTTTGTGACAATTTTAATATTTTCTGATAATGATCTTTTTTTTAATTTTTTATTATGCAATTGAGTTGATTTTTATCTTTGTCCAAAAATTTTCAAATTTAATGAACTAATATATATTTTTACTCATTGATAGTTGTTATGCCTCTCAAAAAGAAAATAATAATTCCATATAACACAATATGGAGTTATATTCTAATTTTGTTTAGGATTAATGTATTAAATATATAAAACAATTAAGAAATATAAGCCTTATTTAATTAAGAGTAGAATACAATTATGATAATTTAATATTATAATAACAAAGAATTAAATTTAATTAATTATTAATAATTAATTTATTATGATAATATTATATTATATTATATTATATATAAAAAATAAATAAATAATTACATATAAAAAAATTAAATCATGAATATATACAAAGAGGGTAAAAAGACACGTTTGATAAAAACTAGTTTATTTTAAAAGTTTGAAAAGTTGAATTCTAAATTATTTTTTGAATTAAATAAAAAAATTACTTTATTAAAGAGATATCATTGATATATAATATTATTAAAAAAATATTTACTTTGTAAAAGCTTATCATTAATAAAATTAATAATTAAAAATTAAATTAAGAAAAGAGGTGTCTTTTATATTTATGTTATATCTCATGTTTAAATGATTTAACCTCCATTTATTTTTCAGAAAGTATTTTTTAAAAAATATTTTTACATATTTTACTGTTTAGAGTATTAAGAAAAATAAATTAATAAAAAATATTTTCTTAATCGAAAGGAAAATTAAGTTATTTTTAAAGAAAATTACTTCTTTTTTTAATTAGAGAAATTCATTTTCTAGATTTGACAACCCAATTTAAATGTCAAAATACTTAAAAATACATAACATAAATATTTACTATTAATTTAATATTATAACTAAATAATAGAAAATATTTTCATAAAAAATATTTACTTAGAAAATAATTTCTATAGAAAATATTTTTCATATAAAAATTATTTTTTGCTAAATAAATGGAGCTGTGGTTTAATATGATATGAGCATGAGACAAAGAGAGAAATAATATTTTGAGAGAAAGAGATTGATGGCAATAGAAAAGAAAGAGAGATGGCCAGGCAGCAATCGACGGGCTACATAGTTCTTTTCTTTTTCAATATGAAGGTAAATAATCCTAATAGGTAGGTGAAAATTTTGAATTTAAGACCTCATTTTTATACTTTAAAGGTGAAGGACTAATCATGATTGAATGAAATAAATAGTATAATATACAGAAAAGAAATATTTAAAAATTGATATATCTATCCATAAATATATATATAAAAAAGTGAGAAGTAGGGAACATTTGGATTGCGAGAATATCTTTTATTATTTATATTATTTATAAAAATACTAATAAAAGCAAATTTATAATGACAGATATATAAATTCGTTGCTAATAATATAATGACAAAAAAATGCCACTAATCCATATTACTTTGTTGCTAATAAATTTTAGCCATAATGTATACATAGTTAATACTTTAACACAGATAGTTAATACTTTAACAACTAGAGGCTAATCAATATTATTTTGTCGCCCATAACTTTTAGTAATGGTATGTCCATAACTAAATCACTAAATAATTTTAATTTTTAATATCATTACAATATATATATATTAAATTTTAATAGTATTTTAATAATATTTTTATTCATACCCAAAATCTTATTATAATTCCTACTATAGTAATTCAATAATCTTAATTCTATAAGTATTATTAATTCATTAAATTATTTAATTTATTACAATAAAATGAATAAAAAAAATCTTAAACACCAATTTTACTTCTATTAATTTACTTTTTTAATTGTTAATTTTGCAAACTTATAATATTAAATTCTATTTTTATTTTATATATATATATGTGTGTGTGGGAAGGAGAAAGAATAATAGGAAAAATATCCTTCACATAAAATTATTATTATTAACTAACTATTTAACTAACATTATTGTAAATTTATTATTAAAAAATTAAATATTTAATTAAATAAAAATTTTCAGTTACACCAATAGATTTGTAATTCTAATTTTATTTAATAATAACTATTTTATTTGTTAAAAATTTGTAGTCAATTTTTTTAAAAAAAATTATTTCCCAATAAACTTTAACTAAGTATTAATGTCGAGAATTTAAATTTTTAATTCAATTCAAGTATAACAACCAATTTATTAATTATAAATTTATATTTTTTCTAAAAAAATTATTGATATTGCTAAAAATATAGGTTACTAAATTTAGAGTTTACTTTTATATATAATCAAATTTTCAATTATTTTATTTTCATTAAGTATAAAAATAAAATATTTTTATATTTTCAAATTATTTTCAGGTGTATTAAATTAAAAAAATAGTTTTTATTGAAAGCATTAATAAAATTATCAGAATTGGATTTGAATTTTGACTAATTTAGGTATATAGAATAAAACTAACACTAATTTTACAATCTTGAAATTAAAAATTTTAGTAAAATTGAAAAGTGCTTATAGTTTTTTATTAATTAGCTCTATTTTCAAATAAATTTTATTTTTGTGTCAATAAAATATAGTAATTTATAAATTTATAAAAAATTAAAAAATGCTTTTCATAAAAATAATTTTGATCTTATTTGGACAATTAATCATTTAAAATAAAAAAATAAATTTTGACTTTGTATTAAAATATAATAAAATATTATAAATATCAAATTTAAATAATCATTCATTTCAAATTTTTTATCTATTTAACTAAGTTTTATATTATTAACTAATTAATTAAATATATAAGTATTTAAAGTTATATCAAAGAATTAATGTAACACCCCTATATGCATAGACCTGTGCAAATCACTGTTCCGATGACCGGTGTCGATCTGGACAATTAAGAATATTAGAATCATATTTAAGCCATCTAGAAAAGCCCTAAATAGAAATTAGTAGTGATTATCAGAAGGTTAAATACAAATCAGAAAAATAGAACATAAAAGGCTAAATGAGCAGGGGGACACAGCGATGGGTGTCCGCACCAGGAAGTAACTGCGAGGTCAGTCAAAACCCTAAATTTGTACGGGGCATTGTGACACCGCAGGCCTAAAAAAAATTGCGAAGCTAAGGGAAATGTGAAAATCACAGGAAAAGGTAGATAACCAGATCAAATAATTAGATTAGGGTTCCGGAAGAAACACAGTATTATTGGCAAATCGGATTAGACCGGTGAGGAGCAAATTGGTCAATTCACCCCTAGAGGTGACTCATGACCTAACTGTTCAATAAAATCTGAGAAATGAAAATTTTGAAATATAGAATTAAATTTAAGAAGTATGGAGAAAAAGAAAGGAAAAGAAAAAGAAAAGAAAATAGGATTATTACATCATGGTGCCATCACCTACATGACCTCAAAATTAATTTCCCATTTGATTAAGAATTTGACCAAGTCAATTTTAAGGATAAATACTCATAAAAAGAAAAAAATAAATAAATAGTTGTCTTCAACCTTCCTAGCCGTCTCTCTTTCCTCTCTCAATTCTCTCTCTAATTTTCTCCATTGAAGCTTGTTACCAAGCTTTCCAAACCCAAATTAAGCCATAAATTCTTGGTGAAAAACAATATAAACTTCAAACGGAACCTCAAGAGAGAGATTAGAAGGTTAAGAATTGAAAGAAATTGAAGAAAAGATGGGATACAATTCTGCTCACAAGTAAGTTTTTCTTTCTACCTTGATTTGTTAAATTATCTTTGAATTAAGGTAGTTAGTGAGGTTTAAAATGGTTAAATGGTGTAATTTAGAATGTGTTTGAATGGTGAGAAGTTAAGTCAAATTCGGATTGGTGAGGGGTCACTACTGGACAGCCTGATCTACGTTCCTTTCTGGGACCAAAACTATAATTCTGCCACCCCAATTGGTGTGAGGACAATTGGAGATTAAAATAGACATATAATGACACATTTTTCATATAGAAATCATGCCCAGAAAGTAACTCTAAGTTAGTGAACAATTAGGTCAAACTCGAAATTGGTACACTGCCACTGTACAAAAATAATCAAAAGAAAGGTCCAAATGACCTGATTTTTCCGGCATTAGAAAGATATGACATAACACTATAATTTTTATGATGAACACCAACCCAAATTCTGCCCATAACCAAGTTGAATTGTCACCCAACTTTGGGTCACCAAAACTGCCAGAACCAGAAATTGCCCAGAATTTCTGGGTTTGAACCAATCCAGCTAGCCTTAGAAAAATATGCATAACTTGATTTACAAAACTCTAAATGGAGTGATTCAAAAAGAGAATTAAAGGTAAGACAATAAGGAACAACTTTAATGAAGGACATTTAGCCAAATTTCCACAGTAACTAGACCAATGTAACAGTAGAAAACAGTGACCCAAAACTGAAAATTTACAATTTCTCTTAGAAGACTTAAAAATTGAATTGGCAATCAATGCCAATAAAATTAACACCCAAAATGTGATATACGAGTGCAATTAGAATTAATAAACCTATTAAGTATGGAAAAGTCAATATTTTGACTTGAATAGTGCCATGAATAGCACCACTATACACAAAAATGTGAAAGACCCGAAATTATAAACCGTAATAGGTAGGATAAGTCTGCAAAGAATTTGTTGGAATTTAAGTATTAGAAATGGATACTGAAGCACTTTAAATTTATGTGTTTCAGTTAAAAAGGGAATCTTCGAAGGAGAAACGAAAGGTGGAGTAAATTAGTCAATAGAGAGATTTGTGCACAACTAGTTTTACATTGTTAAAGTTTTGCATATTTTATTTGGTTAAAGGATTTTAGTTTCTTTATGTATTATGTTTACCACTTATTGAATTTATTTCAATGATTATTGAAATGTGTTATGGTATAAATGAGTTTAGTTGTGGGAAAATGATTAAGTTATGATTTTATTTTTGATATGGATTGAATGAATCCAGTTTCAGAAATTTGTGATTGAAATGTGATTTGCATGGAAAAAAAATACAAATTGATGTTTTGAATTGTGATGGGCATAAAAATTGTTGGATATTGGAATTGACACTGAATTGAATTGTGTTGTGATTTATGCTTACAAAAAGGACAAAGAGATTCATTATATTGTTTTATATCTCACTATAGATGCTTGACTAGGTTATTACCCGTCTCTTTCATTTGTTGAGGATACAATGGAGTTAGCTTTATTTTGATTACCATGGTTCGTGCACAGGCTTAGATTCTCCTCTTATTAGAGGTTAGATATGAGCTTTTCATTGGCCCTTTCGAAAGTTGCATTATTGTAGTTTGTACTGTGCACAATGATTCAACCTCCCATACCATAGGGAGTTAGAATCCCAATTTGATCTCCCCAACCATAGGGAGTTAGAATAACCCCGAAGATGGCCTTTACGGATTAGTCTTACATAGTTAGTGAGATGAAGAATGGGTTCTGAATAGTAAGAATTATGATTTCAAATGGGAGTTATGCATAATTGATTTTATTGAAATTAAGATTTGTTTCCATAAATTACTGGAATTACTTTAAATGTTTAGTTATGATTTGATAAATTGAAATTATTGAGCTGAGTCTTTTTAACAAATGATTTATTTTATTGGCAATGAATATTTTGATTTTTGAAATTTTGATTGAATTTCAAGATTTCCAAATTCTTTACTAAAATTTTGGCAATGTATTGTATATTATATTTTAAATTATAATTGTGCACCACTGAGTTCACCACTCAGCGATAGCTTTGTATGCTGTCGCAGGTGAAAGTAAAGACAGAGCTGTCGAGTGAGATTTTCGGTAGCTACGGCTTGAAGACTCATTGGGATTAGCTTCAGGTATATTAGATGTATACCCTTGTACATTAGAATTTGATATATGCATGTAATTATATGTATGTAAATTGTTTGAGCAGTTGTACAAAAACTCTTGTAATATTATTTTGGTATGTAATGAAATCAAATTATTGTAATCTTAATTTGAGAATTTCTTTACTTGTATATTGTTGTAATATTAATTTTATTATCCTAATGAGTATGATATTCAAATTTCCTCTTGAGTTTTGAACCCATGTATAGCTTGAAAATTGAATTGAGTTGATTGTGTTGAATTGGGATATGAAAATGATTTTTATTGGAGTTGTGGTTGAGAAAACATATTGGAAGTGTTTTCCTTTCAGGTTTGAAGAACTGTTTTCTCAAAATATAGCCAGCGCTCTGCCGAAATTTGAAAAAATTTTTGTAATACCAGATTTTAATCGATAATTTGATTTATGACTTAGTGTCAATTAAAGGTTTTTAATACTTGATAAAAATTACCCACCAACTTAAAAATAAATGAAAATTATTTTAAAATCCCTTGTAGTATATTTAATGGATTACCGGTAGGTGAAGTACGGTAATTCATTAGGTTTACTACGGGATCATGTTATGCCTTACGGAGGAGTGGGGTGTGACATGTTTAGTGGTATCAGAGCAATGGTTTTAAAGTAAATTTTGAATTGTGAATTTGAAATATTTTTTCGATAAATACAACTGCTCAAATCTTTGATACATATAGTACATTTACATCATAAATATGAACTAACGAAGAGAAATCTCCTTGTGTAGGTTGTCCCGGGAAAAGAAGATTTTGTGAATAGAAATGGAAGAGGGAGATAAAACAGTAGAACAGCTAGTTACAGTTGAGGCACAAGGGGAGGCCTCAGCTCCTCAGAATGTCGAAGGCCTGACTGTACCAGTTACACCGGTACAAATTACCCAACAAATGGCCCAGTAACTAGCCACCTTCTTTCAACAAATGGCTGATAGTCTATCAGCTCAAGCCCAAGTACAGACCCAACCCCCACAAGGGCAACATGAAATAGAGAAGAGGGAGAAACCTATGGGTCAGAGTCTTAGTAGTGGTGTAGGAAATAGAAAAGTATTTGAGGAACCTTAAACTCATGCATATGACAAAGGCGGATCTTCAGGGTAGAAGCAATCGAAAACTAGTCAGCAAATAATCAGAAGTTCTTACCCTATCCGTGTCTGTGAGGTATGTGGCAAGTTCCATGGGGGTATTTGTCGTAAGGCCACTGGAGCCTACTACAATTGTGGAAAGCTTGGACATTTGGCTAGAGATTATACTAGAGCACATCGACCTACTCTCTGAAGTTCATAAACAGTTGGTTAGGGCTGAGATAAAAATAGAGTTGGTGCTCCTCACAACCATAACACAGTGAATCAATCTGAATATAGTAGCGCACCAGTCAAAGCGTCCATTATGCGCCAAGGAGAAAGAGTAGAAACTCCGGATGTAGCTGTTGGTAAATTTTTAATTTTCAAAAGAAATAATTAGTTATTATTTGATCCCAGCACTACTTATTTGTATGTTAATGTTAGAATTATATGTTCTATTGCTATTCCTTTGCATGGGAATAAATTTTGATGTATTAGTGACTAGTCCTTTAGGATATAAACTACGATAATAAGTATGATTGACATTAGTTTTGGAAGAGTTTGTCAACAAAGAGTATTTGCTAGCATACAAGACATTATAAAGCTAATTAGTGAGCCTACCTAATGTAAGGCAAGAGGACCTTAAAGTAAGCTATAGTAATATAGTTGCTCTAGATGAGGGCAAAGATATTACTACTAATAATTGTTAATGGATATTGTAATCAGAATAAGTTTTGGATATTAGTGAATTCGGAAAGGGAAAAGTTTATAGGAAAGTTTGGTCTATTGGGATGTATCATAGTAACTATGCAATGTTCTTGATGTTTGTACTGTAAGCTACAGATTACAGTATTGACTTGAGATTGTTGTGTAGATCTACGTACTACTCGATAGTACATCAAGATTAGAATAATTACAAATGGCATCTGTTTTGGTAGAGTTCTGCCAGGACAGAATTTTTATTTTCGGAAATGAGTTTGAAATTCCTACGTAGGGATTTAAAACTCTAAAGTTAGAATATCGAAAGGTTATAGTTATAAGATAGCTAGAGTCATTGACTCAGTTATCTAACCCAAACTATGATACGTTAGGAATTGTTATAAGACTAAAGATTTCGTTATAATCATAAATTAAAGATAACATTGATAGGGCAAGGTCATCCGATCTCATGTATAGGGTTATAATTATTTTGGTATTGTTATGGCTTTTTCACCTAAAGTTTAGTGAAAAATAAGTTATAGAATATCAATAGATAAAAGAAAGGTGTAAATGAAAATTGGAATAATTAGCTCAAATGTAACAAAGAAATGTTATGAATATTAGTAAAATTGTTGACTAGAATGGTCAGAGGACCAAATCAAAGTAATATTGAAGTATAGTAGATTTATTAGAAATGCTAAGAGGTGCTAAATCATGACTTGACAGTCAAGTTAAGGAAGAAGATAAGATTGAGGAACAAAATAATTAAAGTTAAGTTGTGGAATGAAAAAAGAAACAACTAGAACAGTAAGAAATGAGTTAAACAAAAGCAAACAAGATAGTGTAAAATAACACATAGACCGAGATTCGAAATAAAGTTGGCAAGATAACAGTTATGAATCTATGGCCGATGACTAGATAAGTAATTCTAATACGACCACTATGGTCATTCAATAAGGAAACATGAATCGAAATGTTAAATAGAACAATAGTAAGAGAAGATTAGTGTTATACACACAAATTAAACATTGTAGTAGATATTTAAAAGTATTACATAGACTCAAAGAAAAGAAGATTATAAGAGAGAAAAAAAAACTAAGTTCTCACTTCATAGGATTATATGAGGTTTGAGAAAGAATGGATCCATTAGCACACAGATTTGCTTACTTATAGAATTGAAATGAATTTAAATTTAACTTATGACAGAAGCTCATAAGGAACTTGGCACACGAGGTGAGCAATTGATATGTAAATATTATTGGCTAAAATGCTACGGACCATCATTTAGATTATGAGGCTACATGGAAATGTGAGAAAGACATGAGAAAATGACACATACGGATGATTAAGGACTGACAGTGGGCAAAATTTCGAGGTCAAAATTTCTTTTAAGGGGGGGAGAACTGTAACACCCCTATATGCATAGTCCTGTGCAAATCACTGTTCCGGTGACCGATGTCGGTCCGGACAATTAAGAGGATTAGAATCATATTTAAGTCATCTAGAAAAGCCCTAAACAGAAATTAGTAGTGATTATCAGAAGGTTAAATACGTATCAGAAAAATAGAACATAAAAGGCTAAATGAGCAGAGGGACACAGCGATGGGTAACTGCATCAGGAAGTGATTGCGAGATCAGTCAAAACCCTAAATTTGCATGGGGCATTGTGACACTGCAGGCCTAAGAAAAATTGCGAAGCTAAGGGAAATGTGAAAATCACAGGAAAAGGTAGAGAACCAGATCAAATAATTAGATTAGGGTTCAAGAAGAAACACAGTATTATTGGCAAACCGGATTAGACCGGTGAGGGGCAAATTAGTTAATTCACCCCTAAAGGTGACTCATGACCTAACTGTTCAATAAAATCTGAGAAATGAAAATTTTAAAATATAGAATTAAATTTAAGAAGTATGGAGAAAAAGAAAGGAAAAGAAAAAGAAAAGAAAATAGGATTATTACATCATGGTGCCATCACCTACATGACCTCAAAATTAATTTCCCATTTGAGTAAGAATTTGACTAAGTCAATTTTAAGGATAAATACTCATAAAAAGAAAAGAAAATGAAAAGTTGTCTTCAACCTCCCTAGCCGTCCCTCTCTCCTCTCCCAATTCTCTCTCTAATTTTCTCCATGGAAGCTTGTTATCAAGCTTTCCAAACCCAAATTAAGCCATAAATTCTTGGTGAAAACAATAGAAACTTCAAATGGAACCTCAAGAGGGAGATTAGAAGGTTAAGAATTGAAAGAAATTGAAGAAAAGAGGGGATACAATTCTGCTCACAAGTAAGTTTTTCTTTCTACCTTGATTTGTTAAATTATCTTTGAATTAAGGTAGTTAGTGAGGTTTAAAATGGTTAAATGGTGTAATTTAGAATGTGTTTGAATGGTGAGAAGTTAAGTCAAATTCGGATTGGTGAGGGGTCACTACTGGACAGCCTGACCTAGGTTCCTTTCAGGGATCAAAACTATAATTCTGCCACTCCAATTGGTGTGAAGCCAATTGGAGATGAAAATAGACACATAATGACACATTTTTTATATAGAAATCATGCCCAGAAAGTAACTCTAAGTTAGTGAATAATTAGGTCAAACTCGAAATTGGTACACTGCTACTGTACAAAAATGATCAAAAGAAAGGTCCAAATGACCTGATTTTTGCGGCATTGGAAAGATATGACATAACACTACAACTTTTATGAAGAACACCAACCCAAATTCTTCCCATGACCAAGTTGAATTGTCACCCAAATTTGGGTCACCAAAACTGCCAGAACCAGAAATTGCCCAGAATTTCTGGGTTTGAACCAATCCGGCCAGCCTTAGAAAAATAGGCATAACTTGATCTACAAAACTCCAAATGGAGTTATTCAAAAAGGGAATTAAAGCTAAGATAATAAGGAACAACTTTAATGAGGGACATTTAGCCAAATTTCCATAGTAACCAGACCAATGGAATAGTAGAAAACAGTGACCCAAAACTGAAAATTTACAATTTCTCTTAAAAGACTTAAAAATTGAATTGGCAATCAATGCCAATAAATTAACACCCAAAATGTGGTATATGAGTGCAATTAGAATTAATAAACCTATTAAGTATGGAAAAGTCAACATTTTGACTTGAATAGTACCATTATACACAAAAATGTGAAAGACCCAAAATTATAAACCGTAATAGGTAGGATAAGTCTGAAAAGAAATTGTTAGAATTTAAGTATTAAAAATAAATATTGAAGCACTTTAAACTTACATGTTTTAGTTAAAAAGGGAATCTTCGAAGGAGAAACGAAAGGTGGAGTAAATTAGTCAACAGAGAGGTTTGTGTACTGTTTTACATTGTTAAAGTTTTGCATATTTTATTTGGTTAAAGGATTTTAGTTTCTTTATGTATTATGTTTACCAATTATTGAATTTATTTCAATGATTATTGAAATGTGTTATGGTATAAATGAGTTTAGTTATGGGAAAATGATTAAGTTATGATTTTGTTTTTGATATGGATTGAATGAATCCAGTTTCAGAAATTTGTGATTAAACTGTGATTTGCATAGAAAAAAAATACAAATTGATGTTTTGAATTGTGATGGGCATAAAAATTATTGGATATTGGAATTGACACTGAATTGAATTGTGTTGTGATTTATGCTCACAAAAAGGACAAAGAGATTCATTATATTTTTTTATATCTTACTATAGATGCTTGACTAGGTTATTACCCATCTCTTTCATTTGTTGAGGAGACAATGGGGTTAGCTTTGTTTTGATTATCATGGTTCGTGTACAGGCTTAGATTCTCCTCTTATTAGAGGTTAGATCTAAGTTTTTCATTGGCCGTTTCGGAAGTTGCATTATTGTGGTGTGTACTGTGCACAATGATTCGATCTCTCCGACCATAAGGAGTTAAAATCCCGATTTGATCTCTCCGACCATAAGGAGTTAGAATCACCCCGAAGATGACCTTTACGGATTAGTCTTACATAGTTAGTGAGATGAAGAATGGGTTTTGAATAGTAAGAATTATAATTTCAAATGGAAGTTATGCATAATTGATTTTATTGAAATTAAGATTTATTTCCATAAATTACTGGAATTACTTTAAATGTTTAGTTATGATTTGATAAATTGAAATTCTTGAGCTGAGTCTTTTTAACAAATGATTTATTTTATTGGCAACGAATATTTTGATTTTTGGAATTTTGATTAAATTTCAAGATTTCTAAATTCTTTGCTAAAATTTTGGCAATGTATTGTATATTATATTTTAAATTATAATTGTGCACCACTGAGTTCACTACTCAGCGATAGCTTTATATGCTGTCGCAGGTGAAAGTAAAGATAGAGCAGTCGAGTGAGATTTCCGGTAGCTACGCCTTGAAGACTCATTGGGATTAGCTTCGGGTATATTAGAGGTATACCCTTGTACATTAGAATTTGATGTATGAATGTAATTATATATATGTAAATTGTTTGAGCAATTGTATAAAAACTCTTGTAATATTATTTTGGTATGTAATGAAATCAAATTATTGTAATCTTAATTTGAGAATTTCTTTACTTGTATATTATTGTAATATTAATTTTATTATCCTAATGAGTATGATATTCAAATTTCCTCTTGAGTTTTGAACTCATATATGGCTTGAAAATTGAATTAAGTTGATTGTGTTGAATTGGGATATGAAAATGATTTGTATTGGAGTTATGGTTGAGAAAACATATTGGAAGTGTTTTCCTTTCAGGTTTGAAGAACTGTTTTCTCAAAATACAGCCAGCACTCTGCCAAAATTTGAAAAAATTTTTGCAACACCAGATTTTAATCGAGAATTTGATTTATGACTTGGTGTTAATTAAAGGTTTTTAATACTTGATAAAAATTACCCACCAACTTAAAAATGAATAGAAGTTGTTTTAAAATCTCTTGTAGTATATTTAATGGATTACAGGTAGGCGAAGTACGGTAATTCATTAGGTGTACTACAGGATCATGTTATGCCTTACGGAGGAGTAGGGCGTGACAATTAATTTAATATATAACTATGATAATGTATTTTTAGATTATATACATCAATATATTTGTGATATATATTTTTTTGTTTTAAATATTTCAATTTGTTAAATTTTTAAAAACATTAAATTTTTATCAAAATAAATACATTACATTGAATAATAATAATAATAATAATAATAATAATAATAATAATAATAATAATAATAATAATAATAATAATAATAATAAATACCGCCAATCATTTATCAAACTTTACACTTATAGTCTTGTATTTTTTTTAATAATTAATTAAAAATATAAAAATATGAATAGGAGAATTTATGAATTGATGAAATTATTTTTATAATTTTTTAAATTTACAATAAATAATAATTAATATATTAAATTCTTAATCTTATTATAAATCCTAGTTCACAAATTCTTATAAATATTCTAACTCACAAACATTTTTATTAATAATAATAATTTTAAGTAATTTAAAGACTTAATGTAAAAAAAATAATTATTTTTCAAATTCTTATAATTATAACCATTTTTTTACAATTTTAGCTTGATTTTAAAATTTTTTTAACCAATGAGCAAAATCGATTTAAATAAGTTGATGTAATGTAATTTTTACTGTTGTCTTCTTTTTCAATCAATTGATATATAGTTGTTTTGATCATTGATTTATTTCAATTTTTATCACTCGTTGAAAATAATAAATATTTAAAATCAAGTTAAAATTTTTAAAAATTAAAGAATTGACTATGATGGCAAAGTGTTGAAAATTTTAAAATTTTTATTATCATTACTAATTTAAATTAAAAAAAAATTATGAATAATAAAAAAATTTGAGTGCACAATGCATTTTATATAATAAGATAAATATTTTAAATCTTGGATTAGTTAGAACTTAAATACATATAATTGCTATATAAAGATAAGGTAAAATATGAATTTAGTGGGTTGCAATGATAATTTATAAAGGAGATTATTATATTTCTACAATTCACTTAGATTGAAATGAAAATGTTTTTCTAGATATTTGTATAATTTTAATTTAGATCCTTACCTTAGTATTCTTACTTTTATTTTATTATTACATTTACTTTAAATAAAATTCTTTTATTAATTTTAAGGTTTATTAATTAATCAATATAATTTTTTTAAAAATTTTTTTAAAAAAATTAAATTATGAGTAAATACAATCACGTTAAAAAAAAATACTAGTAGATATAGCAAAAGCACATGGAAATAAAGATGTGGATAATCTTGAAAAATAGAAAGAGTTTTAAATGATGACATTTAAGGAGAATACTAATATGTGAAATGAAAGAGATTTACAGTGATGAGATAGAGAGAGTAAATGTATTGATTTGTAAAATTTTATTTATTCATTCTAATCTATTAAAGTTCAAATCATATTAAAAAATATCACTAATATGTAAAAAATATAAAAATATATATATTTTTTTATTTCAATGCAATTTTTTGACCTTAGGAGTATATTATTTAAAGTTCGAGATATATAATTAACTAATTGATAATTAGTATAAATATAAATATATATATATATATATATATATATATATATATATATATATATATATATATATTGTACAAATGACATGAAAAGGGAGCATTTAGCTTTGTGTCATTTGTTTTTGAGGTCTAAGATTCAAACCTCACTGAAATATTTAGAAAAACACTCTTTAATGGGTATTGAGTATTCGTTATCTATTATTTATTTAATTAAACGGGTTCAGATAGCAAATACATAGGAAGTTAAATAAAAAATTTTTTCTAAACCCATAACAAATATAATTTTTTAAATATGAAATTGGCTAAACCCATTTACATGCTATTTAAACATGTCCTATTAGGATTTAGGTGGGCTAGGTACCCACCAAAACTTGCCCGAGTACTATCCTTGAAAAAAAAAGCCCCAAAATGAAGGGTTAAGATCTTAGGATTGGATTATGATTAATTTTAGTTTTAGGACAGTTTATTTGTTTACCTTTTGACCCAATGGTTGAAAATTATTCTTACAAGAATTAGTAGCCAAGATTTAATTGTACCAAATTTGTGTTATTTTCTTTTTAACAAATTTTAAATATAAATGGTTGAAATTTAATCCTAAAAAGTTAATGATTTGAATTTAATTGTACTGATTTTTCTTTTATTCTTTTTTACAAATTTTAGATCAAAAGGCTAAAATTAAACTTTAATGAAACTGAAGGGTCAAGATTTAATTGAAATAATTTTATCTTCTTCACCTTTTATAAAACCTTAAATCTAACCTTAATATTAGATTTTTTTTTTTAAACAAAAAAAAGTCAAGATCCAATCAAAGTTTCTTGTTATAAAAGAAACCTAAATCTAATGGCCTAAAAACAATTCAATAAAAATCAATGGCTAAGGATAAAGTAAGCTTGTTCTCTTCACTCTTTAAATCTAAAGGCTAAAAATGAAATCCTAAAATTAAAGTTCGAAATCAATTCAATTAAAAAAGTATTTTCAAAGCAAGATTAAATTAAAATTAAAACTAAGATTAAGATTAAAATTAAAATTAAATTAAAAATAAAATGATACTAAAATTAAAACTAAAACGAAGACTAGGTCTAAAATTGAAATTAAAATTAAAATTTGGTTAAATTTAAAAAATTAAAATTAAAATAAATATTAAAATTAAAGTCATAACTGAATTAAAATGAAAATTAAATTATAGACAGATTAAAATTGATAATTTTTTTTTTTTAAAGCTCAAATACAATTCAATAATGGTTGTACACACTTATGGGAATTATCATATCAAATAATGCTATGCCTACTTTAATGACAACAATCAGCTTAATAAAAAGGATATACAAATAAAAGAAAGAGGAAAATAAGTTGCTGAGACACTTGAAGAACACCTTAAAATAAATATAATTAAAATATGGCACCAATACATATATAAATAATTAGAATATTTACAAATAAGCTTTGATCAAATTTGTTGTTGAAAATGTTGAGAAGATGTGGAAATGTCTCCGCAACATTACGATAAACAGTGGCCCTCTCCTCATATGACTTGAACCTAAAATAATAGAAGAAAATGGCAGGTCTCAAGAATTCTGAGACATAATAAACAGTTTGGTTTGAAGTTTAATTTAGCCCTTATATTTATTGGAAAATTTTAATTTAGTTTATTTTTAATTTTTTATTTAATTTAGTTCATAAGTTTTAAATTAAGCTTAATTTAATCCAAAAATTAAGACATTAAACTTCTTAATTTTTGGACTTAAATTAATAAATCAAAAAATTTAATAAATCAAAAAATTTAGTCCCAAAATTAATAAATTGAACTTTTTTATTTTTGATTTAAGTCAATAAATCAAGAAATTTAATCTATAAATTTTAATTTTTAAATTAAATTGAGTTTGAATTAAAACTTCTGAATTAAATTAGACGAAAAGTAAAAAATTAATTAAATTGAAATTTTTCAATAAATAAAGAAACTAAATTTAACATTTTGTCTAATTACTTTGGAATCTTTCCTAATTACCACAATACAAGATGAATAGGGATTGATTAAGATTAATAAAATTAGAAAATAAATTGATGCATTTTCAACTACACTCCCAAGAAACACAACCAATAAATTGAAAGAGAGAACAAAATAGCCTCTTGCTAGCAATCCCAACACACCCCTAACCCCTTTCAAAAAATTTTATGCTCATAGGACTGGGTTAAACATCCCACTTTGAAAAATCCATACATAATAACAAAAAAAATATATTTTTAAAAGCTAAAGACTAAAAAATTATTAACCAAAATTTGAGAAGCCTATTCACCCTTAATTAATATTTGGTATAATTAAAAATAATAATTTTATCTAAAAAATATAAATATTTAAAAATTTGTTTTAATTTATCTCTTTTTAATTATCAGTATACATAAAATATTTAACATTCAAAAATATAAATTTAAAAAATTACTGTGTCATTTTTAAAATATATTTTTTTAAATATAATGTGGCATGAGATTTAAAAACCATGCGTTTATGTAAGTTCTATAAAATTCTTTCATTAAAATCATCTCTAAATATCTTATTTAACAAAATTTATTTTAACTAAATATAAGAAAAAAAAATCCTCATGTCTCAAAATTTGAGAAAAAGGATTTAACATTAAATGATAAAAAATAAAATAAAATCGAAGAACTCAAAGTAAATATTCTGATGTAGAACAAAAAGGAAGTTATTAGGAAGACATTTAGACATCTACTTTAGAATTTTTATTTTTATTTTTATTTTTTTTTAGGCATCTACCTTATCTAACTTGTCATTTTTATTATTTAATTATTAAAAATTTTTTATGAATTATAATTATTTTTTAAATTTTCAAAATAAACTTTCTATTCGATTGAATTAGATATTATTTTCATTTATTTTAATGATTCAGTAATTTACTTTAAGTAATTAAAAATTATCATAGTAAGTTTTTTTATATAATTGATTTCAACTGAGTCTTACTTATACATCGATTAAGAATTTAGTTCAATTCAGTTTAAGAATTCAATTTCAATAATCATTTTTCCCAATAAATTTCAATTTTCAATTTCAAATGACAATATCAAATTATCAATTCTCAAAATGAAAACAAAAAAATATTTCAGAAATAAAAAATAAATAAATATCATTAATAATTAAAATTAATCTCATCAACTAACAACCTAAAATCTGAATTTATTTCAAATCATCAACCACTAAAACAATAATTTTAGCAGATAAATACTATTAAATCACTATATATTAGTATTCATATTAATATAATAACTAATTTTTGTGTATATATATAGAAAATAAATAATTTAATTAATTGAAGTTTCCTTGATTTATGTTGAATAAAAATTTAAATTATTACCATGCATCGTGTGGAAAAATGACTAGTTACGGATGATAAATAAGTTTTTTTTTTTAACCAGTAATCTTTCGCATGGCTTACGCTTAAAGTTCTTTCTATTTATTGTTATAAGTTTTTGCTTTTGTTTTTTAATATTTGTTAATAACAACAAAAATATTAAATAATAAAAAATTTTAAAATAAATATTTTAAGGGTGTTTAACCATAAATTTCTCTTGCGACTTGTTCATTTTAAGTAAATGATTAATATTAATTTTAATTAAATTTAGTGCTTAAATTCCAATTGATATACAACGTGAACACGCACGATAATTATTTTTTAAGAAGTAAAAAAAATTAGTGAGTAGATTTTAAAAGATTTTATAAATTATATTACTACTATAAAAAATAAATTTAATATTTGCAAAAATTTTAAATAAAAATTAAATTATAATTAACACAATATGCATGATATATATATATATATATATATATATATATATATATATATATATATATATATATATATATATATATTAAAAAATAGTAATTTTATTTAAAATTTTTATTTTATTTATCTTTTTCTAATTATATTAGTTGAATAATTTTATCTTTAAATATATAATTCTATAAATTTAAAATGTAAAATAAAATGAAAGAGAATATATTTAATTAATATAAATATAATTTTAATTTATTTCGAACATATATATACCTCATATATATAAATTAAAATTTAAGAATTATATATTGTGAAAAAGAAATTAATAATTTATTTTATAGATATTGTATATGATTAATATGAACAAAAATTATTTTAATTTCATATTTCACAAGTTTTTTAATTTTTGACATTTTTTAATATATACAAATACGAATAAACATGTGTTATGATATCAAATAAATATTATATAAAAAATGTTTGATATAAACAATACATTAAAAATAAAATATGAGTGCTTCATAATTCTTAACACTGGAATATAGACTTCTAAATTTTTTTTTCCTTAAATGAATTATGTGTTTATAACTAACATTGAACATAATTGAAAAAAAGTATTAATTTTATTGAAAAATTTCATTTTAACTTATATTTTTCTAATTATAAATTTAATTATTATTATTAGATAATACTTAAATTAATCATTTTATTTAAATGAGTTTGAAATTTCATTTTAATTTATTTTTAATTATAAATTCAATTTTATTATGCTTGTTATTATAATTAAGAACTGAAAATTTGATATTTTAAGTGCCCTTTTAAAATATTAAATTCATATGCTATCTTTAACTTTATTTTCATATGACTATTAAAAATAATTTATCAGGTTTGTTAGTAAATTATATTTTTATTTTAGAGACATTAAATTTTTAATAATAATTTTTTACTTGATGCATTTATATTATTTCATAGTATCAGGTTATATTTTTAGTCCAGAATTACAATTCTATCTTTTATTAATCTTTGTTTACAGAATTTTCCCTATATTTATTTTAATTCAATCTATTATTTTGATTCAAACTAAATACTAATAAATCAATATATATTGGTACATAAATTAATATAATAACTATTTTTTTCTAATATATAAAGAAAGTAAATAATTGAATCGATTGAATTTACTTAATTTAGATAAAATAAAAACTAAAAATAAAATATTTAAATTGTTTGCATTATGTGTGGGTAGATGACGAGTTAATCATAATTTTATAGGAATTGCAGTATAGCTGTGTGCTACGAACTTGCCCACACAATTCTTTCATCTTTCCCTCATGCAACTTATCAACTTATAGGAGAAACAAGCCTCAACTACTCACATCATAATTCTTTCATCTTCCCCTCATGCAACTTATCAATTTATAGGAGAAACAAGCCTCAACTACTCACATCATAATTCTTTCATCTTCCCCTCATGCTACTTATCAACTTATAGGAGAAACAAGCCTCAAACTATTCACATCATTATTTTTCACAACACATAGACTTCCTCCCTTCTCCGATTTATTGCTTAATGGTTAATTTGAGGGTAGACGTGCATTTTTCAATTTGATAAAGGGTTTCAAGTTCCAATCATTCTCTCCCTCCCTAATTAGTAAACCAAAGAAAAAAAAAAAAAAAAAATATATATATATATATATATATATATATATATATATATATATATATATATATATATATGAGTTAAATTATGGTTAAAAATCTAAACTTTTATGACTTTTGGCGTTTTAGTCTAATTCTTTTAATTTTGAATCAATTGTCTAGATTTTTAAAATTGAGTGAAATTTTATCTAAATTTAAAATTAAAATTGAGAGAAGTGTGCCTAATCTGAAGTGGCATTGCATATAGTATTTTTAATTGCACTTATGTAGGTCTCACTTGCCACATAGGATTACTAAACTTCACGGTGATTAAATTAATTGGGTTAACTATACTTAACTTGACTATAGTTGATAAGCTAACCACAATTTACTTAACTAATTAAAATAAGAAAATAAAGTAAATTATAAATCCCTAAATACTAGTCAATACAAGGGACAAGAATGCAATCAAAAGGCTCTAACTTACTGTCATTAAAGCTTTGTTAGAGCTCAAAACTGAGTGTGACACCTTTCTCTCCAAATACCCACATCTCTCAGCTCTCTCGCTCACCTCACTAGCCTTACAACCCTCGTTGATACCTTTTCGAAATCCCGTGGTTACAGCTTCCATAATTTCTTGTCTCGTGGAGTCTCCACTCACTTCATCTCCCAAGTCGCTGGGTCGATTAAGTTTGAGATTCATGGTTGGATTAATCGTGAAAGCATACGTCGAGAATTTGACGACTGCATTGAAAGAGACTGTACAGAACGAGGACGAGTTGGTGAGTTTGTTAACTCAGTTTGAGAATTGGCTCTTACAAGGGTTCAATAGCGAGTTACAAGATTTGGTTCTTAAATCTAAGATTATTTTGTTGCTTGAAAAAATCATCTACAATCCCAATTAATCGAAGAGGATTCAAGAACAGTGCACTTTTGTTGTTGCAACTTGAGTCAATCTAATAAATATGTGTTAAGCAGTGACTTGACTCTTAATTATTAAGAATGCTTTAGTCATGAAGAATTTACAAGCTAAGAAGTTGTCTTCATCTCATCAATAAAATAATAATAAATCTACTTTGGCTCTACAAACTTGAGAAACGCAATGAATTGCTGCCAAGTAATCTTTGATTTGGTCAAAGATTTCAACTTTAGTTTGGAAAGTAGGAAAGTGCAAGCTGTGCAATTATTGCCAACTTTGGCAATTAATTTGAGCTGACTTCTTAAGCCTATATAAAGGAGATTAATCTCTAGTTTAGGTATAACCTAGTTTTGAGAGTATAGCCCAATTTTGTGAGAAAGAAAAATTAGAGAGAATTTTTTTTTGTAAGGTTTTGGATTTAATTGGGTTTGAGGTTTTGAGTGATTTGTGAGAGAGAAAAATACTTAGTGCTTTTAATTATTATTCTCATATTAGAGTATTTATTTGTGGAGTAAGCTTACTCTGAACTACTTGAAGTTTTATATTCTTTAATTGTGAGTTATTATTTTCTCAACAAATTGGTATCAGAGCCAAAGTTTGGGAGATACAAAAATAATGAGCATAAAATTTGTGATGGAGCCATTTGATGGAAAAAATAATTTCGGCTTGTGGCAAAGTACTATGAATGATGTCCTTGTATAGTAAGGATTAATTAAGGCTTTAAATGAGAAGCAACTGGTGATTATCAAAGATGATAATTTGGAGGAATTTAAACAAAGAGCAGTGAGTATGATTAGATTGACGTTAGCCCCTGATGTGAAGTATAATATTTTAAAGGAGACTTCATTAGTTGCTTTGTGGAAGAAGCTGGAAAGCCTATACATGCCCAAATCACTCACGAATCACTTGTATTTGAAGAAAGAATTATACCAATTAGGAATGGAGGAAGGTACTAATGTTAGAAATCACCTCAACTGCTTTAATAAATTAATTACTTAATTGGCTAGTGTTAGTATGAAAATAGATGAAGGTACAGGTGACGACTCTAACAATTGGAAAGAAAACATTGAAGATGAAGGAGGTTACTACAGTTATGTTGGATGATGACAAGTTCAAAACAACAAGTAATAGCGATGCTGGTGGAGCTTTTATTGCGAGTTCTAGTTATGGTAAAAGCTATCCTTGTAGAAATAGTTCGAGAAGAACTAGTAGATCGGGCTCAAGACTACAAGTAGACATTACAGATAAGGAGTGTTACTGCTGTTATCAGAAAGGCCACATTCAATATAATTGTAAGAAGATGAAAGGAGACCTTGAGAGTTCAATGAATTTAAGAAAAGTTGTGGAAAATAAGGAACTACTAGAATTACAACTGATGGAGAAATTGAATGTGATATTTTAAGTGTGGATGATGGTAAGGAAAAGACAAAAGATCTGTTACAAGATGAGTGGTTAATAGATTTTGGTTGTCCTTTTCATATATGCTTAAAGAAGGAGTGGTTTGATAAAATTAAAGTAAAGAAATGAGAGAAAGTAAAGTTAGCCAATGATAAGAAGATGGAAGTTGAAGGTGTCAAAACAGTAAAGATTAAGTTACATGGTGATCACGTGAAATTATTTGATGATGTGAGGTACGTTTCTAAGTCTAAAAGGAACTTGATTTCTTTAGTAAAATTGGATTCTCTTGGCTATAGGTGTTCCATTCAAGGTAAAATAATAAGAGTTAGTCGAGGAGCTCTTGTGATTATAAAAGGTGAGCAGCTTGGCATGAGGAATCTTTATAAATTGGAAGGTAGTACAATAGTTGGAAATATGTAAGTTGAACTAAGGGGTAATATTGACGAAAAAGAGTAGAAAGTATTACCCATGCGAAAATTGACTTTTGCAGAAATTTTAAAAGTTAATTCTATATAATTTGAAAATGCAGAGGATTGGAAAATTTGGTGTAAAAGAATTCAAATCAAGGTGGAGATTTGTTAAGCAGTGACTTGATTCTTAATTATTAGGAATGCTTAGTTATGAAGAATTTGCAAGCTAAGAAGTTGTCTTCATCTTATCAATAAAATAATAATAAATCTACTTTGGCTCTACAAAGTTGAGAAACACAATGAGTTGCTGCCAAGTAATCTTTGACTTAGTCAAAGATTTCAACTTTAGTTTCGAAAGTAGGAAAGTGCAAGTTGTGCAATTGTTGTCCACTTTGGCAATTAATTTGAGCTGACTTCTTAAGCCTATATAAAGGAGATTGATCTCTAGTTTTAGTGTAACCCAGTTTTGAGAGTGTACCTCAATTTTGTGAGAAAGAAAAATTAGAGAGGATTTTTCTCATGAGGTTTTGGGTGTAATTGAGTTTGAAGGTTTGAGTAATTTGTGAAAAAGAAAAATACTTGGTGCTGATAATCATTTTTCTCATAATAAAATATTTATTTATAAAGTAAATTTATGTCGAATCACTTTAAATTTTGTATTCTTAAATTGTGAGTTATTATTTTCTTAACAATATGTTTTAGTGGGATGAAAAGAGTCTGCTCTTCATATTTAGGATGCAATTGGATTAAATTGGTGCTTTAATTGTTGGAGATTTCTCTTTCAAGAACCCAAATGCTACACAAACATGTGGTTGTGGTAAATCTTTTGCTGCAGAGACATGAAATCATGTATACAGAACTCTTGCACAATGGATGAGTATGCTTTTTAACAGAAAACTTTGACTTTTTGTATCAACATTCGGGTTGAAGATTTCTCAGCTAATACACAGACAGCATAATGCATAGTTTCTCATCTCTTTTAACAATTAGAACTTCAACTTATCTAGAGTTTTCATGTTACCACTGATTGCTGCAACTTATTATACTTACATAGCCCCGCTACTTCGTTTTCTGCATTCTTGAAATTGGGTCTTTGCAAAGAGGCGGTAGAAGGTGTGGGAGAAAGAATTTACTTCTATTTTACCTTTTTTGGGATTATGGAATTTACATATTTACCCTAGGTAACTTGTTAATCATAGTTTTTTTATTATTTTTAAATACCATGCATCAAGTTGGACTCACATAAATATAATTGAAAAAAGGTCACTTGTCATCTCAGTTTAGGCATACTTCCCCACTTTTAATTTCAAATTTGGATAAAGTTTCACTCAATTTTGAAAATCTGAATAATTAATTTAAAATTGAAAGAATTTGATTAAAACATCAAAAGTCACAAAAATTTAGATTTTTTATATTATTTGGCCATATATATATATATATATATATATATATATATATATATATATATATATATATATATATATATAATCGTGAGAAATTTTGGTTTATACCTAATATATCGTGCATCCAAAATATAACATATATGGTGAGATCTATTTATAAAATAAGTAAAATTTATATGTTTGTATCTTGATTCTATAATTGACTGAGCTAGGTAAATTTTTTCCATCTAATCATTATACGGGTGCTAAAACATTTACATTTAAATGAATCCAAGAAGCACACATACACATATAGCTTTTACCCAAACTAATTTCCTATAATACGATAAGCAGAGTTCATCAAATAATGATCAATAAATGCAACCTGTCATCATTATCAAAGTCAAGATTGTAGTGAATACAATTGTGAACAAGTTAATACGATATTTATGGCCTCCACTCTTTATAGGAATTGTTGTGGGCAATGCACACTCTTCTCCATTAAAGAACACCCTCTTAGGGAAACCATCACCTCCAGGTACATTAATCCCAGGAGTTTGCTTTTTGGTGAATGAAATCACTGATTGTTGCTTTCCGGGAACCCTTGGACCTCCTCTAGTCCCATTCACCTCTCCCATCAAGTAATTCAAACCTGGTAAGCCTTGAAGGAAGATTGTCTTGTTGAGCTTATCAAGCTTAGTTCCATTAAAGGAGTATACATTTTCATAGCCAGGATATGCCTTTCCCATTTGGATTGCTGCGAACCAATCTTCAAAAGGAGCATCGTCCCAGTTGAAAAGTGTAATTCTGGCAGTCCATCCGGTCTTGTAATCGGTGTTTAAGTGCCAATTTATGCTCACTGGACAATTATCAGGGCAAGGTCTTGGATTTGGAACTTTCAAGTGCTTGAGTTTAGCCCATGCTATTGCCTTTTGTGTCCTATTCTCAAAAGGTATAAGAAGAGCCTCTGCTGGAAGAAGCATTGCACCTGCCTTTTGGCTGCAACCTGTATCACCCTCGCAGCCACAAGCACAGGTATTGCAAGGGATGACAGATTCATTATAATATGCAGAGAAAGAAACACAACATCTTGACTCTTTCTCCTTGGGACGGCTAATATTGCAGACTATTTGCCAACTAGCAATAGCAGTGCTTGTACCTTGAAGCCCACTTGGATCAGGAAATTCTGTAGGATCTACCCTAATAGGACTACTGCACTTATATTGAGGATTTAGAACCCCATCAATCCTCCATTTATGGGGTGGTTCAAGAGCGGTTCTGTTCAGGTTAGGAGGCAACTTATATACTTGCAATTGGAATATGCTTCTAGCTTTGTCTTCATCCATCAAAGTAGGCAAAAGGGTACCATTTTTACAACAATATGGCAACTTCCCAAGTTTTGAGTCATTTTTCATAGCTGGAGGAAGATCGGAGATGATTGGGCTTTTATCACAAGTCACAACGTTGGAGAAATCGAAATCTTGGTAATATTCTCCGGCGGGGCCATAAACACATCGAGCATAGTCTCTCTTTCGAACAAAGGCTCCTCTCATGGAGTAAATGAACTCATCGTTCTTCCAATCCCAGGTTAAGTTCCAATGATCAAGGCGTCCTAATGGATGGTTATTGACCATGGTGACTTGGGCAAGATAGTTGTTCCCATAAGCGTGAAGCACATCATAAGTGAACTCTAGATCGCCGTATTGACGAGGCAAGTACTTGACTGCTTTTTTGGGTTTTGGCTTGAACTTGGGATCCTTCTTGCAACATACTTGCATATAAGTTTTACCTAAAATTCAAAATAAATTTTAAAGATCTAGTTTTACTTAATTATTTCCTTCAAGCATTTGCAGGTTTAGTCTGTGATGGGTGCATTTTTAAATTTAAGCAAAAACCCATATTGAAGTCCTTTAATTAATTATTTTTTTTTTAATTTTTTGTCACATATGAGTTTTTACGGCAGCCATAAGTTAACCTTCCTAGTTTTGAAAAAATGGAAATAAAGACATTTTCAAGGAAGAAAACTATCTTTCTTGTTGTACTAGCAAGTTTCAAGAACTAAAAACAAAAAAAAAATACTTAGAATAAACACATTTTCTTACAAATCTTAAACTATAGATTTAACATACTCCTTTGTTGTATGTAAAACTTTTTTCTTTTATCTAAGTTGGTCTACATAGACGTAATATATGTACAATGGGATTTACCTAATAAATATGAGAGTTTCATATATTTGTGTCTTGGACTGGATATAGGTAAGAATTTCCCAATTCCACGTAACATGCAAATTATAGGCACCGTGATTAATTTTTTTGGTTCAATATTTGGCTGGAAATAAGTTCAAGATTTTACAGCTTTTTTGGTTCATTTGAAAGCTACTTTAGTTGAACAATGATTAATTTGATAATCATGCATGGTCATGGATTTATGTATGTGTTAAAAAGAATAAAACTAGCTAATAATTATAAATAAAACTAGCTAATAATTATAACTACCTCTCATAGTTGCTTTGGCACACTTGTAACCATTGTTAACTAGCTTAATGATTGACGGCATTGGCACCCCCGGTGGTTTCACCCCAAATTGAGTGCCGGTGATATCTATTTGCGCAGAAATCTGGGTGAAATCTCCAGCAGTCTCAATTGAGGTTTTTAAGTCAGCCTGTGAACCTCCAGCAAAGGTTGTCCCATTGCTAGCATCCACAGGGAAATCATCGGAATCCACAATGGTTGCACCAGTGGCTGAAACCAAAGTTTCTTTATGTTGAAAGCCTACAAACATTTGCCATGCCTTGACTTCATATTCTCCAGTATTGACTATGGTTGCCGAAGACTTGAACGCCCATGCCTGAGCTGTTGCATTCTTTATGTGTGGATACTCTTTATCTCGAGAAGTGAAAGAATAGGTCAGAAACACCCCATTGCAGTTGCTCAGGCCGGGTGGCGGGGCAGCAGGAGTGTCATAGTCGTTGTTCGTTTGAGCATAGCTAATATTTAAGAAAGAAGATGCAAATGATATGAATAGTAGCATCCTCAAATGGCAGGAAACCTCCATTCCTACCTTTGCCTTCATTTCTTTGGGTGGTAGCTGTGATGGTTGTGGTGCGGCGGCGGCAATAGTTTTGCCGCGTTCGAAAAGGAACGCGGCAGCAAAAGATGGAGGAATGGGGAATCACAGAGAAGGGAAACCATTTTAGAGTTTGATATGGTAAGATTATAAATTGGAAGAGAAAGGAAGAAGAATGAGTCAACCTGAATTCTCTTCCTCTAGTTTTGGTGGAGAAAGATAGTAGTTTTTTCTGGAAAAGGCAAAGTAGTTATTTTTGGATCATCTTTCCTATAAGAGATTACAGGTATACATCACATAGATTCTATAAAATGGAGGGTTCATATTTCACCATTGTAACAATTGTGGACTTCTGTTTTTGTTTATCTTTCTTGTTATTGACTTATTGTAACAGATGATCTTTGTTTCAAGTGCAAATTTTCTTTGATAAACATGGTGCCAAGCATAGATATCAGACCCAATGCGGATCTTATTCAGTTGAAAGACCAAATTTCTAAATTATAAAAAAAATAAATATTACACCTATTAATATAAATAAATAAATTTAATTAATTAATTTTTTTAAAAAAATTAATATTACAACATTCATTAAATTATATTAAAAAATATACATATTTTCATAAATTATTTTAAACATATTTTGTTAAGTTTTAAATTCAAAATTCTTAATATTGTATAATATCAGAAAATTATGTAATTGAATAATTTAATTGATATAAAATGATTTTATAAGAAAATTATGCAATAAACTAATTATTCTGAAATAATAATAATAATAATAATAATAATAATAATAATAATAATAATATGTAATTTTTAAATTAGCTCTATTGGTTGTAATATTAATTCTATGTATTTCAAGACTTAGGTTCAAATCAAATTTATTTGCTGACCTTTCAAAAAAAGAATTTCTTAAAAATAAGCAACATTTTCAACTTTTTTCCCCTTCCCATTATTCGCAGAATTCTCATAGACGAAATTAATTAAGTATAATATTTAATTTCGAATCTCTTAATCTTTCATTTTTGGAAATATAATACTATCAAGCAACATATGCATATTATCTTATTCTTATAATAAATATTCGATATTTTTAATATTAATTTAGTATTTTACGATTTAAAATTATAATTTATAATAAAAAAAGTTCATTATTTTATTATTGATTGAGAAACACAAATAATAGTAAAATTTTAAAATCTCATGACCAATATGAATTTGATTTTAAGTCACCATCAAACCAATTCCAGTGCTAGATGCTATTAAATTTATTTTTATTTTTAATAAAAATTTATATGTTAAATTTATTAATAAAATTATTTATTTTTAATTAATTTATTATTTTAAATAATTTAAATTTTAGCTTTACAAAATTAAAAATAAATAAATTTTAGATCAAAATGCAAACCATTCAAAGAAAATTAATTTTAAAATAAATTTTATTTATTTAGTTTTCATACCAAATAATAATAAATTATTGAATTTTCATTTCTTTTTTTTTTCTGTAGTGTTATACAATGTTTATGGTTTTTGTATCTATCAAATATCATCAAGGGTGTATGGAAGCATATGATTGAGTGAATAATGAAAATATTGTAGGAGAGAGACTATGAGAAAAAAAAGTCAGTATATATGCACGTTATTTATAAGAAATAATGTGAATTTTTATTCTTATTTTACTTTTTTAATTGTATTGTTTTTATTTTTCTTCAACTAATATAGTTTTTGGTATTTAATATTTATTAATAAATTATTTATTTTTAACAATATTTTTATTTATTAAATTTTTTAATAAAATTATTTATGATTTTATAATTTTCTATTTTCTTATTAATTTATTTTTATTAAATTTTAATTTAAATTTGAATTTTTTAAAAATTTTAAATAAATAAATTTTTAGATCAAACATTAATTTTCCTTAAAAAATTGTTTTAAAATAATTTTCATTATTTGATTTTTAAACCAACTAATGATTTTAAAATTAGTTTTTAACGAATTTTAATATTTAGTTGTATTAAACTTATTTCTAAATTAATTAAAATTTAATAAAATTTAAAATAATCATAATAAATTACTAATAAAAAAGTATAAATTAATAAAAAATTTTATTGATAAAATCAACGAATATAATTTTAATAAAAAAATAATTTTACTAATAAATTATTATTAACTAATTTGACCATGAGAACTTACTAATGTGAGAGAAAGGAAGAAAGAAAATGCAGAGGGTCAAATAATGATTTCCTTTTGGGAATTGCAGGGCAGAATGGTAATTTCAACTTATTTTACTGCAAACCTATTTTGTGGGTCATGAGAACTTTTTGGGATAAAATTAAGTTTTAGAAATTTTTTGTAACGTATTAAAGTTAAGAGATAAAGATAAAATAACTCTTAAAATTGGGATCAATAATAAAAATACTTAAAAATTAGCTGTGGATTTCATAATGACATTTTGCAAAGGAAATATATTCAATTGAAATTTAGCAACAGAAAATAATTCAGTTATTAATGAGTAGAGAAGCTGCATCCTTAAAAATAATTATTATTTTACATTTTATTTATTAAAATTTTAGCAACGAATATAACATTGTTGTTATTTTAGCCAAAAAAAATCTTGGTTGCTAATTTTCTTAAATATTAATTTTTTTATTATTATTGATAATGTAGCAGGGAAAGAGTGTTCTTTGCTAATTTAGCAATGACCCATTGCTAATTTTCTTAATATATTAATTATTTTTTATTTTATTTATTGAAATTGGAGTATGGTTATTTATTAAGATTTCCAATCCTTGGTGACGGTAAGTAATATACTTTCCTACTTTGAATTGTATTCTATTTATACACTGATAAAAATAATATAGTTATCATCTTTAGTATTTGTATAAGATTATACATATTCTATTCACCTATTTTAATATCTTATTGAAGATAAAAATTAAAAATGAAGCAAAGCTTTCTTCACCCTTTCTGCCTTTGCCTCCCCAACCCTCCCCACAATTCATCTATTTTGAAATTTTTCCTTAGAATTGGGATTCTAGTTCTTTTGTGAAGCTTTTCTCCAGGTCATGGCCAATACTAAATGTCTTTATCTCGCGGAAGCTCACAAGATGTTATGGTGGAAGATTTGGATTCATCAGGTTGAAAGACTCTTCTTGCATAAAGGGTTTCCTGCAGTATTTGAATAGCTCCTGGATTGGAATCTATAAGCTCAGAGCATCACTTGCTCATTTTACAAACCAAGGTTCAGGTTCTAGGAATGCTCCTCTCACAAACAAAGCTTTAGTCATGATAACAAGAAACAGAATGGAAGTTATGGCAAAACAAGGATTGCAGACAAACAACAAGCAGATGAGGGAAAGAATGTTAGGGATGGTAATAACCATGATGGCTTCGATATTTGCTCTGGCCCTCCAAGTAAGACATATATCTCCTGGGGTGAATTTAAATATTCTGACATCAACAAAGAGTGGTTTAACCTAAGTGTTATTGGAATTCTTCACCACTCAACTTGGCTTTCTCCATTCAAATTATTTTTCAGACTAAAGGTGTGTTATCCATTTCTTCCACACCCTTTGGTGGCTCTGCAATTCTTCTCACCTTCTACAATAAAGAGGAAATGCAGTCATTTATTAAAAAGGAGAATGAGTGGTTGTCATAATGGTTCTCTTCTTCGGTCCCTTGGGAAGCTAAATTTACTCCTACTAAGAGATATGTTTGGTTAAGATATCATAACATTCCTCTTGACCTCTAGATCTAGAGTTCTTTATATGGCTAGTTTCTTTTTTTGGCAAGTTCATTTCCCTTGATAAATGTACTTCTAAGAGTATGCTTGAATCCTTATCTCTTTTAGCAGCTTTCAGTTTATCTATAAAGTTATTGGGGTAGATGTTGATAATGTCGAAATTCATATATCAGTCATGGAGGACCTCTGTTGTGAGATTTTTTCAAATTGTAGCACAAACCCACCAAATTGTTAGGATGGAGAGCCCTCTTCTCCCTCTTTTTCAGTGGAAGAATCTGTTCATAATAGCCCCACACATGTCTCCAATGGTAATATTAGAGTGTTTTCTTCTAAATCCTCCTAGGGACATCATGAGACTAACCCTCTGGCAATGGCAGACAGTCCTTCTAGTTGTGATGGGTCTCCTTTGGTTAATGGAAATGATGATGCTGCCATGCAAACTCACCTAATAGAACATTACTCAATGCGCTATAACTCTTGTTACGGGGATCTGCTAATATTATTGTTTTCTAAAAATGTCAACCAGCCACCTACCCCTTCGTTTAATTCAATTAATTGGGATTCTTTTGAAACTTTTTATAACCTTGTTGTGGTAAGTCCAATTCTCTTAGGAGCTTGTGCTTCTCCTCAACATGAAGACACTTCTTTTGCTTTGATTGCTACCTATGTGGGAAGTCTAGCTCAAGTCTCACCTATTCTTAATGCAACAAAAATTTGCCTCATTACCACAGAAGAATGTGCAATTCCCCAGCATATTTAACCCTCAACAAATGTTGTTATATATCAAGAACAAAGCCTAGCTCATTCAATTCTTGTCAGTCACATGTAGAAGAACATCAAAATATCTAGGCTCTTACAATAGCGCTCTGATTTCTAAAGCAAGCTCCTATATGATCTTTTAGAGATTTCTCCAAAGCTTAACTGTAAGGACAAAGGATCTAGAAAGGTGTGTAAGCCATCCAATAGTAACATAAATAGAATGAATGCACTATTTCTTAAGGGGCTAGTGTAACACCCATCATTTTTTGACATCAAAATTTCTGTCTTTGATGGAATATTCTAGCAAAATTCAAGATTTCATAGATAAGGGAATGGTGGTAGAAAGTGTATGTATATGTATGATGTGATGTATTAATAACGTATTTAAGAATGAAAATATTTTAATGATTTTGATAAAAAAAAAAAGTTTAAAGTGTAATTTGGGCAAAGGGAACTTCGGCAGCCGAAGTCCTTTTTACTGCTCAAATGCCCGTTTGGATAGAATGGACTTTGACAACCGAAAGTCTCCTCGACAGCAGGGGTATAAATAGCCCATGTCAATTCAAATTTCAAAGAAAAAATATTTTTTTTTCCAAACTTTGTTGCATGCAAAGGAGTTTTCCTCCTTAGAATTCTTTTGATTTGATCTTTTGAAAGCTAGAAGTCTTACATTGGTTGGAGAGCTCAAGAATTCAAAGGATCCTGAAGATTTTCTCCAATCTCTCTCTATCTTGTTTCCAAAGGAAAAGGGTGATTTTTCCTTTCTTAAATTGAATTTTCTACGTGTTTTTAGTGTGTGCTCATGATTAAGAGAATAAATCTTAAATTGCATGTGCTTTTGTCTAGTATTTAAGTTTTCATTTTTGGAGAATATAGTTGCATGCAAGAGGTTTGTAATATGGATGGCAAGGATATGTCTTGAGCTTGTTCTTGATAGGTCTAAGAAGCTTATAAGCATGTTATAGTTAGTTTTACAAGAAGATTTTGCTTTTTGAGTTCTTCTGAATAATTGGTGCTTTGATGTTTCAAAGGAAGTTGAGAAAACCTCAATTTTCCTTCACTAATTTGGATGCATGTATGTTTCCTAGAGGTTTATAAGTTAATAGAGGTCCTAGTTATGTTTTTGGGTGGTTGGATTGTGTTTTGGAGCTTGGGCTTGAGTATTGGTGTTTTAGGAGTTGGATTCTGCAAGTTTCGACTTGGGCATTCTGGAAATTCCCAAGTTTTTGAAGTCATGCAGTTCTCAAAAAAATCTAGAAAATTTTGAAGTTCGGCAGCCACAGTCTAAAACTTCAGCAGCCACAGTCACTGCTGGACTAAAAGGACTTTTAAGGTTCAAGCCTTCAATAGCCGTAGTAGCTACTACCTAAAAAGAGTAACCAATGTTCAAGATTTCGGCAGCCAAAGTCTAAGACTTTAGTAGTCGAAGTTGGTGCCAGCTTATTTCTCCTTTAGTTCTAAAGCTCCAAAATATGATTTTACTATTCAAAATGACCTAGAATTGTTTATTTGATGTATGTATAGAGTTTTAGATCTTTGAATAACTCTTTAGGTTCTAATGTTATAGGATCGAACTTGAGACATTCAGAAAGCTAAGGATCCAAAGTTAGCTACCATTTGAGTAAGGTGTTTGATAGGCTATAAGAGGTGAGTAACACTAACCTTAATGAATGTAATTTATTTAAATTAAATTCATGATCATCCACATGCATCATTTCATTATTATTAGGGTGTATGTATCTAGAACATGAATATGTTGCATTTTTGCATACTTGTTGTTGATGCTTGATGCACCTTGGTTGACCCACTGGCCTTTCTCATGTTATGGATATGTTATGTACTACGATATGATCATGTATGATATATGGTGATAAGACTAGGTGAGGCCTAAGAAGCTCCTAGCATACTATTTATTTAAATGAAAGTCCTGAGTAGCCTTTGTATGAGCTGGACACATTAGATCTGGGAGACCACTGGTGACAAGTCCATCTTATATGAAATATTTATGATATAAAAACTCATTTAGAAGTTGCATTGCATATGTATGAAAAGAGAAAAATATTTCATGTAGGTTTAATTAGTTTACTCACTATGCTTTTAGAAGCTTACCCCTCTCCCCTAACCCTAGATGCAAGGATGTAGGGATAAATGAATCCTTTCAGAGAGTGAGTAGCAGGAGTGAATACAAAACTTATTATGATTATTGAATGTTTAATTTGGACATATAAATTTTAAATGGATAGTATACTGTGCTAGAATTCAGAACAATTGTTTAATGTATGCTTAAGTCTAAGAGATGTATGTATGATGTCCAAATGTATAAGCAAACTCATTATCTATATATGTATAATGTAATTACACTTTAGTGCTCATGTATGAGATTTACAGGTTTAAATTCTGAACCAGTTTTATCATGAAATGTTTAAGAATAGATGTGAAAAACTAAAGTGTAACCATCTTTAAATTGCTTGGATTATGGATTTTATGAAATAAGTGCATGTTTGATCAGTCTTTAGGCTTGCTATAGGTTTTAGTAGTCTTACGCTGACCCGATCCCTAGCATCGGTAATGGCCCTGGTTCAGGGTCATTGTAGCTGAGTAATTGGGCCATAAACTTAGACCCTCATGAAGAGGCCTTGTAAACCATTAATATAGGGAAACATGGCATTTGCCTTCTCTGAGCCTGATTCCACCATAGTTAATTTTTGCAAAAACTAAATTGTGGAAAATGCTAGCCTACTTAATGTGACATCAGACTCTTAGTTCCACCTTCTCTTCTCATCACTTTTTTTTTTTTCTCTCTCTTCTCTCTCTTTATCACTCTTATTTATCAACTAAAATATGTTGTCTCTACTTTCTTGTAATGTTAGGAGTTTTAGGCGCAGTAGTAAGGGTTCTCATCTTCGAAAAGTGATTTCTTCTAAGAATATTAGCATTTGTGGTATTCTTGAAACCAAACTGCCCTCTACAAAATTGTCAGTTATTAGAAGAATATGGTGTTTTAGTGATGTTGGATGGGTTGCCTCAGATTTAATGGGAAGTTCGGGTGTAATACTTGTGAGCTAGTGTAAAGCTTCTTATGCCTTTAAGGATGCTACTATCTTACAAAATTTGGTAGCTATCCGAGGTTCCTTATCCCAAAGTGGGTTTGATTGTCAACTCATTTTTATTTATGCTCCTGAAGATTCTTCTAGCCAGCAATTTTTGTGGAATGAAATCCAGTCCTTGATTTCTTTGTTCCCAAACTTTGCTTCCATGGTTGTTGGGGATTTTAATCAAATTTTGAAGCTTAAAGAGCACATAGGGAGGGGGGGTTGTAATTAGAAAATGTTGGCCTTTTCATATTTAATTTAGGCTTTTTCTCTTCTTAAAATTGATTTACAAGGCAGGAAGTTTACATGGCGAAATTCTATTTGCATGATTAGAATCGATAGAATTTTTTGTTCTTGAGTATGGATTACGGCCTTCCCCTCTTTACATCTTCTTGCTGTAGTAAGAGGACCTTCAAATCATATTCCCTTATGGCTCTCTTCTTTTGCTAACATGAATTAGGGAAGAAGGTTATTCAGAAGCTTAGATTGCTGGTGGAACTCTCCAGGATTCTCTCATGTGATTGCCTCTTTTTGGACTAAAAATCTAAATAATGCTTTTATCTCAGTAAAATTGCAAAATATGAAGAGAGAACTTAAAGGCTGGAAAAGGGATGTTTTTGGTAATAATGAAATCAAACTCTTTATTATCTCTAATCATTTGGATGCATTAGAGAAGAAAGATGAAGTGGGTGACCTTACGAAGTAAGAAATTAGTGAGCTTTATACACTCAAATGCACCAAGTCTGCCTCTTCGCACAACTTGGAAAGCATATGGCGTCAAAAATTGAGAGCCACTTAGTGTAAATTAGGAGATCGTAACACAAGGTTCTTTCATGTTCAAGCTTCAAATCGAAGAAGACATAATTTCATCTAGAAAATTCATCACTTAGGTAAAGTCCTCTCTGATCCTTCAGACATAAAAAGTGTTTTTTTTTTTTTGGAACACTTTTAGCAAAGGTTCCAAGACCCATACTCTTTTGATGCTTATTTGCGTACTGTTGATTTGAGGAAAATTACTAAGGACGAGGCAAAATGGCTACATATGCTTTTTCTATTAATGAAATAGAAAGTGCCATATGGAGTTGCGAGTTTCACAAGGCACTGATGCCAAACGGTATTAACTTCCTTTTCTACAAAAAGGTATGGAATCATTTGAAGAACAACATTTGCAATTTCATTAACACCTTGTACAACACTAGGAAGCTACCTCGCCATGTGAAATCTTCCTTAATAGTCCTGGTTGCCAAGGTAGATAGACCCTCAAAAGTATCCAATTACAAGCCCATTAGTTTAATTCATAGACTCTATAAGATTGTTGCAAAAATGTTAGCAACTAGATTAAAATTGGTGCTACCATCCATTATTGATCCTTCATAAGTTGCTTTTATACAGGGGAGACAAACTTTTTCTTGGTCACTAATGAGGTCATTCATGCATGTAAACAATGTGATTTGGGTTGTTTCATTCTTAAATTAGATTTTGAGAAAGCTTTTGATTTTGTGAAGTGGAGGTATCTAGATGATATGATGGTTAAATTTGGATATGGGATCATTTGGAGACAGTGGATTTTGGAATGCTTGTCCCATTCACGGGTATCCATTATGATAAATGGAACCACATCAAAGGAATTCCAATTGCAAAGGGACCTTAAGCAATGTGATCCCTTCTCCCCCATTTCTCTTCACAATTATGATGGAGCCTTTAAGTGTTATATTGTATAAAGCTAATTCAATTGGCTTAATAAAGGGTGTGTTAGTATTTGCTCAAGGACCGATCATATCCCATCTACAGTTCGCTGATAATACCCTTGTGTTTTGTCAACCAAAGAGGACTTGGATTTTAAATGCCACTAGAATTCTTCAGTGTTTCTCTCTTCTCTTAGGTCTAAAAATTAACTTTCACAAAAATACATTGATTTGGATAAAGGTTCCAACATATAAAGTTGAAGAATTAGCAAATTTGGCATTATGCAAAAGGGGAAGTATACCCTTCCAATATCGTGGGCTACCTTTAGGCTCTAACACGAAGCTCTCCTCAACTTGCATCTAGTTATTCAGAAGGTGGAGAAGAAACTGTTATGCCCTCACTTCAGATAATTCCATACATTTCACTGTTCCAGCAACTAATGTCTGTCAGATAGCTGGCATGATTGGAACCACCTTTAAATTAAAGTGAGAAGTCATAAATCGATCATATGAATGTTAATTAAGGTTGATTAAGGTTGAAAGAAATTAAAGGAAATGAATTAGAAATTGTTAAATGTGCTTAAGTCCTGGCGATGAGTAACTTTACTGGGAAACGGGCAAAAATTGGTTATTTGATTCTGTTGCTATTCCAATCAATTTAGGACTTTGTGAGACTCTTATTTAGGACTTAATTAAGGTATAATTATGAATTAATAAGTTAAAGTAATGAAAAGAAACAATTAAGTTAAATTAGGATAGGAAAAAGGACACATTTGGTATAATTAAGAAAGAATTGGGTAATAATTAAAAATTATAATTACTCATATGACTTGCACATGATTATAGTAGCCATAAAACACCCTTAAATCACCTTAAGTGCAGAAAACGAAAATAAAAAGTGACAGAGAGTAAAGTGGTCGAACCAAAGGAGGAGGAAGGGGGAGGTGAAATCAAGCAACCCAACCTTGAATTCTTCACTCTAAATTAAGGTATTTTGCTTCCTAATCGCTTCTATACAAGTTAATTTCACTTTATTTTAGTTAATTTCATGATTTGGAAGAAACAGAAGTTAGGGTTCATGTGGGGTGAAATATGAAAGTTGATGAAAATTTGGGAATTCATGGGAGTAATATGATTTCATTAGGTTTAATTTGATTTTTAGCATGTTTTTAACAATCTAATCACAAAACTAACATTAAATTTGCATGAATCAACAAAAAACACTTAGGGTTCCATGGAAAGTGGTTCGCCCAAATGGGGAAAATTAGGGGAGAATGGGTTTTGATCCCAATAAACTAGTTAAATAAGTTAGTTAGGCATCCTAAGCATGAAATATGACATTAGAACATTTGTTGAATATTAAATTGATATTTTCATATGAGAAAGTGTTGGAAAAGTGTAAGAAAATGAAGAAAATGCTCATTTTAGGCATCCACTTTGATGGAATTATTAAATATTGTGTGGTTGTTGGTTGAATGATTGGAAATGACAGGATTAAAGTACTTTTGACAGAATATACTAAGGTATTTTCCAAGGGCCCGAAAAACAAAGGAAACTAATTCATTTTGGCATGTGAATCTTGCACACTAAGTATTTGATGAAATACCTAAATGAACTTAAGATTATGGAAATAATATGGTAAATTGGTGAAAGAACTAGCTAAGGTTTCAGTTAGACAATTTCTTAAGAAAAGGCGAAATTAGCTCGGGCAGATGAGGTTATCAATTAATATAGACGAAATAAAAAGAATAGCTAGGAAGTTTATTCTGAAATGTCTGTATTTTTCTATATTACAGAAGTTCATAAGGAGGAAAGAAAAAGTACTTGCCTAGGAGTTGCATCTGGCCCAAATTTGGAGGAAAGAGGTTTGTGCACAACGAATATTAAACTAACAAATGTTTTACACTTTCTTATTGACGAAAATGGTTTATTACTACATGTTTTATATTTATTAAGTTAAAACTTTATCCCAACAATTATTTGAATATTATTATTGTTGTGATGAATTTTATTTGGATATTGTGTTTTAAATTGTGATTTGCATGAAAAATATTGATTTTTGAGATTTACTAGAAATGGTTCTATATCGTGGCTTCATGCTCATAAAAAGGAAATGAGTTTTATGATGCTATTTCTATATCTCACAGCTAGTGCTTGACATGGTTATTACCCATCCCTTATTTGTTGAGGTGACATATTGGTGTTTGAATGGATATGATATGGATACAATGGTATGTGCACATTGATATGATATGGTCTCTCTCTAGTAGGAGGTGAGATAAGTTAAGGAGATAGCCCTTATAGATACACATATTGATATGGTATTATGGATGGTATGTGTATAGTGATATGATATGGTCTCCGTCATATACGAGGTTGAGCTGTGTTAAGGAGATGGCCCTTGCGGATAGTCTTGCATTAGGCTGGTGAGATAAAAAAAAAAAATGGGTTGCAAATGTGCAAATGTGATTTAAAGATAATACTTGTGGTTAAATGTTTTACAAGAATTGTTTTCTATTTACCACCTAATCTTTTATGTTCATATGGTAAGCATAATTGAATTCCCATTTCCATAACATGTTAAATATTGTTTACATGATTTGTTCTATGATGATTTAATCTGATTTGTGGTTTAATATTGTTATGCACCACTGCGTACTATTGTACTCAGCGTTAGTTATTTTTTGACTAACGCAAATAAAGAAAAAGATAAGGCTTTAAAGGAGTAAAGCCACACCCGTTAGCACAGGAACAAGGAGTCATCTTGAAGTATGTAGTATGGATTCCTTGGTTTTGTTTTAATATGACGTTAACTAGGTGCAACAGGACACTAAGTTGATATCTAAGCAGAATCACCTGTATTTTTTTGCTACTTATGTATAATTAAACTCTTTATGATATGATTTACCTACGAATTGATTAAAAACATTAGTATGTAATTCTGATACCGTAGGAATGTGATTATGGGCTTATTGCAGAATTTCAACAGGTGTTGATTTTGAAACTTATTTGTCAGTTTGAACTATTTAGCCGAAATATAGCAATTTTGAGATTTAAATCTGGTGGCTTTCTACAGGATATTTTACAGTTTTGGAATTACCCCTTTTTTTTTTCAATAAATGTGTTTTACTTCTGATTTAAACCAAACCCTAGAATACAAGTACTATAAACATAGGTTAAAATGATTGACAGCAAATTTCAAAGTTATAGTCGTTTTGAGTGACTTTTTTGTAACTAGAAGTTTTGGGATCAAACTGTTTTATACTATGTTGTATTTTCAACAAAATGATTTTGGAATGATTTTAATTTGTTCTTAATCCCTTGTAATGTGTTCACCGAGTTCCGATGAACTGTTCATGATGTCCGTTAAACATATTATGGGAGTATGTTATGTCTAAGAGGGAGGTTTAGGCATGACAGAAACTTTCATTCTAGAAGGGAAAATTGCTTTCATAAGTAGGAAAATTCGTCTTTATCAAATCTTGCATTTCCTTACTAACTTTGTATTATCTTTCACTCTTCAAGATGCCCAATAAGGTACCAACTCGATTGAACAAATACATGGGTGAATTCTTCTAGTTTGGTGGGATTGATCAACGCAAGTTGTATCTCATACATTGGCCCAATCTGATTATACCAACTTGTAGGGGTGGCTTAGGTATTATTGATCTTCGGCTGCATAATCAAGCATTATTATTTAAGTGGCTTTGGAGGTATAATACTGATCACTCTCCCCTTTGGAGATCTATTATTCATAATATGTATGGATCATAAAGATTCTTGGATTTACCTACTGGTTGTGTCTAGGCTTAGGATAAGCTTTCTGTGGCTAGATGTTTGGTCATTTTAGACTAGGATCCTTTTATTTTGTTGGCCATGGGATTGGAGTTCAATCTCAACTTGTATTGGGCTCACTGCCATTATTTTCTATCAATAATATTACTTATCTTTGATAAAAAAAAAAAATGGGTTTGATTTTAATAGAAAGACCAATTTGTTAACAAAATAGAACTTAAGGATCAAATTATTATCCAAATTTAAACTAGGGACTAATTTGTGGATTTTGCAATACCTCAGGAACTTCATTATAAATTACCATAATAATTTCTAAGTTGCATATAATAGTCATTTGTAATGCTTTTTCCCATTTAAATTTAAAATTTACTCTTCTATTTTACATTCAGGTTTCACACAAAACTTGCCACTATTCAATTCTCTTTTTTGTTTTAATAAGCAAAATTTTATTAAAAAAAATAAAACTAGGAAAAACTTAACATGTGTACATCTAACAAAACTAGACCATCCTTAACACACCCTGTCACACCTTATCCCTCAGTAAGGCATAACATTATTCCATAATATACCTAATGAATTACTGAACTTTGTCTATCGATAATTTATTAAATATACTACAAGGGATTTTGAAATGATTCCAATACATTTGAGAGTTTTAAGTGACCATAAAATAGTAGTTAAGGTGTCCTTTTAAAATTTGGTTAGATGTCATAAAATTTTTTTTTTCACATTTTTAAAATTTTATAAAAATTTTGGCAGAATAACGGCTATAAATATAAGAAAAGAGTTCTTCAATTCACCTGAAAAAAGCAATTTACAATAATATCCAATTCCAACTCAACATTTTCAACATTTCACAATTCATTTTCCATTCTCATTTCAAAGAAATTAACACATAGATACAAAAGTAAAATTTCAATATTTACAACTCAAATATTAGAAGAGACTTTTTATACAACTGCTTAATATTCATGATTACATACATATATGTAACTGTAATTACATAAAAAAGGAAAATATAATGGGTATTCTTAATATACCCGGAAATGAGACCACAAAATACTTCAATTTACTGCTCACTCAGTCTTCTATGCAGACTTCTCCTTACTCCTACCTGCGACAGCATAACAAGCTATCGCTGAGTATTATACTCAGTGGTGCACAACCATAATTTAATACTTGAAGTAAACACAATTTACCAAAAATATAAATAAGAGTTTTCAACATTCATCTAACATTCATATTTTCAAAAATATTTTATCAAATAAATTCAAACATTGGTGTTGCCACAATTCACACAACTTAGGTCATGACACAAAATTTTCAATCAATACCGTGTTGTACACCACGACAAAGCAATCTACAACCTTACTAACTAAAATTAATGAGGGAGGTGACTAGCTAGCTATATGAGTACTCATTCGAAATCAACCTCAAACTGGCAAGCCAGCGAAGGAGGAAACAAAATCAAACTCAACTCCATGGATTGAGGAGGAACACAATGAAATTTGTCATGCCAAGTGTGGTTTAAAAACCAATTCAAATCATTTCATTCAAATAATTTCATTTCAAACACTAGTCATATGTCATTCAAAATTTTCACTTATAGAGTAGGCAACACACTATTTCTCAAATAAATTTCTGAAGGCCATAATAGTCAAAATTCATTCACACACATTTATTCAAATAAATTTCCAAGTGAAAAACAAAGAGTTAAAATTTGTTGTGCACAAACCTCCTTTACTTGTCTTGACTTAATCCAATCTTTCTCATTCTTTGGAAGGCTCATTTCCAACTGAAATACATAATTAAAATGTGTCATAACTCACCCAAAAAATTTCAATAACTAACCCAACAATTGCATAATACATACTTAAGTTACTTATGAGGTTTCTTAAGGGTTGAGTTCTGGACAGATTTACCTCTTGACTTTTGAACTCAATTTCAACCTAGTTCTAGTCATAATCTAGTGAGCTGTTCTTCGCAAAATTTGTCCCTCTATGTCTTAGTTTCCTTTTCCAATTTGAATCACTCCATTTGGAGCTGTGTATCTAGTTATAGTCAATTAATCAAGTACTGGTCCAGTGACCAATACTGTTCCAGAACCTGGCAGATTCTGGAACCTCAATTTGCCTAGCCAACTGATCTAGCTACAATCTTATTTTGGCCTAATGTTCTTCATATGAGTTGTTTCTCTATGCGTCCTTGTCACATAGGTTCAAAATCATAATTTTTCAAGTTATGTATGGTGAGTTATGACAATTTAACTAACCTAGACTCATAAACCTTGTGCATCAGGATTTTAGGTTCAGGTTAGTGTTTTGCATTTCACATTTGAGGTTCTTATCCTTAAATTTTGGATAAGATTCCTAAATCAAAGTTGTATCCCTGTTTCTTAGGTTTCCAGAATAGCTTGGCTCATCTCAATTGAAGTTTTTTAGTGGAAGATATGGTATAATACTATTCTGAGGTCAAATGGCTATTTAGCTCATTTTCAGGATTTGAATTGCTAATTTGTCCTGCCAAATTGTCCAAGTTCTATTGGGTTTTGAGTTTTGGTCAAAACACCAAAATTGTAGTTCTAGGTCTTATAAAAATTTTGGCTTTAGTTTCACTGCATTTGCAGTTTTATGGACCAATTTATGGCATTTTTGCCAAAACTAGTCAGGTGGCCAATTGTCCAGGATTTCATGTCAGTTTTGGTTCTGGTCAGATTTTTTGACCTAACTTTCTCTAGCAAATTGGTTGGGTTAGAGTCAGAATTTGGGCTCATAATCTTCACAAAAAATGTGCTCCTATGTCTAACCTTTCCAATGGTTCAAGAATCAAGTCATTCTGACCTGCCTAGAGTGAGTTATAACCATTTGAATATTTACTGTTTATATGGTCATTTTTCCAAGTCTAGCATGTAATTACTTGGATTTAAGCAATTTTTAGGTCATATTAGGTTCAGTTTCTGGGCAAAGTCTCTGCATGAAAAATGTGGCTTTAGGTCTTATGGTCACATAATCACACTAGACTCAAGGCCCAGAATTTCCAGCACATCAAACACACTTCCCATCTCATTAATTCATCTCCATCACTTCTTCAATTGGTCAATATTTGACCTTAACAACATTAATTTAGCGTCATAGCACAATTTCCCCAAATTGGTTCAAAACCCTAATTGGTTATCTTCTCCATCTCTTACAACTTATGCAATTCATGCAAGCTTAACTCAACAATTATATACATATATTAATCAAGTTAGAATCTATGTTTAATCAAATTAAAACTCATCAAAACCTTAATACTCCAGGGCTGGCTAAATTTCCCTCTTTCCCAAACAACAATATTTCTTTGATTTTTCATTTTATTTTCACTTATTTAACATTATTCCTATGATTAGATACTATTTTAGATGAAGACTTACCTCTATGAAGCTTCTTCCACTCTTCAAATCTTTCAATTTTCCTTGAAATTCTTCTTCCTAATCTTCTTATCAAGGCCAAATTAAAGGTTTTTGGTGAGGTAACTATAAAAATTAGGGGTTAATTTTAAGGTTTGAAGAGTTTAGGGTAAGCATTAATGGTGGAATTTGAGAGGAAGGGAGAGAGAGAGCAAGGTCGGCAATTATGGATGGAAGAAGATGAGTATTTTTTATTTTTAATTTGCCTATTATCTTATTTATTTCCATCCATAAATAATTTAATTATAATTTTAATTAGGTCATGCTTACACCTTGATGATGTCATAAAGCACTTTAGAATTTAAATTTTTCTTTTCTTTTTTCTTTCTTCCACTATATCTCTTCACTTTCAATATATTTTTTAATATTTTGATTTTACACATTTTAATGGATATTTAGGTCAAAAATCACCTATATAAGTGAATTGACCAAAATGTCCATTGTCGGTTCAATCCATCTTTCTAATAGTGCTTGCTAACTCTTTGAATGTTGATTCAATTATTTGAACTTGTTTTATTTTCTTTTCTGTGATTTTCACATTCCCATTAGTTTTGTAATTATCCCTTAGCCTGAGGTGTCATAGGGTCCCACACGAATCCATATCCATATCCATCAGTCGGTCACCCATCTCCGGGACCTCGGCTCATTTAACCAATTATGCTTGTTTTTTCTTATTTCCATTTTACCTTCATGTGATTTCTATTAATTTTAATTTATGGCTTTTCTAAATGACTTAGATATGGTTCTAAACATTCTGACTGTCCGGACAGACACTAGTTATCGAAAGTATGGGAGTGTTACACACCCAACCTAGGATTAGACATACCAAGTGAAAAAACCTGGAAAAACCAAGGAAAAGTACATCAAAACCAGATGCAAGAACCAAGATTAAAACCTGGCAAATTCTCAAAATAGACAATAAAGAGCTGAATCAAGACTCATAGACCCAATGTATCAAGGTAAAAGAGGAAAACAAAACCAACTTAAGTAACATCACACAATAATGTCATACAGCAGCAAACATACACAGCCCAAGCATGAAAGGAAAAACTAACCAGCACAAAGATGTACTTTTGATAGCAACTAAACCCAAACAGCAGTAATCTCCAAAAATACACTATAACCACGCCACAAATTCATCAGACCAACCAAGACCTTGCTTAACCAACGAATCTGCAACCCAGTTATCCTATCGGGGAATATTATTGATCATGAAGGCCTTGAATAGCTTCGAATTGAAGGCAATGGAATTGGAGCGGTGAATAAGACGCCAAGGAACAGATTTTGGTGAGCGAATCCAAAAGGAAGTAACAGTAGAATCAGATTCCACAATAATTTCATGGTGCAGCCATTCAATTCTTAATTATAGTTCTTGATCATTCACCAATTGTAATTTCATGGTTTTGTAAGTTGATGCTATGTATTCGCTGGTTTGATTCTTGCTGTTGTTCTAGTGACCGTGAAGATTCCATATTCTGGAAACCTGCCAAAGAGGCTAATTCTTGTACCGCATTGGAAATTCTTTCAGTGCACTCAATAACCTCCAACAGAAGGGAAGCAACAGCAGTGGCTGGTGCTCTCTCTAACGGGTCTGCTTCTTTCCACAGGCCTGATATAAAAAGGGATTTTAGATTTTCAGCAGCAATTTTTGAGTTTCCAATGTGGAGAAGAGTAGTTTCTGCTCGGATCATCATTCTGATTGAAGACGATAATTCCTTGAGAGCTTTCCCACATTCCAAGCTTATCATCGTGCAATGTTCTTTGACTTGACTTGGAATTTCCAAAGAAGGCTGCATGCGTAGCAAACAATTATGTATTAACATTCACAAAAGTAAAAATTCAATAGGCGTTTAGGAATATGATTTGCGATATTTACTTGGATTTGACGGTCAATATAGTTGTTTAGAACATCAATTTTGATGGCACATTGCCGAGTTAGGCTCCCAATCGTCAAGTATTGTTCCCAAGGATGTCGAAACCTAAACCGACCATGACCCGGTTCCCATCTTGCCAGATTAGCCTGCAATATACATTAATATTTTGAATTATGCACAATTCAAGAAACTTGTGCAACACATTAGAGAGAAACACATCTTTTTATTCACCATGTTTTCCTCACGACTTTGTGTATTGAAAACACTTTTATATCCTTGAAGAAACGACCTATCTTTACTTGGCAATCCTTCTTCATACATTTCAAAGTATTCTCCACCAAATCCTGCATGTTTCATGCATGTAAGATCACAGGGATCATTTATATGTGTAAAAGAAAAAGAATTGATGTAAGTGTATATGTACCTTGTAAAAAGATTCCAAGCTTTTCAATGTTGAGAGCAACTAGGTTGTGGAGATCCTCTCCAATCCATACAGGGCAAATACAGATATTGACAAGAATAGCAATGAAACATCCAACAGTGATTGTTAGGAGCCTCTCAAGTGCCATTTTTTGTATGTTTTCCTCTCGATAACTCGATACTGATACTAAGGAGAATGTCAATATAAATATCATCAGTCCATAATCACACTTTGCCTTCAATCTGGGGAAAATTCTAGCAAAAGTCGCCATTGCAGCTGCATCAAGTTAAACCCTATATGATTAATTGAACAAGTTGAAAATTTGAGTAATTGCATGAAAATTGCTTATATCTTAATTTCTATTTTCATAATTGATCATTACCTATTGCAAAGACGAAGAGGTCAATAACTATGGGCTCGCCTGTTTTTCCAGACAGTGTTGCTAAACGGTGAACTCCAAGGCCCAGAGCACCAGCTCCTAATGTTGCTAACATTTTATTAACACCCTTCCCAAGTGTTGCTCCTGATAAAAAAATTTGACCAAAATAGAACAGTTATGTATCTATTTATTATCACCTTTACCAAGTCAGGATTTTTCTACTGAACCCCTGTACTCAAGATAAAGATTCATATTTATTTTTGAAAGTTGCAAACTTACCCACAGAAAATTCAAAGATGACAACAGCAGTCATGACAGCCGAGGTTGTATTGACACCAAAACTACTGTAAAGAGGTTCAACGTAGTAAAATAAAGAAACCAAAATAATAGAAAGCCCTGCCTTGAGTGAGTTAATAATCCTTCTTGGATCATCTTCTCCTAGTTTCTTCGCTTGTCTTGCAAGCTCCAATAATGATTTTGCAAGCAAGGCAAGCCACTGAAAATGATACCCACAAATGGAAGGCCCAGCTTTCTCTTGATTGGAAGTTACCGCTGCCATTGACTTCGTAGGAAACCAAAGACTGTGAAGGAATTTGATATCTCTTAATTTGGATTAGTGGAAGAGAGAGACACAAGATATATCAGGTAGAAATGTTTGTCTAAGCGACTTGCCGGAGGTGGAAAATCATTTAGCCACCTTTTTATAGTCATCATTGGGCACTGTGCATTGTACTTTTAGAGTACAAAATTTTTCCCTCAAATTTTTTTTAAGCTAATGGTATTTAAGATGAGAAATTAATAGATGCACCAGAACATAAAACTTTAGTGCTTTTTATGCTTACATGAATGTGAATCCTTTCATAAATAAAGAGAAGAGTATATTTAGATTGACTTCCATGCATTAAGATTAATCTCACTCTTTTTTAATAGGTTAAGAACACGCTCCCATGTTGTTTTGATCAAAATTTTACACAATCATAATGCTAATCCAATCAAATTCTTAATTGATAGAAAAACGGCTCATATCATTTGGCCCTCGTTTATTAGTTTGGTGTAATACCTTTAATATAGACAAGTGAAATTAAAAATATATAGATATATTTATCATTTATTAATTTTTTAATAAATAATAAATAAAAATTATAGTGATAATAATGTTGTATAGTAATTGATGATAATAAAGTGGTGAGAATTTTTTGATAATAAGTGAAAAAATAGTAACATGTTATTTGTGAATTGATTTCTCCTTAAATTTTACAAACTAGAATGAAGAGTATGAAAAGAAGGAAAAACAAAGTACTTTTATTTCAATCATAAGCCATGATTTCACACATTAGAGAAAGAAAAATGAGTTACATGGATCGACCTAATTGTTTCAAAGTAGTTATTTGATCTGCCCACCAAATTTGACAAATCAAGACCTTGTTTTCAAGTTGAATTTTACATATATTGTTAGAGTCCAAGTCCAATTGGAATTAAGAAGTATAATTAATTTAGGAAGTATAATTAGTTTAGGAAATTTAGTAGAGTTTAAATTATCAAGCTTAATAATTAGAGTCCTAAAAGGAATAGGTTTTAGTAGCCTATATATATGAATAGTTGGTTGGCCATTATATAAAATGTATTACAGAGAGCCCATAAAGTGGAGAGGTGTGTTGAATTTCATGAGTTTTGCTTGAGTGATTTTGAAGGTGAGAAAAATAATTAATGGCTATAATTATTTTTCCTTCATAGTGAATTTATTTGGTAGAGTAGGCTTATGCCGAATCACGTTAAATTTTGTGTTCTTTATTTTGTGTGGGTATGGTTTTTCATAACAAGTGGTATCAGAGCCTGGTTCGAGATGTCAAAGATGGCGAGCATAAAATTTGAGGTGGAGCTGTTCGATGGGAAAAATAATTTCAATTTATGGCAAAGCACCGTGAAAGATGTCCTTGTACAACAAGGATTAATTAAAGCATTAAACGAGAAGAAACCAGCGACCATTAAAGATGATGATTGGGAGGAGCTTCAACAAAGGGCTGTGAGTACGATTAGATTGACGTTAGCCCCAGATGTGAAGTACAATGTCTTGGAGGAGACCTCGCCTGTTGTTTTGTGGAAGAAATTGGAGAGCTTGTACATGTTAAAATTACTCACAAATCATTTGTACTTGAAGAAGGAGTTGTACCAACTTAGAATGAACGAAGGTACTCATGTGAGGGATCATCTTAATATTTTTAATAAATTAATTACCCAATTGGCTAGTGTTGGTGTAAAGGTTGATGAAGAAGATAAAGCCCTCTTGCTTTTAACCTCTCTCTCACACTCTTATAAAAGCTTGGTAACAGCTCTAATAGTTGGGAAGGAGACTTTGAAGGTGGAGGAGATTACCGCAGTCATCTTGGATGATGAGAAGTTCAAGAAGACAGGTAGTAGCAATGAAGGTGGAGCTTTTGTTGCCAGTTCTAATCTTGGTACAAGCAATTCACGTGGAAATAATTAAAGAATGAATAGTAGATCGAGTTCGAGACCACGAGTAGACTATGAAAATAGAGAATGCTACTACTATCATGAAAATGGCCATATTCAATACCATTGTATGAAGATGAAGGAAGATCTTGTAGAGTTTAAACAATTCAAAAGGAGTCACGGAAAAGAAAAAGAAGGAACTGCTGCAATTACAATGGATGATGGTATTGATAGTGAATGTTTGAATGTGGATGATGATAAGGAAAAGGCAAAAGATCCATTACAAGATGAGTGGTTAATGGATTCTGCTTGCCCATTCCATATTTGCTCAAAGAAGGAGTGGTTTGATGTGACTGAAGAAAAGAAAGAAGATGTTAGAATTATGACTCAAAATCCTAATGGGATTTGAAGAGAGATCTTTTACTAATTTGAATGGGAGAAATATTCCTCAATAGGATGGAGGAATATTTCCTATAATGAGTAGAACTCTTATTTTAGTATTATTCCTAAATTGAGTAGGACTTCTAATCAGATAAGGATGTAGGACTCCTAATCAGATAAGGTTGAGGGATTTAACAATATAAATAGGAGAATAATGAAAAAGGTTATTTAGCTTTTGTCCATTGAAGAGAATGGCTTTTGCCCATTAAAGAGAGTGGCTTTTGCCCATTGAAGAGAGTGGCTTTTAGCCCACGGAGTGAGGCTGTCACCCATTGTAGAGAGAGACTTTACCAATTGCTGAGGATTTGGCTCTGCCCATTGCAGTGGAGAGAGGCTTCAGCCTAAGGTGGAGTAAGGACATAGAATTCAAACGGAAGGAATTTTTATCCATTGGTGAGAGGGCTCTTACCCATATAGTTAAAGGCACCCTTTGTGGTGTAGTGTTGTAATAGTAAATATATTGGGTTATGTCTAGAGGAGACTGAGAGGGACTAACTAATATATTTACTATGAGCAGTTATGTAGTGTGCGTTCTCTTGGGTATAATTGGGTTAATGGGTAGTATAGCTATGAGCTTATAATGATGATTTATTTATTATTGTTAGTGGAAGATGGCTTGCCAGTGGATGTAGTCCTATGTTGAGAGGATGAACCCCGTAAATATTAGTATTTTGTATGTTTATTTTATTTCTTTACAGTTTACACGCTTCCGCGGTGCACAACAGAAGAAAAAGTAAAGCTAGCCAATGGGAACAAGATGGAAGTTGAACGTATTAGAAGAGTGAAGATCAAGCTGCATGGTGATCAAGTAAAAGTATTCGATGAAGTGAGATATGTTCCTAAATTTGAAAGGAACTTAATTTCCTTGGGTAAATTGAATTCTTTAGGTTATGGGTGTTCAATTCATGGTAGAGTCATAAGAGTTAGCCGATGTGCTCTTGTGATCATGAAGGGTGAGAAGATTGGTACAAAGAATCTCTACAAATTGGAAGGAAGCAAATTGATTGGAAGAATGCAAGTGGAAGCAAGAGGCAATATCAACAATCAAGAGTGCATGAAAGTACCCAAGAGAAATTGAATTTTGCAGAAATTGTGAAGACTGATTCTATTTGACTTGGAGGTGGAGATTGTTAGAGTCCAAGTCCAATTGGAATTAGGAAGTATAATTAATTTAAGAAGTATAATTAGTTTAGGAAGTTTAGTAGAATTTAAATTATTAAGTTTAATCATTAGAGTCCTAAAACGATTAGGTTTTAGTGGTCTATATATATGAATAGTTTGTTGGCCATTATATGGAATGTATTACAGAGAGCTCATAAAGTGGAGAATTGTATTGAATTTCATGAGTTTTGCTTGAGTGATTTTGAGGGTGAGAAAAATAATTAGCTGCTATAATTATTTTTCCTTGATAGTGAATTTATTTGGTGGAATAGGCTTATGCCGAATCACATTAAATTTTGTGTTCTTTATCTTATGTGGGTGTGATTTTTCAAAACATATATGTATATATATGTAATGAGATCCACATATAAATTAAATAAATTAAATAAGACACATATATTTATATATTGAAATTAAGTCTAAATAAGTTTTTCTCATTGATTCTTATTCGTGTTTTTATTTCTAATTGTGATTATTTAAATATTTTACTTTTTTTGTTATAATTTTTAATTGATTATTATTCATTCATCGGTGATTAAGAAATAAATTATAATACAATGAGTCGTTTTCAAAATTATAAAATGTCTAGATAATTTTTAATCGAAACTACTACTACCAATAATAATAAATTAAAGTTTAAATAGTTTCTGTGCATGTCTCTTATATTTTTCTTTTCTCGCTTGAGGTAGATGCCAAAAATTAAAGAACTTATTAGACCTGAAATTTGAGATCAATGCATGACAGTCATAGCTTAGACATTTCATGGAGAATAATTTATATATAAAAAATATTTTTTAAAAATATATTCTTTATGAAAATATTTTTATTATTATATTATAATACTAAATTAATTATATATATATATATATATATATTCACATTTTAATAAAATTATTAATATTTAAAAAAATTATTTTTATTAAAAATAATTTAATTTTATTTTAATTAAGAAAATACTTTCTCTTAATTCATTTTCATAATTTTTTGTGAAGCCAACGAACCTTGATATCAATTATTGAAGTCAAATTTTGCTCACATTTTGCTGAAATTCGTTAAGAGGACAGACATATAAGACTAATGCAATTCCTTTCAGCGAAACCTCACATCACACTTGCATCTTTGCCCATGATTTTTAAGATAGAATATGTGTCTTTTTATTAAAGACTCTATATACAAATGAAAAAATTCATTGATAATTATCAATCAACTAGTTGATCAATAATATTAAAAAGAAAATTAAAAAAATTAAAAAAAATATATATATATATATATAAAATATTTCATTGGTAATTACTAATATACTCATTTTTGTCAATAATATTAAAAAAAATAAAAAAAGAAAAAAATTTAAAAAAAAACTTAAAAACTTTAACCTATGAAAGTTGTTTATCTGTTATTACTAACAAACTCGTATTTAATCGATAATATTAAAAATAAAAAATTAAAATTTTAAAATAAATTATCTAAAAAATATTTCATTGATAATTATTAATAAACTCATATTTGATCAGTGATATTAAAAAAATAGAAAAAAAATTTAAAAACTTAAAACACTTTACCTAAGAAAATTTTTCATAATTACCAACGAACTTATATTTAGTTAGTAATATTAACAAAAAAATAAAAATAAAATTTAAAAATAAATCACCTATAAAAATATTTCTTCTATAATTACCAATAAATTTGTATTTGGTATGTAATATTAAAAAGAAAATAAGAAAAATATTTTAAAAAGCTTGGAAAATTTTACCTACCACAAAATATGATTGGTGATCACTGATGAATTTATATTTTATCGATAATATTAAAAAGTAAATAAAAAATAAAATTTTAAAATAAAATACTTACAAAAAATTTTTATCAATAATTACAAAAAAACTCGTTTCATCGGTAGTTCGTACTTTAAAAAAATATAAAATTTTCACATCATTTTTTAGTACATTAGGGATGATTTAGCTTTTCTATAAAAGATAAGTCACTTTCCAAATTTACGGCCATTGTGCCAAAGCTACTTTGTAGGCCTATTTTTAGCCCACTAATTATTTTTTTTAAATTCATTTAAATTTTAAAAAAAAATTAACTTTAAATTAAATTAACTAATAATTAATGATGAATTTAAAAAATAATAAAAATTTTAAAAGTAAAAAATTAAATTAAAAACTTAAATAAAATTAAAATTCTGAATGTATTAAATTAAAAACTTAAATAAAATTAAAATTCTGAATGTATTAAATTTAAAAATTTAAATTAAATTAAATTAAAATATTAAATTAAAACAAGAAAAATTAAATTAAAAATGTGAAAAAAAATTACCCATTATAAACGGCAATTTGTTATTGTTAGTATTTACTGATGAAAAATATTATCTGTAAATAGACAGCAATTTATAGCCTATGATCTTTTATGAAATTACTTATAAAAAAATTTTAATTTACCCATGAAATAAATTGTCGGTAAGTTTAGAGACATATATTTTTTGTTGGTAAAAATTACTTACACTAAAATTTATGGACAAAAAATTTGATGGGTAATTGATCAATAATTTTAATTACCAATGAAATATAGGTATATTTAATCATTATTTTTCATTGCTATTTTTTTTCATGTGTTAATTTTTTTTTTCATTTTGAGGTGAATCTATTGGATTAATTAATTTTTTAAAAAACAATTTCATATTAATTGACATGTTGATCTAAGAAAAAAAATAAACAAAATAATAAAAATTAGAAAAAAAAAGTGTGTACCAAATATATATCTCAAAATTGCCATCAATTGCTCTCTAACTATCATAAAATTCATGAGAATTTTTTTATTGCAAGTCCATACACTTAATAATAGATTGAAATATAAGTTCATGTACCAATGACATATAATAAAATAAGCAAATCCATGCGACTAATGTAATGACACAAATTCGGGATTATTACTGGTATTAGGAAACTGATAGACATGAAGTCACCCAAACTTGTAGCAAGTCTGAGCATGCTTTCTTAAACCTTTATAAGGCCCATTTAAGTTATAAAACATTTTAAATAATATAAATGAAGGAAAAATTTTATTTAACATCATAAAATGTAAGATAATAAGCACAACAAACCATTTCACAAATTACATGTCATCAAAAGGAGTTCCTATAAAATTTACATATACTTTTAAGAAAAATTGAGGCAATAACATCTGAACTCATACCCTGATTATAATAACCACATTTTCAACTCTTTTCCTTAAAAGGAAGACAAAAGAAGAGGAGTAAACTGGTGGCTCATGACTTAGGAAAGAAAACATATATTTAAATAAAATAAATCAAGCACAACTAATGTAGCATATAAATGGTTTTCAAATACAATCTCTCATGTCAAATTATATACTAACTGAACCCTTTCTTTTGTTTTTGCAAGCATGGCCAAAGATGTTAACTAAGAAGTTTGAAGCCTAGTAGGAGGCAAGGGATGCAACAACTGCAACTTTGACATCTGGCAAAAAAGTTAAGACATAAGCACTAGTGGTCATTCTAGAAGACTAAGTTAACTCCTAATTATGCTAAGTCTGCACTACACAACCTAAGTTGAACATCCCTAGAGTTGCTAAAGCCTCCCTAGATGATCTGTCACCTACCCAAAACATGAGCAATTTCAACATAAAATAGCTAAATGCAGCTAGATGCTGGATAACCAAACCTTAACATAGTTTTTTTGGTGCAACGTTACCCTAAGGAAAGACAAAGCTTGGGCCGAGGTTGAAGAAGATTAAGGAGTTATTGATTCGAGCTATAAGCCTCAACTTTGAGGCGATGACGGTTAACAATTTATTCATCAAGGATTATTGGGCATATTGAGCAAGCTACAGGGAAATAGAGGTGTAAAATACCTTTACGTAGTGTATTGTTGAAGACCTCTCCTTCAAACTAAAGTACTTGAGTTAGGTCTAAAGATTTTATATTAATAAAAAACCAAGCTACAATAATAATTGATGACTACTAAGTTAGCCATGCCTCTAAAGTGAATGAGCTATAACAGAAGATCATGCCTTAGAGGGACAACTAGAGACTATGGATGAATAGGTGGCTGATGCTAACTTGGATTTATAATAAGCCATCACTAAACAATTGAAGCAAAGGTATCTAGACATGGATTTCAGCTAGGTCAATGGCATTCAACAGGTGGATGTGGAGTGCAAGGGCAAGAATATGCCTAAGCTTTGAAAGTACTTGTAACTTTCCTACAATTATCCTTATTTTTTTTATGGGCAATCTAAGGCCCTTGAGTGTTTCCTTTGACATGACTAGGTGTATGATCATCATTTGGTCACACTGCCACTTAGGATTTAGATGGGTAGATTATCAATTTAATTTTTAATGGAAGACTATCACCTTAAGTTAGAGTGGCAGACTATCGCCTTAATCTATAGTAATGGACTAAGCAGACTATCGCCTTAATCTAAAGTAACGAACTATCACCTCAATATTTGAAATGGCATACTATCGCCTTGATGATTTTGGGCATACTATCACCTTGATTATTTAACCAATCGAGAATTAGTTTTAAATGCTAGTAACGGAAAATATAACTCATGAAATCTATAAATGAGTAAAAGGAGAGTTTATAAATAAAACTTTCATAAGTTACATGTGTTCATTGATCGAGGAAGCACTTTCTTGTTGGTCGCAACTAACTTATAGGAGTGGGTGGATAATCTTTGCAACCACATATGATCCTTCCCAACTATTACCCAACTTCTCTGGGCCTATGTTGCCTTTAAGTACATTTGTTCTTCTCTTGACTAGATCACCCATAGAGAATGCTTAGTTTTGATTTTAGCATTAAATATTCGAGTCATTCTTTGCTAGTACTTTGTCATTTATATGAAGGCTTGCTTGCTTAAAGCTTCTGTTTGATAAATAGCAGAGTGAAGATCCTCTTTCTATATGGATCCTTTGGGATTTAGATGTCAAAGTTATAACACCCTCACTTTAGGTAGTTCGTGTATTCTACTGTTCTGACGACTAATGTATGTTCGGACAGCTAGGATGTCTAGATCTATACTCAAACTAGAGTGAGGAGGCGTAAATTGACTGAATAAAGATTAAGAAAATTAACAGAAAATAAAAGATAAGAATTGCAAATAAGTTAAACGAGTCGGGGTCACAGCGATGAGTGACCGTATGGGGAAGTAACTACAAAGTCAGTTACCAACCCCAGACCCACGGGGAGTCCTAAGAAATAATTTTTGGGACTTAATTGAAGGCTTATTGAGGTATAAATAACATTAAAAATGCCAAAGCAAATTTAGAAAATTTAGTCGATCGGTAAAGGAAATTATAAACCGATAAGTCCAATGGAGGCATTTTGGTCATTTCAACCCTAGAGTTGAATTTTGACCTAAATGTCAATTAAAATAAGAGAGATTAAGACAAATAAAATAAATTAAATTATGAATTATGTAATGGAAAAATGAGACAAGAAGAGAAAAGAAAAGGAAATAAAATTTATTGCATGGGCATGATGTCATAATGACATCATTTAAATTAATTAGCCAATGGAAAATTAACAAAGGGTTATTAAGAGATAAGAACACTTAAAGAAGACAAAGAATTAAAATTGAAATCATTTCTTCATCTCCTTCTCCATCTTGCCGTCCACCATGGTTATGGTGCTCCTTCCATTTTCAAGCTTTTGAGCTTGAAATCTCCCCCTTGCTTACCATAATTTTCCTAATATCCCCTTCACTAAAATTAATCCCTACACCAAGAGGAAGATTTTAGTTATCAAAAAGTGAAGAAATTCCAAAGTTTAGACAAGTCAAGAATTGAACTACAAGAGGTTAGTGCTAATCCTTTTTCTTTTCTTTAATTAAACATTGAATTAGAATTGATGGGAGTAGAAATTGCATAAAATAAAAAGGAAACTCTTACCAATTGAATACCCTAAAATTTGGCAGCCCTAGGAGATGTACAGAGTTGATGAAATTATAAACATAATTGTAATTAGTGGTGTTAATTAATAAGTAGAGATGTTACATATATTGAATTGTAAGTGATATGCTTGAAATTGTAACTTTGAGTTAGGGTTTTGGCCATAAATTAGGGCTTTTGAGAAATTGTTGCAAATTTGCATCTTGAGATTGGTTGTTGCTTAATTGTAGTGCCATGTATGTTAAATTGAAGTAAGGGAGTTGGAGGAACTTGAAATTGGGAGTGCTCTCTTGTGCAGGTTGAGAGACTCATTAAGTCCAGCTTGAATTTTGACCCATAACTGAAATTGTGTGGCTCCAATTGGTATGAGGCCAATTGGAGATGAAACCAAACCCAAAACACTCCATTTTTCATAAAGAAATGATGCCCAAATTCTGTCCAAATCTTGACGTAATTACTGTTCCAATCCAGCCTACCAAATCCTAAACCCAGAAAAATGACCAAATGAAGGCCATAACTTCCTCTAGACAGGTCCAAATGACCTAATTTTTGTGGCATTGGAAAGCTTAGACATAGGATTACAACTTTAATGAAGAACATAAAACCCAAAAATGTCTCTAACCAAATCAAATTGCTAATACAATTTAGGTCAACAAAACTATCCAGGACAACACTGTCCAAAAATTCTGGACTAAAGCTCACCCAACTAGTTTTAGCAAAATGGTCATAACTTGGTTTACAAAAATCCAAATGCCGTGAAACTAGTGGCAAATTTTCCAAAAGACATAGATCCACAATATTGATGTTTTGACTAGAACTCAGAACCCAATAGAACTAAGTCAAATTGTTAGAACAAATTAGTACACCAAATCCTGGAATTTGCCTCAACTACCACCTGACCCCAAAATAGAATTTATATCATAACTTTCATTAGACAATCCCAAATGGGATGAGCCGAACTTTTCTGGAAACCTAAGAGATAGGGCTTCAACTTTGATTTAGAAATTTTTCTCAAAATATGAGAGTAAGAACCCTAAAATGAGAGTCAAAGCCACTGACCTGAACCTGGAATCTTGTAAACATAGGGTACCTGAGTCCAAGCAAGTTAATTTGCTATAATTAATTTGGAAAAACCTGAAAAATTGTAATTCAAAATTTTGAGTAATCATAAGACATAGAGTAACAACTTCTATTAAGAACATTAGGCCTAAAAGTGGATTTAACATGTCCAAATAATTAGGAAAGAATTAATTCCAGAATCTGTCTGGTTTTGGAACTTAAGTGAGTTAAGGAACTAATTGTGGTTATTTGACCATAACTTGAGTTCTAAAACTTCAAATGACATGAATCAAAAAGGAAAACAAAGAGAAGAAATAAAGGAACAACTTCCATGAAGGAAGTGTGGCCAAACAGTGGCCACACCTTAACCAATTTGTTAGGTGAACTTCAGACTAGCGAACCACTAATAACATGAGCTACCTTAATGTAAATTTTTTTGTGATGTGGAAACATCATGTGACTGTTGAATTGCATATACTTGCATATAATTATTTTATTATATGTTTTACTTTCCCTAAGTAGAATTTTACTCACTGAGCCCCAAGCTCACTTCCTTCTCCTACCTTCCCCTCTCAGGGACAAGAGTTGAAGATACAGTCAACATATATAATTTATGAGCTTTAGAGGCTATTGTCTCATTATGTTTTAAAAGGTATAAATAAAGTTTATGAAACTCCTCTTATGATGTGCAAATGTATAAAGGTTTACTATGCTTGTAATCAATTATTTTATATATTTAAAAGTGTTATATAACTGAAATAGGCCCCACCAATGATTATGAAAATAATGTTCGAATTGCTAGGAGTCTACTGGCTCCTCGCATACCTGTTCCCCTATTGCTATAACGGTCCCGAATTTGAGTCATTACACCCTTGTTGACACTATATTTTGGCCGATCACCGAAGTCAAGGGACTTTAGGGTTGACTCTTAGCCGACGTCTATTGTCACATGATTCTTCCGAACACATCGATTGCTCAATCATGAAACAAACCGATCCCGTGCTTAATTGATTATTTTCCGATCTCTTATAAGAGGGGTTCAAATCGATGGCGGGTCTCCCGCGCCATCCAATCTCACTTTCGATCTCTCGTCAAAGGAGGTCAAACAAATGTCAAATCTCAACGTCATTCAATCTCATTTTTGATCTCTCAAACCAATATCAAATCTCCATAAAGGGAATCAAACTAACACCTGGTCTCCCGGCCATTCAATCTCATTTCCGATCTCTTCTTACAAAATATAGTTGGAAGTTATTTAGCTAACATTAAGATCGGGTCCCTAACTTGTATATCTTAGACATTACTTAAAATAAAGAAATCAGTCCGATTTAATGGTGATTCCGATCTAATTCAAAATGAGCCTTTTCCAATTTTAATGATCTAAAGTTCTGCCCGGTGTTTGGTTTCGGCTTAGGCTGATCTCATGCATAAATGTTTTTCTGACCACTTATACTTGAGTTAATAATTGCTTTTAAGTTTACCGTCCAGTGCATTCAAAACAATTAAGTACTCATACAATTTGGACATTTTCCGATCTCAATAAGAAATTGAAAAAAAGACTTCATTTCATTCCAAAAATAAACGTTTACATGTCATTCAGCTGGAGGATCTGCCTGATCTCTTGATACATTTTGTTCATTCTCTCGCTCTCTCTCAGTTTCCTCCTCGCTCTCCTCTTTGTCTCGTGGAGCCAGGTCCACCATCCAGGAGAAGTCCTCCTCAGGATAATGCCTCCTGAGCTCAGCTAAAAGGTCGCTGTGGGCGTTCTTGTAAGCACCGGCCTCCCTCATCACTGCCTCTTCTTCTTTCGCTCTAAGTTCTTCAGTGAGGCGAACGACGTTAGCAATTCGGAGCGCCCGAGCTTCTCCGAGTTCATGAGCCTGCTCGGCCAATTTATCCTCATAGGATTTCATCTGACCCTCAAGTTCAGCTATATAGTCCTGGGCGGATGAAAGTTGAGCTCGGGCGGAAGCTGCATCCTAGACTACCTTCAAGATCTTCTGCCTCAGAAGATGAGCCTTTTCCCTGATTATATGTTGGTTTACCAAGCTCTCCATGCTCAAGCTTATCGTCTGGGCCAGGAGGTCGTTAATGCTGTCCGGGTCAGCCTATTTCGATCCTCCTGGAGGTAGATGGAAGCTCCCAGAATCGCCCACATTGCTGATAGGCACCAGGACATATCATGGCAGTCCTGTATATCTTGATCTCCACCGTTGATCTTACTTGTAAGGACAAACCCGGAGCCCTTGGATCAAAGAGAAGACGACAGAACCGGCGCCTTTTATTCCCGGCCTTCAGATCTGCCTTGACAAGAAGATCTTGTGCCGTTAGATTGGAAAAGAGAAAGGACAAATATTCTGAATGGGATCTCAGCCGTCCGTTTTGATTCTCTTCAATTCTCAGGCATCAGATCATATCCTTTAAAATCTAAACCTTCCATCTCCCTTAGGAGAAATCCTGACCCTTCATTAGGAGCACCCGTTCCCTATAAATACCTGCATGCAAAACTGTTAAGGGACGGACGAAAAAAGTTGGTGATTATAGTGGAAAGGCTCTGAAACTTGATTCAGTCTTGCTACTTTGCTATTTTAAGCTTTCAAAAATAGAGAAAATTCAGAAACCAGTTTTCTTAAGTATCTCCGTTGAAAGAGTGTTGGACCCTGAAACTCTTCATTTTCAGTTTGTTCACTACTCTGCGATACCATTTCTCAGTTCAGTTTCTTCTTCATCACCTTAATATCAACATTTTATTCTGCAAGCTTAATCTCATTCCAACCCGGTTACTGTTACTTCAGCTCAACTACATTCTAACTTGGTACTTGTTATTTCAAAGTAAGCATTAGTCCCCAGACTATTAGCTCGCAGCTCTACAATATTTGTGACTCCACAGTTAGTTCAATAGACTCAATCCCCCACAGGTAAGTGTCTAGACAATGGCTTTATTAAGTGCTCACTTTTTATTTTCTTTATTTTCATGCTCGTAATTTTCACCAAGTTCATGTTATGCTAAAGAGGCCCATGTAGATAGTTATTCTCTTGAGTTTATCTTTTATTCATCAGTTCATGTTATTTGTTTGTTCTTAGCCTTTATTACCTTCAAATATAGGTTTTCTGGTTACAGGCAATATGTAGGTAGTTTAATAAAATGTTGCAGCTGTATCCTAACACGAGAGTTTCTTTAAACAAATAAAAATAATAAAAGTTTGAATGATTAAGCGAAGGAAAAAGTTATGAAGTCGAACTACTAAATGAGCTCAGGAGATATCCTGGTATAGTGGGGATCGAGATAAGATCGGATCCCAGACTAGTAAACAAAAGATATCAGACATTGCCTGCCAAAGAGTACTAGTAAGGCGATCACAAAGGAGATCGGCAAAAACTCAGTCTGGTGTCCCCTCCCTAGTTATAAGGCATCAAAGGGTTAAGATAAGCCTTGCTCGGGTCCTGGCTTCTTTAAGTGCCAAAACCCTTAATCTAAGATTCTTACAATATACGATCGTAATAAATAGGTTAAGAGGTAGGGGGAGAGTTCTTACCCGATCTTCATTCGAACAAACACGGAGATCGGAGGAGAGTTCTTATCCGAGATCCTTCATTAAAAACCTTAAACCAGATATTTTAAGAGGTCGGGGGAGAGTTCTTACCCGATCCTCATTTGAACAAACACGGAGATCGGAGGAGAGTTCTTATCCGAGATCCTTCATTAAAAAAAAAAAAGACCTTAAACCAAATATTTTAAGAGGTCGGGGGAGAGTTCTTACCCGATCCTCATTCAAGCAAGACACAGAGATCGGAGGAGAGTTCTTATCCGAGATCCTTCATCAAATTTTAAATCATACACCTTAAGAGATCGGGGGAGAGTTCTTACCTAATTCTCACCTAAACTAAAACGGGGAAATCGGAGGAGAGTTCTTATCCGAAATCTCCCACTTAAAACTCCTAACAAAATACATCTAGAGATCAGGAGAAGTTCCCTGCCCGAGCTCTCTTAACAAAATTCAAAATTAAAACAAAGCAACCCCAATACACAAGACAAACTCACTCAAACACTTATTCACCAAAGGGCCATCTCATGAACTTGTGTTCCTAGGCAACCCAAAATAAGTGAAATATCAAACAGTCCTTCATTTTGCATAAAGGATTAACATCATCATTATCCCAACCCCCTAATTACCCTTTTAATTCATGAAAGAGCATAAGATTAAATCTGTTTACCCTTATTGAGGGACGAGGCGGGGTGCCTAACACCTTTCCCACCCTTATATGGACCCTGAACCTGGAATCTCTGTTTTCGAAGTGGTTTCTTTTAGTTTATTTTCACAAATGATTTCCTTTAATTTCCCTCAAAAATAAAGTGGTGACTCCTCACTCTTTCCCACTTTGGTGAAGAGCTTTATCTGGGCGATCGCAAAATACCTTGCGACAGCTTGGCGACTCCACTGGGGATTTCCTTTTTCTTAACTCATCATTTAGAGGTCCAAGAATAGATCTAGTTTTATGCTCTTATAAATTGAAATCGTAATTAGGAGGTTTTTATTCGCAAAATTCGAAAGTCTTGGTATATCAATTTGTTATTATTCTAACCATTTTTGCTTGTCTTATTCCCACAGCAACTTTCGTCAAAACAAAAAAATATATGCAAAAAACTCCCCCACAAAGGGAAGCGGTAAATATGTCCCTTCACACACTGAATACTTACACAATGTCCTCACACACTTCAACCCTATACCCGGGCTTTCTTACCCTCTAAGAATGTAGGAGGGAGTCATGTAGCGGTACCCGTGGGTTTTACACCGTTAGTATCCATGAAGGCTTCTACTCAGATTGAAACTCGTTCCATTTACTGTGATACCTGTGAAATTCTCCCGTTAGTATCATAGTCACGGAATTGGGCTCTACTTTTTACAGTAGGGGCAATTTGGGAACCTGTGACTTTTAGAAAATTAGACCTTGAGCTAAACTATCACAGTAGCCAAAAGCCGTAGCAAGCTACCTCATAAGATAGAACTTTCCAATTAGGTAGCACTTACTCGGTATTAGGATTCTCCCTATTTTAGGACAAAAGGGACATACTTGCTCTCACCCTACTCTGTTTGTGTTTTCTCATATTTTAAGGGCAGTTTTGAATTATTCTGTTAGGAGGATCTGCACATTTTCTTACTTTGATAAATGTGTAGGTATCACCCTGCCAACAATATAATTCAAAATTACCTGAATTTATCCTGCTAACAAGTGGGTCTGTAAAGGAATAATCATCAATTTTAAACATGGCATCCTCAAGTCAATCGACGGAAGAAGTTCTTAGACCAGAACAAAATGCTAAACCATGGTCCGGGTCGCCTCATAGTTCAAGGCCCCCACAAAGTGATGCCACCAAAGCACATGCTAGCCTGCTACCCCCATTAGACTTAAACAAAGTCGAGGTCAGAATGACCGGTCTCGAGGGACTATCTAGTAGTTAGAAGTCACTTCCCGATCATGTCAAGCCACAGTTCGAGGGAAAATATGGAAGGATTGCGACCTTGATACGGGTCAAAGTTCAAGTTCCAGCACTAAAGGCCATGCTGTCAGTTTGGAATCCAAAGTACGGGGTGTTCTCATTCAATGACATCGATACGACCCCTACCATGGAAGAGTATCAAGCATTGCTAGAAATCCCTTATGTGGCACAAAATCGAATCTACCTACACCTCGAGCATAGGCAGACTTGGAAACGATTTGCGCACATGTTGGGAATTCCCCCAGAGGAAGCAAAGGCAAGAGAAACTATCAAAGGAAACACGCATGGATGGTATTGGACTTACCTCAAGAAGTGGTTGGACCGATACATCCAGGATGAACAATGGGAGCAAGCTTCATTGGCACTAGCTTTGGGGATCTATGGCCTGATCTTGTTCCCTGGGCCTTCAGGAATTATAACCTGCAGTGTCGCGGAGATGTTTTGGGCTGTAGAAAAGCAGAAGGTCAACCCAGTACCAGCGATTCTTGCAGAGACTCTATTGACTCTTACTTACTGTCGATAACAAGACAGGAGGTCTATCAAGTATTATTCTCAATTGTTGCACCTCTGGATCATCAGTCACATGTGCCCCGTAGAGACAAGGGGGTTAACTTGGTACCTTGACCAGCCTCTTATTGAGAAGATGACCAAATTAGTAATCAGCACAAAGGATGAGCTACAGTGGCAAGAGCGGATTCTAAGCTTCAACAGCCACAATTATTGCTGGAGGAAAATGTGGACGTCAGGTCAACCTATTATGTTCAGCATAGGGGGTAATTATTTAGTTTCTCTAATTGGAGTGATCAGATACACAAGTTACATCCCAGCATTGGTAATGAGGCAGTTCGGCTCAACCCAGTCCGCACTCAGTATTAAAGAATACCACCAAGGTCATTTCTATCATGAGCTCGGTAGTGAAGAGGAATTGAAAGTAGCCGGCAAATCCTGGGAAAACATCACTATAATGGAAAGGTTGCCTAAAGGTCCGGGTGCCACTGACGATTATCTTAAATGGAGGGCCGATAGGGATCAAGGACACCCAACTGCCAAGCCAACGGGGCTCAAAGGTAAGATCTCCCATCAGAACATCCTCTCAGAAGAAGCTAATACTCTTCTGGTTGACTCTCTACAAAAATCGGTCACTGAGAACCAGCAATTATAGGAACGAATAAGGTAGATGGAGGATCAATAGCACATCCTCGGAAGAGAGGTAAAAAGACTGAGGGAAGAAGCAATGACCGAAAAGGCAGAGTTTGAGGAGCAAGAAATGCGGTGGGAAAGGGAAAAGATCTCCCTCCAAGCTACAATAAAAGAGGTAGAAGTTCGGAATGCAAGCTCCAAGAGAAAATGGAATACCAGGAGATACTCATGGAGGAGTATAAACAAGAGAGCAAAAAGAAGAAGCTTGAACTGAAAGAGCAAGCACAGCTTATCAATGATATTTTGAAAGAATGTGCTAAAGAAAGAAAGGAAAAAGACAGACAAGCTACTCTCCATCAAGAGCTAAGGGGAAATGTTGACCAGCTGGAGAGAATGATGGCACAAGGAAAACAAGAGCTCTTGCCAGAATCTGAATATGCCTTGGAGACATTTAACCCTGCCAGACAAGAAGAAAGACTCTATGAGTATCTCAAGAAATGTCATTGCATTATAAAAAGTCTCCCTGAGCCTAGGCCAATGTAAAAAAATGCTATGTATGAACTGTTTAGTTAATAAGATCACTTTGGGCCATTGTTTAGCAAAGTTGTGAATGAATAGTATGACTCCCATAGGAACTATCCTCACTAGGGTTATGCGAAAAGACGAATGCGCCATATGAACAAGTATCATAGACATGCAGTCGATCCAGTCATTCACCATCAGACTATTGAGTGATGCTATGATAAAATTGATGCAATTATCCTTCTACAGATCCCCTTCTTGGCTTACAGATGCCACCGTATCCTTTGTCCGAATCAGGACCTTTAATTTTTAACGAAATTTGAAATTTATTTAACGACCTTTTTTTCCCCCACAGAAAAACAACATTGCTTCAAGCAAAGCAAGCCTGACCAAACAAGCAGTTCAACCAAGACGAGTGTACTTAACGAGGTTACGAACAAAAAGGCTAATGGAAGATCAGGAGCAAGTCCAGAACCTATAGGGACAAGTTTCCGAGTTGAAAGACCAAGTCTTAGAGCTCATGAGATTAATGAGGGAGATGTCCCAAAATAAGTCTGCATCAGAGCCCAACTTGCCACTACCTCCCCCACCTCTTACAACGGTTGATTCTCATCAAGCTTCAACCTCTTTTACTTTCCAGCCACCTATCCCGGATCCGACAATCACTGTCAATCTGGCCCCCCTAAATAATGACCTACCTTTCCCCTACTACCCGGCTGTCCCAAATGCCAAAACACACCCTTCAATCCCGATTCCTCCAATTCATCTTGCCCCTTATTTCCCAACTAGGGGAATAGCTCATGCAGTAGGAGGAGAAAGTAAAATAAGAGAGAACGAGAAGTTATCTTCTCTAGAAGAAAGATTAAGGGCAATAGAGGGCCTGAACATATATGGTTCAATTGATGTGGCATCACTGAGATTGGTGCCAGACGTGGTGGTGCCACCCAAATTCAAAATCCTGGACTTCAACAAATACACCGAGAAGTCAGACCCTCGCATTCACTTAGCTACTTAAATTGCCAAGATGTCTGCCCTGACAGAAGATGATAGACTCTTGGTCCACTTCTTCCATGAAAGTCTCTCTGGGGCAGCCCTGAGATGGTGCATTCAGTTAGATAGGAGCAAGCTATGCTCCTGGAAAGATCTGGCAGACGCTTTCCTGAAACAGTATAAATTCAACTGTGACGTCACCCCCACAAGGAGAGACCTCCAAAATCTAGTGCAGAGAGAAAGGGAGAGCTTCAAGGAGTATGCCCAGAGATGGAGGGAGAAAGTAGAGGAGGAGTATCCTCCGATTAATGATAATGAACTCTGTTCTCTATTCATTGAGACGTTAAAAGCTCCCTATTTCAATATGATGACTGGAAACACCTCCAATAGCTTCTCAAACATCATTCAAGCTAGCGAGAGGATAGAAGCTAACCTGAGGATGGGACGGCTGCAGGAGTTGACTAAGAATCCTGCAAAGAAAACTGCCAGCTTCGGCAAAAAGAAAAAAGGTGATGTGCACACCATCACCCAACAAGCCCAATCCCCATTTCCTCAGAATAACTACCGGCCATATCCTCCCTCTCATGGCCCAACAATTACTAACATTCCACCCCCTTTTCCAAATTATCCTCACCCACGCCCACAGTATCCACCACAAACGGCCTATAACCCCAGACCGCCTGCCTAGTTAGTTCAATCAAGACCACCTCCTCCCCAAAATAATCCCAGATTGTAAAGAAATCCTGATCCACCTCTTCCCCTCCCACTCGGCAAAATATACCGATACCTCCTCGGTATAAACCAAATAGTGCTAATTCCCCTTGACCCAATCCAGCCACTATACTCTAGGTGGTATGATGCCAGTGCCCGATGCGAATATCATAGAGGGGAACTTGGACACTCGACTGATAACTGCGAGGCACTCAAGGAAAGAGTGCAAGCCCTAATCAGAAATGGGTGGTTGAAGATCGAAGGGAATGGCTCTCTCCCCAACGTCACTTCAAACCCTCTGCCCAATCATGGTACGAGCAGTGTTGTGAACATGATAGAGTCTGGGGACGAAAACTCAACTATAGAGATGGAGCGATTGATTCGTCACTTTGAGGAAATTTTTGTTATGGAAGTCAGGGAGGGCTACCTCTATCCACAGGCATCAGGATGAGGAAGGGATACGGGATGTCCCTACCATGGAGGAGCAGCTGATCATGAGCTGCGAGACTGTGAGGAATTCCGACAAGAGGTCCAGAACTTGCTGTCCCTCAAAATTTTAAGATGCCAAGCAAGGTCGAAAATGGAGGGCGGAGTAAATACAGCTAGATTCGGCCAGAATGCCTCCACCTCTAATCCCAGAATGACCTTCTCTGCCCCAGCACCACCACCAGCAGTAACAATCATCCAAACCCCACCCCAGCTCCCAGTCACAAACACTCGTGCTGTGCCCTAGAACTATAATTTCCAAGTCTTCACTCAGGAGGAGTCTAGTAGTACCTCAGCTCCCAGCCTTACCTGACACCCCTAAACCCTGCTTTGCTCCCCACGAGCATTTCAGAATGATTTACACCGGACCTTCCTGCAATGCTATTCCCCAACCAGGTCTCAAACTTGTCACAACCAGCAACACCTACCCACCTAAGCAAGAGGTGGAATTTATAACCCAAAGTGGGAGATGTTACGGGAATGAAGAGAGAGAAAAGAAGAAAGGGAAAGCAAAAATGGGAGAGCAACTGGAAAACACGGAGGGAGGGGCCGAGAAAATTGAAAAAGAACCTATGGAGCCAAAAGAAGAGGAGGAACAGTTGCTTCAGATAATGAAGCAAAGTGAGTACGATGTTGTTGAGCAACTAAGGAAGACGCCTGCTCGGATTTCACTGCTGTAACTAATTTTGAGCTCAGAAGTGCATCGCCAAGCCCTGCAGAAGATTCTGGGCCAGGCCTTTGTTAACCCCGACATAACACCGGGGCAGTTCGAGAAGGTAGTTGGTCAGATACAGGCATCCAGTTTCGTCACTTTCTCGAAAGAAGAGATAGACTCAGCTGGCTTGAAGCACACTAAAGCTCTGCATGTGACAATAAAGTGTAAGAGATGTATAGTTGCCAAAGTCTTGATTGACAACGAATCGACTCTCAATGTTTTACCCAATACCACCCTGGCCAGACTACCTGTAGGCTGATCAAATATACGCCAAAGCGCCATGGTGGTAAGAGCTTTTGATGGCACGAGAAAGGATGTGCTCAGAGACATTGATCTACCACTCCAAATCGGGGCATGCACTTTCAACATCACGTTCCAAGTAATGGATATTGAACCAGCATACACTACGCTGTTAGGAAGACCCTGGATCCATTTGGCAAATGCTGTCCCTTCCACCTTGCACCAGAGGATCAAATACATCATGGGTAGCAAGATCATAACAGTAAAGGGGGAGGAAGCCATGTTGGTCACAAAGCCGCAGTCAATTCCTTATGTGGAAACGACCGAGAAGTCATTGGAAAGCTCTTTCCAGGCACTTAAATTGCAAGAAACTACCTCGAGAAATGAAGGGGCCATGGCTATGGTGGCAAAGGTAATGTTGAAGAACAGTTATGAGAAGGGCAAGGGATTGGGCGCCACATTACAAGGAATCGTCGAACCCATACCAGCCATTCAGATGATCGGTCACTCCGGCTTGGGTTATGAGGAAGACACCCTCATGGATGGGAAATTCTGGATGAGAAACATGCTCCGGGATCAGAGGTTTGACCGGAGAGCTAGAAAAATGAAAATTTTCCCAAAGATCACAGACATCTTTAACAAATCGGTCATTGAAAACCCAGAGGAAGCTGAAGAATCTCCCGAAGAGCCATCCATTGATGTCATCCATCTCGATTCCCTGTATGAAGCATTAATCTTGCCAATGGCTGAGGGGCAAGAGCTGGAAAACTGGACAGCAGAGGATATTCTCGTACTCAATCTCGAGTAAAGTACCTTTGGTTATATCTACACTTGATCATTTTGTCCATGGTGACAAGTGTAATGCTGTAAATGGACCCTTCCCTTGTGATATAAATATTAATAAATTAATAGTGCATTTTGTATCCAACTCTCTTTTTTTTCTCTCTCTTGAAATCCATTCTTATAATATACTTCACTTTCGTTTCTTCAGGACCATTCATTAATTAACGCCTGATAATTTAGAAATTGCTTACGTTAATTTTGAAACTCCCATAACTGCCATTACTTCAAGTAATTTTGAAGAAGAACTGATAGAAGAAAGAGGTGAGAGAGATGAACCTTCCCTGGTGCCTTGCGGGGATGAAACGCACACCATCAATCTAGGCACAGAAGAAATAAAAAGGGAACTTAAGATTGTGGGGAGTGAGGAATTAGAGGATATGATCAGTTTGCTCAAACAATTCTTGGATGTGTTTTCATGGAGCTATGACAATATGGTTGGTTTAAACCCTCAGATAGTAACGCACAAGATCCCCCTAATTCCAGAGACAATTCCAGTAAAGCAGAAATTAAGATGAATGAACCCTAACACACTACTCAAAGTTAGGGATGAAGTCAAAAGGCAGTATGATGCCGGGTTTTTGGAAGTAGTTAAATACCCTCAGTGGATAGCAAATGTCGTCCCAGTAATGAAGAAAGATGGGAGAGTCAGGGTATGCATTGATTACAGGGATCTCAATGAAGCGAGCCTAAAGGATGATTTCCCTCTCCCACATATAGACGTGTTAGTAGACAATGCTGCAAGATTGGGCAGATGTTCATGTATTGATGGGGCATCCGGGTACAACCAAATCCCCATGGATGAAGAAGACAAGGAGAAAACCGCTTTCATCACTCAGTGGGGAGTGTTCTGTTATCGGGTCATGCCATTTGGCTTAAAGAATGCTGGGGCTACTTACTAACGCGCTTTGGTCACGTTATTCCATGATATGATGCACAAAAAAGTGGAGGTGTATGTGGGTGATATGATCATCAAATCCAAGGAGGGAGAAAGCCATGTGCAGGTGCTGAAGAAAGTATTCGAAAAACTTAGAAAGTATCAGCTAAAGTTGAACCCAGCCAAATGCGTGTTTAGAGCTAGATCTGGAAAGCTACTGGGATTCATAGTGAGTGAGAAGGGAATAGAAGTGGATCCAGACAAAGTTCGAGCCATTCAAGAAATGCCATCCCTAAAAACAGAGAGGGAGGTGCGCAGTTTCCTGGGGAAGCTGAACTACATTTCGAGATTTGTCTCCAACCTTACTACTAAAGCTTAGCCCATCTTTAGACTACTCAGAAAGAACAAAACCTCTCAATGGGATTAAGTTTGTCAAGAAGCTTTCAAGAAAATTAAGCAGTACCTGTCAAACCCGCCGATATTGGTTCTTCCAATGGCAGGGAGGCCACTGATTCTGTACATGGCAGTCCAACAGAACTTGATGGGATGTGTTTTGGGGCAGCATGATGATACAGGATGAAAGGAGAGAGCCATTTATTACTTGAGCAAGAAATTCAATGATTGCGAGTCAAGATACTCTTTCCTAGAGAAAACTTATTGCGCGTTGGCTTGGACGGCTAATCGGCTCAAACATTACATGTTGAATCATAAAACATGGCTCATCTCCCGGATGGATCCCATCAAGTATGTATTTGAAAGCCCATTCATACCAGGGAGGATAGCAAAATGGCAGGTCATACTCTCTCAATATGACATTGTCTATATGACCCGGAAAGTAGTAAAGGGTAGCGTAATTGCTGATCTCCTAGCAGAAAACCCTATCCAAGATTATGAAGCCCTAGATTTCGAAATCCCTAATGAGCATGTTAATGAAGTCGGTGGCGAAGAAAAGGAATCAGCTGATGTATGGGAAATGTATTTCAACGGAGCTGTCAATTTGTCTAGTAATGGGATCGGAGCTGTGTTGGTATCCCCTGATGGAAGACACTTCCCAATAGCTATCAAGTTAAGATTTGACTGCACCAACAACGTAGCAAAATACGAAGCCTGTGTGATCGGTTTGCAGGCTGCCATCTAAATGAAAATCAGGAAGTTAGAGGTGTATGATGATTCGGCCTTGATCATTTATCAAGTCAAGGGAGAATGGCAAACCAAGGACCCGAAGCTAATTCCATATCAAAAGTACTTACTGGAATTGATCAAGAGGTTCGAAGAAATTTCTTTCACTCACCTCAGCCGAGACAAGAATCAATTCGCGGATGCCTTAGCCACTCTGGCCATCATGGCTCAAATGGAGGAGGGGCAGACGACTCAAGTATTACAAATCAAAGCGAGGAGTGAGCCAGCGTATTGCCTCATGATCGAGGAAGAAACAGATGGTAAACCATGGTATCATGACATCTAAGTCTACATCAAGACCAGAGAATACCGTCCCGGGGAAAACAGAAATGAAAGGAGAATGATCAGGAGATTAGCTTTGGGATACTTCCCCAGTGGTGAAATTCTGTACAAAAGGAGCTACAATGGCGAACTGTTGAGATGCGTAGATACAAAAGAAGCAAGGAAGATCCTTTTTGAGACTCATGAAGGGAATTGTGCAACCCATGCTAATGGGCATATGATGGCTAAGCAAATCTTGAGACAGGGATACTTCTGGATTAGTATGGAGAAGGATTGCATCGAGCATTTTCGGAAGTGTCATAAATGTCAAATCTATGCAGATCCGATAAATGTCCCACCTCATCAACTGTTCAACCTCATCTCCCCTTGGCCTTTTGTAATGTGGGGCATCAATGTAATTGGTCCCATTAATCCCAAGGCATCCAATGGGCATAGGTTCATCTTGGTAGCTATTGACTATTTTTCTAAATGGGTCGAAACGACATCATATGCCCACATCACGCAGAACACATTTCTCAAATTTCTCCGAAACAATGTCATTTGCCGATATAGCCTCCCCAGCCAAATTATCACTGACAACGCCAAGAACTTGAATTGTCCAAAGATCCAGAGTTTGTGTGACCAATACAAAATCCGACATCTTAATTCTTCACCGTACCATCCCCAGATAAATGGAGCGGTGGAAGCCGCAAACAAGAATCTCAAGAGAATGATCCGGAAAATGACCATCACCTATAGGGATTGGCATGACATGCTTCCCTACGCCTTTCATGCATACCGGACCACCGTGAGAACATCAACTGGGGCAACTCCATACTCACTAGTTTATGGAATGGAAGCTATCTTGCCTATTGAAGTAGAAATTCCTTCCCTAAGAATTCTGAAAGAATCAGGAATTGATGAGTCAGAATGGATCCAGTCAAGGTTGGACCAATTGAATTTCTTTGGATGAGAAAAGGCTAGCGGCGTGTCATGGCGATTATACGAGAAAAAGAATGGCTAGAGCATTTAACAAAGGAGTTCGCCCGCGTGAATTCCAACCCGGGGATCTAGTCCTGAAAAAGGTGCTTCTGAATCAAAATGATGCCCGGGGTAAATGGTCACCAACTTATGAGGGACTCTACATGGTTAAAAAGGCATTTTTTGGAGGGGCCTTGATCTTGACCCACATGGACGGCTAAGAATTTCCAAGACCAGTGAATGCCGATACCGTCAAAAGATATTATGCCTAAAAAAAAAAAATCAATCTAGGGGATGAAAACCGGAAAGGGCGCCCTTAGAACTAGAAAATGAAGAAATAAGGAAGGGATTACGGGACCAAGAAGAGGAAATAACCCACCACGGCACAAATGTTCGTCAACAGAGTGCTTGAAGTATTAGCAGTTAAGGGACTTCAAAATTAGCTACAAGGAATTTGTAAGATCTATTCTTGTAACCTTTCTCTTTGCGACTGTACCTTTTTCTTTCAAGACAATAATAAATCATGCTTCTTTGCATATTTACACTACATTCATATTCATCTATCCTATATGTGCCCACATTCTGATGTTATTTCTCTTCTCCATCTTTATTTTATGCACTATTAATCTGTTAAAATATTTTGTCATAAGATTGGGATTTGGATATTGATAACCTCACGTACTTTGCTATGAGATTTGCAGGAAAGGCTCAAAAAAAAAAAAAAAAAGACTAGGGGTGAAAACCCGGAAGGGCGCTTCTAGTCAGATGGGCAGAGGGGAAAGTGAAAACTCGTGAGGGCGCTCTCCGCAAAATAAGCAAGTCAAGAGCAGAAAGGGCTTCCTAAGAAATGAGTAAGAAAGGGAAGGTTATGGGTTTGAATCTTGAGACTCGTCCTCCATTAATCGTTTATCTTCGGGATCCTATTAAGTACACTTTGTCGCGAAAGAACTTCTTGTGTCAGGTTAGGCTTGCTTTGTAAGTTGATTTTAATTTTCGCATTTTAAATTTCCTGTTATCAACCTCTGGTTCCTTGATCTAAGTTGATTTTAATTTTCACATTTTAAATTCTTGTTATCAACCTTTGGTTCCTTGATCTAAGTTGATTTTAATTTTCGCATTTTAAATTCCTGTTATCAGCCTCTGGTTCCTTGATCTAAGTTGATTTTAATTCTTGCATTTTAAATTCCTGTTATCAACCTCTGGTTCCTTGATCTAAGTTGATTTTAATTTTCGCATTTTAAATTCCTGTTATCAACCTCTGGTTTCTTGATCTAAGTTGATTTTAATTTTCGCATTTTAAATTTTCTGTCATCAACCTCTGGTTCCTTGATCTAAGTTGATTTTAATTTTCGCATTTTAAATTCCTGTCATCAACCTCTGGTTCCTTGATTTCGCATTTAAATTTCCTACTATCAACCTCTGGTTCCTTGATCCAAGTTGATTTTAATTTTTTGCATTTAAATTTCCTGCTATCAACCTCTGGTTCCTTGATCCAAGTTGATTTTAATTTTTCGCATATAGATTTCCTACTATCAACCTCTGATTCCTTGATCCAAGTTGATTTTAATTTTTCGCCTTTAAATTTCTTGTTATCAACCTCTGGTTCCTTGATCCAAGTTGATTTTAAATTTTCGCATTTAAATTTCCTGCTATCAACCTCTGGTTCCTTAATCCAAGTTGATTTTAATTTTTCGCATTTAAATTTCTTGCTATCAACCTCTAGTTCCTTGATCCAAGTTGATTTTAAATTCTTCTATTTAAATTTTCACACCATCAACCTCTGTTTCTTTGATCCAAGTTGATTTTTGATTTCCAGCTTCTTAACCCCGATCGCCCAAAATATGGGTCTGGATCTTTACACAATTCCTATGCGGGAAACTTCATTCCCTCCCATAGAAATTATGTAAAGAGGGGCAGCTGTTGACACTATATTTTGGCCGATCACTAAAGTCAAGGGACTTTAGGGTTGACTCTTAGCCGATGGCTTTTGTCACATGATTCTTCCGAACACATCGATTGCTCCATCATGAAACAAACCGATCCCGTACTTAATTGATTATTTTCTGATCTCTTATAAGAGCGGTTCAAATCGATGGCGGGTCTCCCACGCCATCCAATCTCATTTTTGATCTCTCGTCAAAAGAGGTCAAACAAATGTCAAATCTCAATGTCATTCAATCTCATTTCCGATCTCTTCTTACAAAATATAGTTGGAAGTTGTTTAGCTAACATTAAGATCAGGTCCCTCACTTGTATATCTTAGACATTACTTAAAATAAAGATATCAATCCGATTTAATGGTGATTCCGATCTAATTCAAAATGAGCCTTTTCCAATTTTAATGATCTAAAGTTCTGCCCGGTGTTTGGTTTCGACTTAGGCCGATCTCATGCATAAATGTTTTTTCGACCACTTATACTTGAGTTAATAATGGCTTTTAAGTTTACCGTCCAGTACGTTCAAAACAATTAAGTACTCATAAAATTTGGACATTTTCCGATCTCAACAAGAAATTGAACAAAAGATTTCATTTCATTCAAAAAATAAACGTTTACAAGTCATTCGGCTAGAGGATCTCTCCCAGCCTGGTCTCTTGATACATTTCGTTCATTCTCTCGCTCTCTCTCAGTTTCCTCCTCGCTCTCCTCTTCGTCTCGAGGAGCCAGGTCCACCATCCAGGAGAAGTCCTCCTCAGGATAATGCCTCCTGAGCTCGGCTAAAAGGTCACTATGGGCGTTCACGTAAGCACCGGCCTCCCTCGTCATTGCCTCTTCTTCTTTCACTCTAAGTTCTTCAGTGAGGCGAGTGATGTCAACAGTTTGGAGTGCCCGAGCTTCTCCGAGTTCATAAGCCTGCTCGGCCAATTTATCCTCATAGGATTTCATCCGACCCTCAATTTCAGCTATATAGTCCTAGGCGGATGAAAGTTGAGCTCGGGAGGAAGCTGCATCTTGCACCGCCTTCAAGATCTCCTACCTCAGAAGATAAGCCTTTTCCTTAATTATATGATGGTTTACCAAGCTCTCCATGCTCAAGCTTATCGTCTGGGCCAGGAGGTCATCGATGCTGCCCGGGGTCAGCCTATTCCGATCCTCCTGGAGGCAGATGGAAGCTCCCAGAACCTTAGCCAAACCCGGGTTCTCCCGAATAGAGCGATTCTTTTCCAAAGTATGAATAAGGACCTGTGCACCACGAGACAAGGTCCTCACAGTGGGTTAGGAAGGACCACCTTCCGCACTAGAAGGAGCAGGGGGAGGGGGTGGTTCTTCTTGTCGAGGAAGAGATTGAGTTATTTCTATTTCAGGGACCGGCTATCCCAAGGGTTGGGATGAGCCTCCCGGCACCTCTCCTGAATCATGCCTTGGCGTCTACAATGCCTCAGCGAGCTTCATTTCCTGCACTTTCCTGGAGACCTCCCTCTTTCGCTTTCGGCTCTCTTTGGAAGCCTCTCTGCCCACCATACCTACACAAAGAAAAATCAGTGAGTTCGTTAAGGCCTAGAGATTAGAGATTTAAAAAGTACCAGGGCTGAGGTCAGAGAGCTGAAGCCCGTATTCTTCACCGGTAACCAGCCGCATCATCCAATCGTGCAGTTCGGCCATCACCGCATCTAAGCAAGAGAATTTTTGAGTGGCCGCCTGATCCTTTAGCTCCATTACCATGGCGCCCTCGTCCTTACTTAGGGCGATCTTTTTCGGAATCGAAGGGACCAAATATTGCCAACTTCAGGGGAAACCTTCGAAACCGTTCGGAATCTTGCTCCTCAACATGAAGAAGTGATTTTTCCAATTCTTCAGTGAGGAGGGGAGATTGGTAAAGAGCCCACAGTGCAGTTTTGCTTGAAAGAATTAGTACTCGTCGTCCTTTCGACGAGTAAGCCTATGCAGCTCGGCAAATACCTTCCCGGTAGGATCGAGTCCCTTAGCTCGGCAGAGGCCCCTGAAAGCCACCAGGATTCGCCACAAGTTCAGATGCACTTGGGCTATACTTACGTGGTGAAACTTCAGAACATCCTTGAAGAAGTCATTAAGGGAAAACCGTAGCTTGGCTTTTAATTGCTCTTCATACACCATGATCGCATCATTTTCGTCAAAAAAATGATCGGCTTGGAGATTGCCATGGCATCTGATGAGCTCGTACGAATCGGTCAGAAGTTGTACTCTTGACTAATGATTTACAGATTGGTTTCCTTAAGGACTGACGGTAATTCCTCCATGGCAAGATTTTCTCTTGACTGAGCTGCTCGACCGTGAGTCGAAGCGAAAGTCGTAGGAGGCTCAAGTCGGCTACTTGGCCTGGCCAGCTCAACTTCATCCGACGTTATGAGATATGGATGAAAGGGGGGCTCGCCGCTCTCTGACCTTCGGCGTCTCTCATTTTCAAACAAAAATAAAAGAAATTAACTAAGAGAGGGATTAAAGTCCTTACTGGAATGTGATCGGTGCCGGAAAGACTTGAAGAAATGAGAGAAGGTCAAAGTTATAAGCAGAAAGCTGAAAATGACATAGGGGAGCAAATGAGATATCCTTCCCCTATTTATACCCGTTTGAGCATTCAATGCTCACAGTGCCCCAAGTATCGCATCGGTTAGCGGAATTCGCCCGTTTTACTGACACGTCGCGGGAAGGTTCCAGAAACACCATAAATGGAATAAGATGAGATCGATTAGCTAGAGTCGTCGGGTTCGGGCAAATGTTCAGAGTCACAGATCGGCTAAAAATGATTTAGTTAGGAACCAGATCGAGTAGGCACATCAGAGATCGGAAATTTAACTTCATTTTTACAAGGTCAGATTTCATCATTTGGGCGATCCCAAGAGATCGGATTACATCATTGAGAGAACCATTAAGAACCAAATTTCATCAAGAAGTGATGAGGGACCTGATGTGAGAGAGATCGGAAAAGAATCATAACTAAGAGATCGGAAGGAATAGAGATCGGAAAAGAGGAAAAAAGACTTCCAATAACTTTCGTCATAATCAGAGCCAAGGTAGTTAAAGCATTGCAGGCGAGATCAAATCTTCACCGCACGCCTCATTTGTAGAATCGCCCACATTGCTGACAGGCGCCAGGACATGTCATGGCAGTCCTGTACATCTAGATCTCCACCGTTGATCTTACTTGTAAGGACAAACTCGGAGCCCTTGGATCAAAGAGAAGATGACAGAACCGGCGCCTTTTATTCCCGGCCTTCAGATCTGCCATGACAAGAAGATCTTGTGCCGTTAGATTGGAAAAGAGAAAGGACAAATATTCTGAATGGGATCTCAGCCGTCTATTTTGATTCTCTTCAATTCTCAGGCATCAGATCATGTCCTTTAAAATCCAAACCGTCCATCTCCCTCAGGAGAAATCCTGAGCCTTCATTAGGAGCACCCATTCCTTATAAATACCTGCATGCAAAACTGTTAAGGGACGGACGAAAAAAGTTGGTGATTATAGTGGAAAGGCTCTGAAACTTGATTCAGTCTTGCTACTTTGCTATTTTAAGCTTTCAAAAATAGAGAAACTTCAGAAACCAGTTTTTTTAAGTATCTCCATTGAAGGAGTGTTGGACCCTGAAACTCTTCATTTTCAGTTTGTTCACTACTCTGCGATACCATTTCTCAGTTCAGTTTCATCTTCATCACCTTAATATCAACATTTTATTCTCCAAGCTTAATCTCATTCCAACCCGGTTACTGTTACTTTGGCTTAACTACATTCTAACTTGGTACTTGTTATTTCAAAGTAAGCATTAGTCCCCAGACTATTAGCTCGCAGCTCTACAATATTTGTGACTCCACAGTTAGTTCAATAGACTCAATCCCCCATAGGTAAGTGTCTAGACCGTGGCTTTATCAAGTGCTCACTTTTTATTTTCTTTGTTTTCATGCTCGTAATTTTCATCAAGTTCATGTTATGCTAAAGAGCCCCATGTAGATTGTTATTCTCATGAGTTTATCTTTTATTCATCAGTTCATGTTACTTGTTTGTTCTTAGCCTTTATTACCTTCAAATATAGGTTTTCTAGTTACGGGCAATGTGTAGGTAGTTTAATAAAATGTTGGCAGCTGTATCCTAACACGAGAGTTTCTTTAAACAAATAAAAATAATAAAAGTTTGAATGATTAAGCGGAGGAAAAAGTTATGAAGTTGAACTACTAAATGAGCTCAGGAGATATCCTGGTATAGCGGAGATCGAGATAAGATTGGATCCCAGACTAGTAAGCGAAAGAGATCAGACATTGCCTGCCAAAGAGTACTAGTAAGGCGATCACAAAGGAGATCGGCAAAAACTCAGGCTGGTGTCCCCTCCCTAGTTATAAGGCATCAATGGGTTAAGAGAAGCTTTGCTCGGGTTCCTAGCGTCTTCAACCGCCAAAACCCTTCATCTAAGATTCTTACGATATACGATCGTAATAAATAGGTTAAGAGGTCGAGGGAGAGTTCTTATCCGATCCTCATTCGAACAAACACGGAGATCAGAGGAGAGTTCTTATCCGAGATCCTTCATTAAAAACCTTAAACCAAATATTTTAAGAGGTCGGGGGAGAGTTCTTACCCGATCCTCATTTGAACAAACACGAAGATCGGAGAAGAGTTCTTATCTGAGATCCTTCATTAAAAAAAAAGATCTTAAACCAAATATTTTAAGAGGTCGGGGGAGAGTTCTTACCCGATCCTCATTCAAGCAAGACACGGAGATCGGAGGAGAGTTCTTATCTGAGATCCTTCATCAAATTTTAAATCATACACCTTAAGAGATCGGGGGAGAGTTCTTACCTGATTCTCACCTAAACTAAAACGGGGAAATCGGAGGAAAGTTCTTATCCGAAATCTCCCACTCAAAACTCCTAACAAAATACATCTAGAGATCGAGAGAAGTTCCCTGCCCGAGCTCTCTTAACAAAATTCAAAATTAAAATAAAGCAACCCCAATACACAAGACAAATTCGCTCAAACACTTATTTACCAAAGGGCCATCTCACGAACTTGTGTTCCTGGGAAACCCAAAATAAGTGAAATATCAAACAGTCCTTCATTTTGCATAAAGGATTAACATCATCATTATCCCAACCCCCTAATTACCCTTTTAATTTATGAAAGAGCATAAGATTAAATCTGTTTACCCTTATTGAGGAACGAGGCGGGGTGCCAACACCTTCCCCGCCCGTATATGAATCCCGAACCTGGAATCTCTATTTTCGAAGTGATTTCTTTTAATTTATTTTCACAAACGAATTCCTTTAATTTTCCTCAAAATTAAAGTGGCGACTCCTCACTTTTTCCCACTTCGGTGAAGAGCTTCGTCCGGGCGACCGCAAAATACCATGCGACAACCCTCATTCATACTTTTATATATGAAAATTCATTTTGCAGTAGATACTTATTTTATTTATTTGATATATTATAATTATGGTTAATTACATATGTAAATAAGTATTTTATATAAAACTAATAATATTTTATTTAGATTTAGATTTTTATACTTCTTTTTTTTTTTTGAAATAGATTTTTATATTTCTTAATTATAAATTAACATGTAATTATATTTAATTAATTAACCTCTCTATGTTTATATTGTCGGTATATAAATGTTCTCATAATTTAAATATAAAAAATAATGTTTATATTAAATAAAATTTCGATTACCTGAAAATTAGTTTTTTCTTATTTTTATTTTAACGTTGGCAATATATGTGTTTTTTTACCTTATTAGCTTAATTGAATTATTGAAGAACTAAAATTTTTTATATCACAAATAATACGAAAGAATCTCACTTGTTGTAAAATTGTCTAATTAAAATAAAAAAAATTAATTTTCATATTTAATGAAATATATTATTTTAAAATAATATTATTATTAGATTTGGTAGTTTTTATGGTCAGTAAAAAAAGTCTTGAAATATAAGATTTTATGCAAGATGGGACCCTGGCTTCTCATTGACTGGAAAATTTTTTCCCTTTATATTTTTGTTGCACTCATCACAATAATTTGAGAAATAATTTTAAAATTATATAATTTGGAGATTTTTTTTTATTATATAAGTGTTGGCGTTTGTCTTTTTTTAAAAAAAAAAAAGAAATTATTAGCTTTTAAAATATTAAGTGCTACAAATTTATAATTTACTATAACTAAACTAGTAATGATTGAGAAAGATCAAAATTTCATATTTATTAATTATTTTTAAATAAAAACTAAATAATAATAATTTTATAATTATATTAAAAATATTTTTTTAGTTCACAAGTTCAATTTATTCGTTTTTTAATAATAATAATAATAATAATAATAATATTATTATTATTATTATTATTATATTTGTTGTTGTTGTTGTTGTTGTTGTTGTTGTTGTTGTAGACACTATATTTTGATCGGCCTTTAAATACACAACTTGTTTCAAATTCAAATTCTCTTCAAAAGTTCCAATTTTAGCAAATGAATTTCCCGTTTGAGCACCATCTGATCTCAATAAGCTACCTAAATTACGATCTGATCACAGGTCACTTGTCTGAATTCAAAATAATTCGATCTCATGTTCAAGTTAGGTTATTTTTCAATCTCTTCGTCTTTATTTGACATGTTCAAATCGATATCCGATCTTCGAACCATTCGATCTTACATTCTATTGTTTTTCGATTTTACTGTGTTCAAATACCTCAAAATTCCAAATTACGTTTAGTTTTATGATCAAGTATCTCGCTCAAATTGTTCAAACATTTCTTAACAAGGTTAATATTTTATCCGATCTCTAAATAATTGTTTCAATCCTAATAAATTATTTCAATTATGATCCAATCTCAAGTCTTTAAAATTTTACAAATCACTCTTCAAATGTTTCAAAGTTTTAATCAATATTCGGTCACAGGGCCATCTGATCTCATGTTCATGTGCAATGGTTTTCCAATCTCTTTAAGTGGTCTTATGTTTTATAACTGATCTCAGATTCTATGTTCAACTTTATTCAATTGATTAGGAGTTAATTCTATTCAGTACTCAAGCAACTTGGCTTGATCTCATCAAGAATTAATCATGAAAGAACATAATTCATTCCAAAAGAGTACAAAGTCATTTAGCGAGAGGATCTTCCCCAGCCTAATCTTCAGTTACATTTTCAACATTCACTCCCTCCTCTCTTTCTTGTTCGCCCTCACTCTCAGCCTCGGCACCAGGAGCAAGTTCCTTGAGCCAGGTGAAGTCCTCGTTGGGATAGTGCTTAACGAGCTCGGCAATGAGATCACTATGGGCTTTCACATAAGCCCCAACTTCTTTCATTAGAGCTTCTTTCTCCTTTGAGAACTTGACTCGGACATCGTCAAGCTCCTTTTCTAACTGAGATGCCCTCTCTTCATGAGACTTCGCCTATTATTCTAATTCGACAATTCGAGCATTTACAGTAGAGAGTTGGTTATGCACTACCGCCACATCTCGGGACATCTTTGACATCTCCCTCTTCATAAGATAAACTGTCTCTCTAACCACGTGCTGGGTCACCATCGCTTCCGAGCTCAAGCTTATTGAGAGACTGAGAAGATCATCGATACTTTCAGGGCCCATTTTGGTCCAATCCTCAGGAAAGCAAATCGTGGCACTCAATACTTTTGTCAAGTCAAGGTTATCCCACACCGATTTATTTTTCTCCAATGATTGGAGTAGTATTTTGGCACCTTGTGTGAGAGGTCGCCCAAACAAACCTCCTTAGTCTGAGGATTCGCCTTCTGTAGCTGAGGAGATCGGAGGTTGAGAAGGAGGTTCAGATCGAGTGGATCGCTCCACAGTGAGGATTTGCACCTCTAGGATCGGCTACTCTCAGGTTTAAATGTCGGAGCTCGCCTCTTCAGTTCGGGTTCTCTTTCGAGCTTCAGCTCTCTTCATTTCTAGTACCTTCCCACTGAGCTCTTTATTTCGCTTTCGAGCTTCTCTTACAGCTTCACTTCCCGCCATATCTACATAGAAGAGTAAGTTAGTGAGATCACTAGGGCTAAGAGATTGAAGATTCAAGTTTTACCTGTAACATCCCTATTTGTATAAAGTGGTATATTTCACTGTTCCGGTGATCAGAGTCGATCCGGATGATTAAGGGGATTAGAACCACACCTAAGACAACTAGATAAGACCTGAACATAAATAATTAGTAATTGTCAATTGGTTAAAAATAAATAAGAAAAATAGAAAATTAGAAGTTAAATGAGCCGAGAGTCACAGCGATGGGTGACCTTCTCGGGAAGGACTGCGAGGTTAATTTAAACTCAAATTTCGAATAGTAAAATGTCACGCTGCAATCTTTAGGACTATTGCGAACACAGTGGAAAAGAGAAAATAACGAAAAAGAATTGTTAAGCTGGTTAAATAATTAGGTCATGGATCCAGAAGAAATATTGAATTATTTGCAAACCGGGTCAAACCGGCAATGGGCAATTTGGTCAATTGACCCCTAGAGCTGACTCCTGACCTGAATGTTAAATAAAATCGGAGAAAAGAAAAATTCAAAATTGCGAATTAAATTAAAGAACTAATGAAAAAAATAAAAAAATAAAAAGAAAGAAAAAGAAAAAGTGAAAAAGTTATTACATCATGCATGACATCATGCATGATGCAATAAACTTAATCATTAAATATTAAAAAAAAAGTGGGATAATTATGTAGTAATTAAGTCAAAATTTATAAAAGAAAAGAAAAGAAAAAAATTTTCTTCCTCACCCATATTGCCGGCTCACTCTCTCTCACCCTCTCCCTCTCAAAATCCTCCATGAAAGCTCATTTTTGAGCTTGAAGAAACCAAAAGTTAGCCATAGAAATTGCAAGCTCCTTAGATTCAACCTTGTTTGGGCAACTAGAAAAGAAAATTGATCAAGAAAGTTTGGAAGAAGAGTGAAAGATTTGAAGATTTGAAATTTAAAGTGAGGTTAGTAATCTAAACTTGGAATTTCTAGTTGAATTATTGTGTTTATAGTTGAATAAACCTAGAAATATATTTAAAATGAAAAGAAAACATCTTTGGAGGACTATATGTGAATTCGGTCAGCTAGGGATTAAGTTGAAAATGCATGAGTTTGATTGAATTAAACATGTTAGAAAGCTTGAATGAGTTGAGAAAGTATGTTTGTATGCTTGGAATTAATAAAATATAACAAATCAAGTGAGTTAGGGTTTTGGACCTAGGGTTTTGGGAGACAAAATTTAGAGAATTGGTCAAATGGTGTGTTTGACCTTGTTTGAGCTGAAAAATGGTCATATGTGACCAATTGTGGTGTGTTGGAAGTTTTAGAACCAAATTGAAATTTGGATTGGATGTGGCCATTCTATAGGCAGCATGACCAAGGTCCCTTTCAGGGACCAAACTTGAAAATTTACCAACCTAATTGGTATGAGGCTAATTGGGAATGAAACTAGACACAAAATGACACATTTTTCATTTAGGAATTATGCCCAAAAAGTGACCATAAGATAATGAACAAATTGACCAAATCCGGAATTAGGTGTTCTGCCCTGTACAAAATGACCAAATAAATAGTGTTTTCATTTAGCCATAACTTGGGCTAGACAGGTCCAAATGACCTAAAATTTTACCAGTATAAAGCTGAGATATAGACCTACAACTTTCATGAAGAACACAAACCCAAATTATTCTCTTAACCAAGTCATTTAGCCACCCAAATTTGGTGACCTAAAACTGCCTGAACCCAGAAATTTGCCCAAAAATCTAGGTTAGGCCAATCTGGCTAGCCATGTTTAAATGGCTATAACTTGAGCTACAAAACTCTAAATAGAGTGATTCAAAAAGAGAAATAAAGTTAAGACAATAAGGAACAATTTCTATGGAGAAAACCTTGCCAAATTCTAACAGCAACCTGACCAATGGAACAGTACAAAATAGGTCACCAAAATTGAAAATTTGAAAATATGCGTAAAAGACTTAAGTTTTGAGAAAATAACCAAAACTAATAAAATTGGTAACCAAAATATGGTATGTGAGTATAGTTAGAGTTCTCATACCTTTTAAGCATAAGAAAGTCAATATTTTGACTTGAATAGTACCATGAATAGTAACCTCAACATGAAAATTTTCAAGAATGTAAGTTTAAGCATATTGGGATTAATTATTAGAATTATTGTGAGACAAAGATACTGAGACACTATAAATTTCGTGTTTCAGCTGAAAAAAACCTGGAATGTCTAAGAGACTGTGTCAAGGCCTAGAGGCGACTCACGTTAGGTTTGTGCACAATAAACCCTATTTAAGTATTTTCTCATTGAAAATTTGATTTAGTATGCACTATGAAATTTCCGTGTTAATTATGAGTTTAAGAACTTTTGTGTTGCCACTTGTGAATTAAAATACGACTTTGGAAATTGATTTGATTTTGCATGCAATATTTCAATTAATTGTTTTAAATTGATTTCTGATTCACACTTAGCATGATAGTGCCTTATTATTCCTCCATTTATGGGGTTGAGATCGATTATTTTCCTCCCTCTCTGGGTTACCAATTGAGGTTGTAGATCGGATGAGTACTCATTAGCTAGCTAGCCACCTCCCTCATTGATTTCGATTAGTGGGGTTGTAGATTGCTTTGTCGTGGTGTACAATGCGGCATTGATCGAAAATTTTGTGTCATGGCTTAAGTTGTGTATGAATTGGCAACACTATGTTTATTAAATTATTTGACCAAAATTATGCTATAATGAGTTTTGATAATTGTGAAATATTTAAATTGTGATTTGTCAATGAATGTTCTATGTATTGCATTTCAAATTTTTATTGTGCACCACTGAGTATTTTTATGCTCAACGATAGCTTATTTTGCTATCGCAGATAAGAGCAAGGACAAAGCAGTAGAGTGAGCTGCTGAATTGGCAAGGCCTTCGCTGATCTTTTGTACGGGTATTTAATTATACCTTGTAATTATTTGATGTAAATATTGTAATGCCTTATGTATTGATAAAAAGTTGAGCAGTTGTATAATAAATTATAATAATGATATTTTAGATTTTCTTTTTGGAAATTAAGATATGTATTTGTAAAATAAGTATTATTTGCAATGTGAATGAATTTGTGAAGTATTTTGAGATGACAACTTTAGTTGAATTGTGGATTTAAATTGAATTGTGTTGACTTGAGTTTTTTTGGTGGTTGGGAGTTGTGGAAACAATTATTGGAAGTGTCTTTATAGGTTTTTGAAGAACTGTTTTCTCAAAACACAGATGGCACTCTGCCGAAATTTTTCCAAAATTTACGAAAAAATAAAAATGGACAAAAATTTTTACTAGTTTTGAAACTTCAATTAAATGTTTTTAATTCCTACCAAAATGCTCACCACTTCCAAAAAGTAAGAAAATTGTTTTAAAATCCCTTGTAGGATACTTAATGAGTTATCGGTAGGTGAAGTTCGGTAGTTCATTAGGTATTCTACGGGATCATGTTATGCCTTACAGAGGGTAAGGTGTGACATGTTTTGGTGGTATCAGAGCATGGTTTTGCAATGAATTTTGACTATGTATGTGAATATCTCTTTGATAAGTACAACTGCTCAAGTGTCTTTAATTGATACATATGACATATTTACATCTTGAATATGCACTAACGGAGGTCAACCTCCTTGTGTTTGATCTCAGGAAGTATAAAATTTTTGAGAAAGGGAATGGAAGAGGGAGATCATTCCGTAGAGCAATCTGTCGAGGCTGAGGTCCAAGGGGAAGCCCCAGCACTCCAGAACGTGAGTGGGTCAGCCACTCTAGCTCCTACTCCAGCACCGCAGTTTCCTGCTCAGTTTGCACAGCAGATGGCTGCGTTTTTCCAATAAATGGCGGGAAATGTGCCACCTCAAACTCAGATGCAAGCACCTGCAGCACAACCACAGCCCTCAGCTTGGCAATATGAAAAATTAATGAAATTTGGGGCCACCGAGTTTAAGGGCACTGTGGATCCACTGGAGGCAGAATAGTGGTTAGAGAGAATTGAACGGGTTTTCAGAATGCTATAGTGTGTAGAAGAGCTGAAGTTCGAGTACTCTGTTTCTCTATTGCAAGGGGATGCATATGAATGGTGGAAGACCATCCCCATGACCTAGTTGAAACACTGTCTTGACATGGGCCAGACTTCACGAGGCAATTCGAGTAGTGGGTCCACGATGCTTATGTTGATATGAAGTTACAAGAGTTCCTGAGTTTGAAACAAGGGGACAGAACCATAGCAGAGTATGAGAGAGACTTCTCTCGACTGAGCCATTATGCTGGAAGCTTAGTCTCCAGCCCCAGAGACAGATGTAAGAGGTTTGAGGCTGGGTTAAGGCCTAGCTTAAGAATGTAAGTTGTGGGATCCAGACACCAGAATTTTTCTGAGTTGATTTCACAAGCCCTGGAATTGGAAAAGATAGAATCAGAAGGGGCGGTGAAGAAGGGCACTCAAGAGAAAAAAAAAGACTGAAAAGGCTACGGGCCAGGCTACTGAAAGTGGTTTTGGGAAGAGGAAACTGTCACACCCTACCCCTCTGTAAGGCATAACATGATCCCGTAGTATACCTAATGAATTACCAACTTCGTCTACTGATAACCCATTAAATACACTACAAGGGATTTTAAAACTTTTCTTACTTCTTTATATAGTGGTGAGCACTATTTACATGTTAAAACCTTTTTGAGCAGGTGAATTAACTAACACATTTAGAGTATTAGTAATTTCTGAAAAAAAATTATGGCAGAGTGCCCTCCGTAATTTGGATAAAACAGTTCTTCAAAAACCTGTAAAAAGCACTTCAATATTTTTCTCAATCTCAAACTCTAGCATAATTCAACACAACATATTTCTCAACTCAAATCCATAGTAATTTTTCAAAAACTGAGATACAAAAAATATAATACAATTTTTACAAGTCAAAATAACTCATAATTTATTTTACAACTTTAATGTACAATTTTATTTTACAACTGCTCAAAACTAAGAACAATATTTACATACAGTGAACATACATTACAGTACAAAATGCAAAATGTGGTATACTCAATATACCCGATGATCTCTCAATGTAGTACTAGCGGCCTGATGCTTTGCCTGTCGATCTGTCTACTGCGGCAATGAAAGCTATCGCTGAGTAAAATTTACTCAGTGGTGCACAATAACCATTTGAAATGCGATATATAAATCTTTTATTGACAATTCAAAAATCAAATGATTCACAATTCCATTTCACAATTTACAAAATTCACCTAACACAAATTTGATCAAGTAATTGAATAATACCGTTTTGCAAATCAATAACACAATTCGATCAAATAACTGAATAATACCGTTTTGCAAATCAATAACACAATTCGATCAAATAACTGAATAATAAAATTTTGCCAATCGATAACACAATTCGATCAAATAACTGAATAATACAATTTTGCCAATCGATAACACAATTTAGGCCATGACACAATTTTTCCACACATGCCGTGTTGTACACCACGACAAGACACACTCACCCCAATAATTGAAATCAATGAGGGAGGAAGCTAGCTGAATAATGAGTACTCATCCACACTCACCTCAGACTGGCAAGTCAAAGAGGGAGGAACATAATCACACTCACCCCAGACTGATAAGTCAAAGAGGGAGGAATATCATACTCACCCCATAAATGGAGGAGGAACATAGTAACAGTATCATGCCAAGTGTGAATCAAAACAATTTCAAATCACAATATTTCATACAAATCATAAATCACATTTTATCTCAAAATTTCCATTTGCAAAGTTGGCAACACAATAAGTTCCAAATAATATTCCCAAAAACAAAGCAATAAAAAATTATTCATAACTCATTTCTCCAAATAAATTTGCTAGTAAAAGCAGTGAATATAAAAGTATTGTGCACGGACACAATTTAAAACAATAACATACAAATAATTATAATTTACTTCAATTTAAAATTTCAAAAGAAATACTTATTGTGCACAAACATAATTTAAAACAATAATGTACAATAGTCATAATTCATTTCAATTGAAAAATTCAAAAGAAATAGCCGTTGTGCACAAACACAATTTAAAATAATAACATAGAAATAATCATAATTTATTTCAATTGAAAAATTCAAAAGAAATACTTATTATGCACAAATACAATTTAAAACAATAACATACAATTAATCATAATTTATTTCAATTGAAAATTTCAAAAGAAATAATTATTGTGCACAAACACAATTTAAAATAATAACATAGAAATAATCATAATTTATTTCAATTGAAAAATTCAAAAGAAATACTTATTATGCACAAACCTCTGATAATTGTCTCTTGGCTCTAACTCAGTGTTTCCTTCCCCTCCCTGAGTCTTTGCTAACTGAGAAACACAATTTGAAGTGTTTCAGTACTCATTTAAACTGTCTCTAACGATAATGCTTGATAATTAATTCACTGAATTCATTTATTCGCTTAGTCAACCTACTATGTCGACCCTTGGTACATTCTAGGTAATTTAGGTTTTAATGTCATTAATATGTCACATTCGATAGTCTTTTAAGGTTGGTATATGTTACCAAATTCATTTCCGTGTATACTGCATTTTCTTGCGATTTGCTGGATTCCGGGATACTAGTTTGACCTAGCCGGACAACCTAATTCCCTCGGTTTTCGGTCAAAACTACAAACTTGTAGATCTATGTCTTATTGCACGCGGGGCAAAATTTCAGGCCATTTCGAGTTATGTAGACCAAGTTATGGTCATTTTACTATTGCTGGTCAAATTGCACAAAAATTGGTCATTTTAGGTCACCTTAGGTCATTTTAGGTTCGGCCAGTTTTTGGACCCGAAATTGTGCAAGCTGTTTGACTTTCTTATGGTCATTTCTGGGCTTTGGTGTCTTCATAAGACTTGTAGATATGGGTCTTAACTATTCATGGTTAAAATTTCAGGTCAATTGGACCTGTTTTGAGTGAGTTATGGCCTAAACACTAACTGCTGCCCAAATGGTCAATTTTCAGACCTCAATTGCACTTAATCCGGATTTGGTCATTTTTCAAGCTACCTTGCAAGCAGAATTTTGGCAAGCTTCCTTCATGAAAGTTGGCACATTTTGTGCCTAGTTTCACCTCCAATTGGTCTCATACCAATTGGAGCCACACACTTAAAGTTATAGGCCTAAAACTCAAACTGCCTTAGTGAAATTCTTGCATACACATCAAGCATCACTTTTAACACTCACCAATTCTGGTTGTACCACAACCTAAACATAATTCACAACACATTATAGGTCATTTTGGCAGCTTACAATTGCATTCAATGTGCACCAACAAGTGCAGAATTTTTCAAACCTAATTTACAACAATTGAATCACCAATTTACACTCATTTACATGTCCCACTTCACACCACCATACACACACTCAAACTACCATAACAACCAACACATTTTAACATCATTATTCCATAAACCAAGCATGAATTCCAGCATTCTTCAAGAGTTAGCAAACTGCCACAATGGTACACTTACATTCCATTACTTTCCAAGCTTTAAACTTCATTTTACATTTACATATACTAAGTGTACATTACCTAAACAATTTCCTACACAATATACATTTAATCAATCATTTAATTCACCATTTACAAGCACAAATAACCTGCCTTCAAGGTATTTCCATGGCTGCCAAAATTACACATTCCCATTCAACATCAAACCTTAAAAATTTCTTCATAATTCAAACACCCATAACATGCTTACAAACTTTAACAAAACAATATTCAAAAACTCAAACTTACCTATGGATGATGCTTCTTAAATCTTCACCAAAACTTCTTGAAATTGTTATCAAACTCTTCCTTGTGATGTGGTGATAAACTTTAATGAAGACAAGTGTGGGAAAAGATGGCTTGATCATGAAGTTGTAATGGTTTGAAGGTGGGTGGCCATGGGAGAGGTTTGAGAGTTTTTCATGCGGCAATGGGACTTTTCAATTGAAGAAGATGAATTGCAGATTTATTAGTGGATTTACACCTGCCCATTTAGTGTCTAATTTAATCCATAGTGGTCCACTCACCTTAATTAAACTATTTTATATGTTTTAAATGATAATTACTCCATTTACACTCCATTTTTGCTATTTACATTAGGTACCACTAAATTAATTTTTTATTATATTTTTGAAGTGTAATATTATTTATTTTTAATGGACATTTAGGTCAAAAGACAACTCGGGGTGTCAAATGACCACAATGCCCCTATTCGGGTTGCATTCCCGATTTTTCGGTAACACTGGGTTTTGTCCGTTTTTCGATTTCTCACTTTTCTTTGTACTAATTATTTAATTTTTCTTTGATATTTCTAATGATATTTATACTTCAATAAATATTTATTTGAGTCCTAAAAATATTTTTCAGGGTTTCCCGTAGTCCAGGGCTAGTCAATGGTCCACGCCGTGACTTCCCGATGAGGTCACCCATCGCTAAGGTTCTCGGCTCGCTTAACTTGATTACATTTCTTTACTATTATTTTTCCTTTGTTTTTCTTGTATTTTCTTCTCTTGTATTTCATTATTTTATGTCTCCTCACATATATCGAAGTGTAATTCTAGGCATTCTAGCTGTCCGGACAACACTGGTCACCGGAACAATAGAACGCACTACCGAACTTAGGGGTGTTACAGAAACAGTTTGGGGGATCTAGCTCTCTCAGATCTGGCAGAGGCAGATACTCTGGCCAAAGACCACCCCGGTCTAGTCAGCAGACCCAGCAGGCATCTCGAGGAGCTTTATTAGTCCGACAATGTGAGACTTGTGGTAGAACACACGGTGGGGTGTGTTTCAAGGCCACAGGTGCATGTTTTAACTGTGGAGGGAGCAGAAATTTCACTAAGGATTGTACTAGTCCATGCCGATCTGGACCTTCTACTACATCTGAGGGATCAGCCCAAGTCTCTGCACCTAGAGGGTCACAGCCAGCTGATTAAGGTAGAGGCAGAGGTAGGGGTCCTGGTAGAACTCATAGAAGTCAGAGTACTGTTAACCAGCCAGAACCAAGTGGTGCACTAGCTAGAGTCTATACCATGAAACAGAGAGAGGAGGCTGAAACATCAGACGTAGTATCTGGTATTTTCTCTATCCTTGACCATGATGCATATGTGTTGTTTGATCCTGGCTCCACACATTCATATGTCAGTGCTAGTGTAATGTGTTCTACTGCTATCCAGTGTGTACAAATGGACTATGATGTGCTAGTAACTAGTCCATTGGGTCAGGAGGTTAGGGTCAACAGAATCTATAGAGACTGTCCTTTGGTGATCCAAGGACATGTTTTTCTGTCAGATTTGATTGAAATGCCCTTCAGAGATTATGATATTATCTTGGGCATGGATTGGTTAGCCAGGCATCATGCAATGATTGACTATAGACTGTGACTATAGACTGAAGATAGTCACTTTTGATCTCCCTCAGTATAGTGATGTAGTAATACATGGGGAGAGGCAGTTATTGCCATTAAACATCATTTCAGCTGCACTGGCCAGAAAAATGATTAGGAAGGGGTGTGAGGCGTACTTGGCACATGTGATAGACACCCAAGTGGGTAGTCCAGCATTGAAGGACATCCCCACAGTATATGACTTTCCGGATGTGTTCCCTGATGAATTGCCAGGATTACCTTTGGAAAGAGAGGTGCAGTTTGAGATTGATGTTATGCCTAGTGTGGACCTAATCTCCATAACACCATATAGAATGGCACCAACAGAATTGAAAGAGTTGAAAGTGCAGTTGCAAGAGCTGCTTGACAAGGGCTTCATCCGCCCTAGAGTATTACCTTGGGGAGCGTCAGTGTTGTTTGTAAAGAAGAAAGATGGCACTCTCCGGTTATGCATTGACTATCGGCAGTTGAATGAGGTGAGAATAAAGAATAGATATCCATTGCCCCACATTGATGACTTATTCGATCAGTTGAGGGGTGCAGCTGTGTTATCCAAAATTGACCTGAGATCAAGTTATTATCAGCTGAAAGTACAAGACCAGAGTATTCCTAAAACTGCCTTTAGAACCCTCTATGGCCATTATAAGTTCTTGGTTATGCCATTCGGGTTAACTAATGCTCCAGCTGCTTTTATGGATCTGATGAACACTATCTTCAAACCATACCTCGATCAGTTTGTAGTTGTGTTTATAGATGATTTATTGGTTTATTCAAGGAGTGTAGAAGAGCATGATAGACACCTGCGCATTGTGCTGCAAACTTTGAGGGAGAAACAGCTATACGCTAAATTGTCAAAGTGTGAATTTTGGCTGAAGGAGATATCCTTTTTAGGGCACATAGTTTCAGCAGAAGGTATTAAGGTATATCCTAGCAAGATAGAAGCTGTTCTTAATTGGAAGCCACCCAGAAATATCATAGAAATTCACAGTTTTCTGGGGTTAGCTGGATACTACCGTTGATTTGTGAAAGGATTTTCTATGTTGGCATCTCCATTGACCAAGCTGCTTAGGAAAGATGTGAAATTTCAGTGGACGGATAAATGCCAGCAAAGTTTTAATGAATTGAAGAAATGTTTGACTGAAGCTCCAGTCATGACTTTACCTACACCGGGTAAAGAATATACAGTTTATAGTGATGCTTCTTGCAATGGGTTAGGCTGTGTACTGATGTAAGATCGGAATGTTATTGCTTATGCATCACGCCAGCTAAAACCGCATGAGAGGAACTATCCGACACATGATTTGGAGCTTGTAGCTATAGTATTTGCTCTTAAGATCTGGAGACACTATTTGTATGGGGAGAAGTGCTACATCTACACAGATCATAAGAGTTTGAAGTATTTGGGCACCCAGAAGGAGTTGAATTTGAGACAGAGGAGAAGGTTAGAGTTGATAAAAGACTATGATTATCTGATAGACTATCAGCCAAGGAAAGCTAATGTAGTGGCTGACGCCTTAAGTCGCAAGACTATGGCAAGTCTACGGGTTACTCCTTTGTCTATGGTACATGAGTTGAGATTATTACATGCCAGCTTAGAGATTAATGATGAGGGGCAGACAACAGTTGCATGGCATGTACAACCAGTGTTGATTGATCAAATTAGAATGGCTGCTCAGAATGATCAGAATTATCAGAAGCTGTTAAAAGAAGTACGACAGGGCAAGAAACTAGAATTCTTAATAAGAGATAACAATCTACTGCTTCACCAGGGCAGAATGTGTGTTCCTAATGATGTTGATTTGAGGCAGATCATTTTGAAGGAAGCACATGAGTCTTCTTTTGCTATGCACCCTGGTGGCACAAAAATGTATAGAGAGCTAAAGGAGCATTACTGGTGGATGGGTATGAAAAGAGATGTGGTAGAATTTGTTTCCAAATGCCTAACTTACAAGCAAGTGAAGGCAGAGCACCAAGTACCCGATGGGTTGTTACATCCACTACCAGTATCGGAATGGAAATGGGAGAGAATAACGATGGATTTTGTGATGGGACTTCCGAGGACACAAAAGAGTCATGATGCAGTATGGGTAATTGATGACAGACTGACCAAGTCTGCTCATTTTCTGCCAGTCTGGATGGACTACAGTTTAGAAAGATTAGCCAAGTTGTACATTGATGAGATGCTAAGACTGCATGGAGTGCCAGTATCCATAGTATCTGACAGAGATCCTATGTTCACTTCTAGATTCTGGGGTAGTCTGCAAAGAGCCCTAGGAACTAGATTGAACTTCAGTACGGTATTCCACCCATAGACGGATGGCCAGTCTGAAAGGGTAATTCAAATCTTAGAGAACATGCTACGGGATTGTGTGATTGAGTTTGAGGGCAGTTGGGACACACGCTTGCCTTTGATTGAGTTTGCTTACAACAACAGCTACCATTCAAGCATTGGGATGGCTCCATATGAAGCTTTGTATGGTAGAAAATGTAAAACTCCCCTGTGTTGGGATGAAGTAGGTGAAAGGAAGATGATTGGGCCCGAAATTATTTAGCAGACCAAAGAGAAGAACAGGGTGATCAAAGATCGACTTAAGACTGCATCAAACCGTCAGAAGTCCTATATTGATTTGAAGAGAAGGGATATTGAGTATGCAGTGGGTGACAAAGTATTCCTCAAGGTTTCCCCTTAGAAGAAAATTATGAGATTCGGCAGAAAGGGAAAACTGAGTCCTCGTTTCATTAGGCCATATGAGGTTCTGGAAAGAGTGGGTCCTTTAGCATATCGTTTGGCACTACCTCCAAAGTTAGAGAAGATACATAACGTCTTCCATGTATCCATGTTGACGAGGTATCGATCAGACCAATCTCATGTACTATCAGTAGAAGAAATTGAAGTGAATCCAGACCTCACATATGAAAAAGAACCCATAGAGATTCTGGCTTATGAGGTGAAGCAACTATGGAACAAGCAGATACCATTGGTAAAAGTGCTGTGGAACCATCATTCGGGCTAGGAGGGTACTTGGGAACGAGAGGAGGACATGAGGAGACAACACCCATAACTGTTCAGAGATTGATGCCAGGTAAAATTTTGAGACAAAATTTATTTTAAGGGAGGGAGAATTGTAACACCCCTATTTGTATAGCCTAGTATATTTCACTGTTTCGGTGACCGATGTCGGTCCGGATGATTAAGGAGATTAGAACCACACCTAAGACAACTAGATAAGACCTGAACACAAATAATTAGTAATTGTCAATTGGTTAAGTATAAATAAGAAAAATAAAACATAAGAAGTTAAATGAGCTGAGAGTTACAGCGATGGGTGACCTTCTCGGGAAGGACTGCGAGGTCGATTTAAACTCAAATTTCGAACCATAAAATGTGATGCCGCAGTCCTTAGGGCTATTGCGAACACAGTGAAAAAGAGAAAATCACAAAAAAGAATTGTTAAGCCGGTCAAATAATTAGGTCAGGGATCCAGAAGAAATATTGAATTATTTGCAAATCGGGTTGAACCGATAAGGGGCAATTTGGTCAATTAACCCCTAGAGCTGACTTCTGACCTGTTTGTTAAATAAAATCGGAGAAAAGAAAATTTCAGAATTGAGAATTAAATTAAAGAACTAATGGAAAAATAAAAAAAAAAAAGAAAGAAAAAGAAAAAGTGAAAAAGTTATTACATCATGCATGACATCATGCATGATGCAATAAACTTAATCATTAAATATTAAAAAAAAAGTGGGATAATTATGTAGTAATTAAGTCAAAATTTATAAAAGAAAAGAAAAGAAAAAAATTGCCTTCCTCACCTATATTGCCGGCTCACTCTCTCTGACCCTCTCCCTCCCAAAATCCTCCATGAAAGCTCATTTTTGAGCTTGAAGAAACCAAAAGTTAGCCATAGAAATTGCAAGCTCCTTAGATTAAACCTTGTTTGGGCAACTAGAAAAGAAGATTGATTAAGAAAGTTTGGAAGAAGAGTGAAAGATTTGAAGATTTGAAATTCAAAGTGAGGTTAGTAATCTAAACTTGGAATTTCTAGTTGAATTATTATGTTTATAGTTGAATAAACCTAGAAATATATTTAAAATGAAAAGAAAACATCTTTGGAGGATTATATGTGAATTCGGCTAGCTAGGTATTAAGTTGAGAATGCATGAGTTTGATTGAATTAAACATGTTAGAAAGCTTGAATGAGTTGAGAAAGTATGCTTGTATGCTTGGAATTAATAAAATGTAACAAATAAAGTGAGTTAGGGTTTTAGACCTAGGGTTTTGGGAGAAAAAATTTGGAGAATTAGTCAAATAGTGTGTTTGACCTTGTTTGAGCTGAAAAATGGTCATATGTGACCAATTGTGGTGTGTTGGAAGTGTTAGAACCAAATTGAAATTCGGATTGGATATGGTCATTCTGCAGGCAGCATGACCAAGGTCCCTTTCAGGAGCCAAAATTGAAAATTTGCTAACCCAATTGGTGTGAGGCCAATTGAGAATGAAACTAGACACAAAATGGAACATTTTTCATTTAGGAATCATGCCCAGAAAGTGACCATAGGATAGTGAACAAATTGACCAAATCCGAAATTGGGTGTTCTACCCTGTACAAAAATGATCAAATGAATAGTATATTCATTTTACCATAACTTGGGCTAGGCATGTCCAAATGACCTGAAAGTTTACCAGTAGAAAGCTGAGATATAGACCTACAACTTTTATGAAGAACACAAATCCAAATTATGCCCTTAACCAAGTCATTTAGCCACCCAAAGTTGGTAACCTAAAACTGCCAAAACCCAGAAATTTGTCCAGAAATCTAGGTTAGGCTAATCTGGCCAGCCATGTTCAAATAGGTATAACTTGAGTTACAAAACTCCAAATGGAGTGATTCAAAAAGGGAAATAAATTTAAGACAATAAGGAACAATTTCTATGAAGAAAGCTTAGCCAAATTCTAACAGCAACTTAACCAATGGAACAGTGCAAAATAGGTCACCAAAACTGAAAATTTGAAGGTATGCCTAAAAGACTTAAGTTTTGAGAAAATGACCAAAACCAATAAAATTGGTAACCAAAATGTGGTATGTGAGTATAGTTAGAGTTCCCATACCTTTTAAGCATAAGAAAGTCAATATTTTAACTTGAATAGTACCATGAATAATAACCTCAACATAAAAATTTTCAAGAACGTAAGTTTAAGCATATTGGGATTAATTATTAGAATTATTGTGAAGCAAAGATACTGAGACACTATAAATTTTGTGTTTCAACCGAAAAAGACCAGGAGGATCTAAGAGACTGAGTCAAAGCCTAGAGGCGATTCACGTCAGGTTTGTGCACAATAAACCCTATTTAAGCATTTTCTCATTGAAAATTTGATTTAGTATGTACTATGAAATTTCCGTATTAATTATGAGT